>NW_023600993.1:37116039-37510580 GCF_014898055.3 Talpa occidentalis
TGTTCAACTTTTATTTATTTATTTATTTGTTTGTTTGTTTGTTTGTTTGTTTGTTTTGTTTATACATGCATTGGGCACAGTCAGAAGCGCGGGAGGGTGAGAGAATTCACCAGAGCCAGAGCAGGGAGCAGAGCAGGCAGAAGGACCGAAGTACACTGCTGAGGGGAGCAGCGGGCGGCAGGAGAGGTCTGCGCGCCATGTGGGACCCTCCTCCGGTGGCCGGGGAGCAGCCAGGGATCGAACCGGCGCTGCAGAGGTCGCGGGCAGCTTCGCAACCCAGCGCTCAACCGCTGCGCCACCGGGGAGGCCCTAATGTTCAACTTTTAAAACTATGTACATGTACTGTTATGGTCAAAAGAAAATTGGACTTCCCTGGTGGCTGAAGGGGTTAAGCACAGCACTGTGAAGCTGTCCGCAGCCTGTGCAGCATGAGTTTGATCCCCAGCCAGCCAGGGAACTACCCACATGGCACAGCAGACCTTGCCTGTCTCTCCCACTGCTCTTCTCAGCAGTGTATTTCAATAGCTCTGCCTGTTCTGCTCCCCACTCTCTGGTGAATCCTCTCATTCCCCCCCCCCACCCCCACACCTCTGGCCTATACCCCAGTTCTTTTATGCATAAATAAATAAATCTTTAAAAATACAAATAAAAATAGCTAGGGTATTGAGAGTAGGCTGAGCCGCGAGAGGTGGAGTAAATCATCAGGGTCTCAGCATAGCAGGAAGACAGCATTGCAGGGTCCACGCTCAGGTCCGCAGCCCAGAGGCTCTGAGCTGGCGTGAGCGACTCCACTCACAACCAGGCAGCTCACAGGCACCAAGATCACCAAAATGGGCCTCAAGGGCAAGGGACAACACCCGTGCTTCTGGATGGAGAAACAAGACCCTTAGGAAATGAGGCCTGAAGCCACGTTGGGGGAGCAGAGTTGTGAGTTGCAATGTCTGCCTTGGCTGTTCCACTTTTCCTCTATCTACTTGTCCCCAAGGTCCCCATCTGCAGGGCTGGTTAAACAGATTCTCTAGGGGGAGGGTTGGGTCCTCTATGACTTTCCTGATATTTCTTGGGAAGGCTTTTCTTGGGGTAGATGCATACTCTCCACATGGAGCCTGCTACACTCTGCTGAGGAGGCCGCAGAGCCTAGAGGCTGCAGAGCCTGGAGGCCCAGGTCCTTGTTGCTGGCTTATGCTCACCAGGGACACCAGAGTTCACTGCTCCTCTAGGGTTTTCCCAGCCTCTGCAGTGGGGAAGTGTGCCAGTTAGGCCTGCTGTCACAGATAATGTTGGCCATTGCCTGGGTGTGTGGCAATGTGTGAAGCCCTTTTTCAGACATGGAACCAAGTGAAAAGAGGGCTTGGCCACTGGCCAGCAGGCCGTGAGTCCCGGGCTCCATGCTGGCAGTTCATTAACTTAGTGTGACCTGCCCATGTTGGTTTGTTCCATCCTGGGCTCCATTTAGGGCGAGGTTGCAGTTGAGGGGCAGAGGCCTGCTCCAATACAGTAAGTGTATTCTCTGGGCTCACCAGCAGGGAAAATGCAGAAGCATTTTCTGTGTTTCTGTGTTGGGAAACTCACCACACAGTTTGCAACATAGAAAAACAACGTGAACACCCTTAAACAGTATACCATGTACATATAAAGAACATTATAGGGCAGTATAAGGCAAGATGTATGGACTACATGAAAGTGAAATAAGGCCGAGGAAGTTAGTTGTGTTCTGTCTATAGGGCACTGGTTGCCCCAGGATCATTTATAATTTACAATTTAGAATTTAATCTCAGAAAATACACAAAAGACACAATACTATCAGGAGACAAGGTAGTTTATCAGGAAAAATAATACACAGAGATATTCTAGAGTCCCTCTGTGATTCCCGCACTGGTTTTGATTTGGTTCTCCAGCCTCAGAATGCACCGGCCCTCTGCTCTCACATGTGGAGCAAAGTCAGACCAGCCTTTGGGGTCTCAGGTAGCAACAAAGACAGGAATGGGATTAGAATATGGTTCTTGGACTCCCGGTTTTGTTGATCATCTGGATCCACAGCAGACTCCCAGGTCAAAATGTCATCTGTCAAGCTCTGAAGACAAGTAGAACCCTTGCAGAGTGGGGAATGGCCCACAGAGGCTGATGGACGTAGGGGAGCCCAGAGCAGTGAACTGTGCACTCAATATCAGGCATACAAGGTCAGAACTCTTTGGGGAGGAGCAGGAGGAAGAAAAGGAGAAAAAGAAAAGCCAGATGGAGCCCCCAACACTCAGCTATGACCCGCTGGTAACAGTTTTCCTCCTTCCCCAAGGATTGGAGCTCCAGACCCAGAGATGCCTGGTGTTTCCTTCTGTCTGTCAGTCCTAGCTGTAGACAGTTCCCTTCTTAGGAAAATTCCACCTTAACAGTAGCAACCTAAATTCTGGCCTTTCTTTTCTTCCCAGTTGCTTCTGGAAGGAGAAAGCCACTAGCTCTCAACCTGGCATCCTTCCTGCCAGTCCTTCAAAGGAAAAACAATGAACAACAACAGTTTGCAGAGGTTAAGTCAGAGAGGCTGACTGCAGAGGCCTGCACTGATTTTTTTGCTGTCTTTTTTTTAAGAGTGAGGAGAAAGAACCCAGTAAAATTGTCAGATAAGCTGTGATGAGTGGATTCAAGGTATAGATACTGGCAAGTTGCTGAGTGAGGCTGTGCATGGGTCCTGGGTGTCTTCATGGCCCACCATGGCCCAGGCCCACAGCTGAAGCCCGCATGCCTGCCAAACAAGTGGCAGGACCAACTCAGGCCTTTCCATTTTTTCCAGAGGCTGCCAATAGCAGTAGCCCTTCTGGGACAAAGCTAATTCTCTATCATTGGGGGCCTTTTCCTTTTCCACTTTAATCTAAGTCTGCAGGGAAATATAAACAACCAGCTGTAGCATCTTCTGAAATTGCTGAAAATCATTTAACAAGCTTTTAAAGCAGCTCCTTTCGTTCTGGAGAACCACTCAGGCTGAGTCAGAAAGAGCATTTGCCAGCAGCCTCTGGCGCCCTCTGTAAGCCATGGCTTTGCTTCCCCAAACCTGGTTGCTGGAATTTTCCCAGCTTTAGGAGCCCTGAGCCCAAATCTGCACCATCTCCCTGACCCATCCGTCCTCACCCTTCTAAGTTCTTTCTGGGCAAAGTAGACAAAGACGAACTTTTGTTTCCTCTTCACCTGCAGCATCTCTTTCAAGGAAAGGGGGGAAATATTTCCACTGAAAGGGGAAAAAAAAACTTCTTAACCACATGGATGCAGTTTCTGTGGACTGGGGTTAGGAGGAAAGGAGAGAGCAGGCAGCGGTATAGAAAACATTCGCAAGGGCCACAGTTCCTTTCTAACTCTGTTTGGCAGTTTTATAGTCCACTTGCTAAGCAAATAGTAGGCCAGCACTGGGCACCCCAGCTCCGTGCCCCAGTCACCTCTCATTTACTCCTTGTCAGATACTATAAGGCAGGCGCCATTATGGTATAGATGCGCACACCGAAGCTCAAGGGGATTAGCTACCTTTCAAGATCACAAGGCATGAAGTGTGCTGGGTCTGAGGTCTGCCTCCAATATGCTCTCTCTGGGTCCACTACCACAATGTGCCTTCCTAATTCTCAAGGGAGAAAGCAAACAGGCTGTTGGAAGGGAGTGTGATGGGACAGAGTAGCCTGGGGGGTCCAGAGCATGAGCAGCTGCCAGCTGCGACTGACAAGAGTGAGGGTGCAGCAGGAGAGGAGGTGTGGAGAGACGTGAGGGTGGAGGACCGGACATCAGGTGGTGTGGGGGTTCCCCAGGGCACCCTTAGGACCAGGCAGAAACTGGGAGAGTGAGGACCTGTGCTTACCCATGCTGTGTATTCTGGGTTTGGTGTCTCTCTAAGTGACAGGGCTAAAGAAAAAGGCTAAAGGGGGCCTCCCTGGTGGTGCAGCGGTTGAGCTCTGGGCTGCGAGGCTGCCCGCAGCCTCTGCAGCGCCGGTTCAATCCCCGGCTGCTCCCCGGCCACTGGAGGAGGGTCCCACATGGCGCGCAGACCTCTCCTGCCGCCCGCTGCTCCCCTCAGCAGTGTGCTTTGGTCCTTCTGCCTGCTCTGCTCCCCGCTCTGGCTCTGGTGAATTCTCCCACCCTCCCGCGCTTCTGACTGTACCCAGTGCTTGTATAAACAAATAAATAAATCTTAAAAAAAAAAGAAAAAGAAAAAGGCTAAAGGTTAAATCATGAGTATCTGTAATGCCCTTGCACCTCTCTCTTAAGCTAGCTCAGTCATAAATAGCCTTTGATTAGGGTCAACAGGGATGAGTTGGGGGCAGGGGAGAGCGGACAGAGGAAATGTGGACTGGCAGGAGAGGAAAATTGCGGAGGGGCGGTGGGGGAGCAGAAGAGAAAGTGGGCAGAGAAGAGGATATGCAGGACGTCTAGGAAGCTGTGCTGTAATTGTGCTTTCCAAGACTTCAAAGCTGGACTTGCCTGTCCTATCTCTGTTCTCCTTTCCTCCTCCTGGGATCATGCAAGGTGAGGGGTGACAGATGAGGAAACTGAGGCAGAGAGAGACAAGATCTCCTGCCCCTGGTTACAAAGTGAGGAAGTGGCCTTGAGAGGTTCAAAGTTAGCCACCTTTCCACTCTTTGGTGATGGGGATATCACCTGGGGTCAAGGACACCCAAAGATGGGTAGCCAAATTCCATACAGGCTTTGTGGATGCCACCCCCACTCCATCAAGACATGGGGAACTACAAATCCCAGGATCTTCAAAGGGAAGTGGTGATGACGTAAAGGCGGAGTTAAGCAGCCAGTTTCTCTGTTTGTAGATAAAAACCAGCCATGTTAGTGGGGTCGGGCATACTTGGCTTGTGCTCTTGGCCAGGCAGTTTTGGTCTCCGGGGGGGTCATTGGGATTCCAGGTTGGTGGAACAGGTAGGACACATTTAAGAATTTATCTCCCTCTTTTCTCCCTGAGTTGTACATTTTCTCATTCCCTTCCCTTGTAAATAAACCTTTTGTAAACCTTTAAAAAAGAAAAAAAAAAAAAGAAAATAATTTTGAAAAAAAAGAAAAAAAGATGGGTAGCCATAGGGTGCAGAGAACTTTTCTTTGAAATACAACAAATTTTTGGGCCAGATTTATTTCCCTCAAATATTTTTTTTCTCAAATATTTCTTATTCATATTAATGGTAATGTCCTTGTAAAATAATTACCTCAAAATTTTAAAGATAAAGACTGAGCAGTGGAGAAACTTAGGAGAAAATAAGTCATAGTAAGTCAGGGAGAAGGTTAAAAACATTCAAATTCTGTAAATTTCAAACTTTTATTTTTTAAGCAAACTCTTAAACCCCCAAATTCCAAAATAGATAAAAATGATGCCCTTGTCTTCTCAGATTCCCATTGTAAATATGGAAGATCAAATCCTGCTCCTTTTAATACAGGGAGAAACGGAACCTGGAGGTAAAGGGAGGAGGACAGAAATCAGGCAGACCTGTGGCTGACCCAGTTTTAACACTTTCTTCCTCAGTTGCCAGGGCAAATCAAGTCACATCTCTGTGCCTCAGTTTCCTTGCCTATGACATAGATGGGCTACTATGGAGCTTTAATAGCTGTTACATATGGATGTGTATTCACATACTATCTGGAACATGTTCAGTAATTGGTGGAGGGAGTCAGTCAAGGTGGCCAGGGTATTCGAAAAGGGCAGCCAGGAAAGGGCAGCCAGGGCTGGCATGTCACCTACAGCATGTTTACAACACCACGTGCCATTTAGAAAATGAACCCCTGCTTGTGCACTTCAGAAGGCAGACAAGGCCATGAGGACCTCCCCAGTGATGACACAGATGGAAGAAATACTGCAAGTGGAATACCTCTGGGGTCCTTCCACCCAGAGCCTGGCTCTTGGCTCTGTGTTTACAGGTCTGCTGCAGGGAGAGCTGAAAAAGGCCAGGACAAGTTGCCAGTGTGACTGGGAATCATGCCATCAGCCCCACTGGGGAGCCAGAGCGCCACATGATTTCACTCATGGTTACAAAAGGAAAAAATGCAAGTGCTTCTGTCCTTTCCAGTTGCCTCCTACAGCCTGACATTTACACACCTGTAGGAACATTCTTTTGTCACTGGAGAGATGCCACTTAGGGATCTCACAAAGTGCTTGAGGAAGAAAGGGATCTTTAGCTTTAGTTCAAAAACATAGAAATGCGCTATGCTAATCTGGCTAATCTGGCATAAATTGTGTTAATACCCCAGGGGAAACAAAAGGGGAAGCTATTTTAGCAACATTCCCTAATTAGGTTGAGATTACATGTGGAGGAGAATGTTCCCATTTTCCTTATGGCTAATGTTTTGATTCTCTCAAAACATGGTTCTGCCTGGAGGGCCCTCATGGCCGGGTGAGGGTCAGATCAGAGTGAGCTCAAGACAGGGGAGGCTGGTGTTTTCATCACAGGCCTGTTGAAATGACAGGTTCTCATGTCACCCAGGTTCCCCTTGGAGTTGTCTCATAATTCTCCTGCAAAAGGGGTAGAAACCAAAAGCTCTTCTGAAAGAGGCAGGTACCCTTTAGCACATTCACTCCAGTGACAACTTCTGTGATTTTCAAAAGGAAGTGCAAAACAGTAAGTGAGGAACAAACCAGTGTTGCCCACAGTGGGTCATGCTTTCATTTGAGACTTCCCTCCCTCCCACCCAGCATGGCTGCATGGAAGCCACATGCTATTAGTTCCACATAATTGAAAAGTGTGTCAGGATCTCTCGGACACAAACCAGAAACATGCTGCTCAGTTGTCACCTCCAATGTGACTAATGCAGTCGTGTCTTAATTAGTCTCACTGTCTATGCTGACAAACTCGGAGCCTGTTCCAAGGCCACAATTCCTGATAGGATGGTGCAGATGAGATGAAAGGACCAGGTCTCTTCCACCAAGCATGGTGAACACAGTGTCCTCTACCAAGTACATGTCAGGCTATCACACATGTCTACTGTGATACTAGAGGCAACAGGGAAGAAAGGAGGAAATGAGAAAAATAAACAGTGATCTAGAAGATTGCTTCACAAGTCTCTCTGAGGCTGACAGGATAACGTGGGGTGAGCCAGGTCACCCTGCACACCCTCTACCCAAGTAGAGCCTGTTGAACCAGGGCTTACCTGACCCATCTATTGGCTCACTTATGACCATGACCCACAGTAGCTGCCCTAGAAAGAGAACCGGGGCCAGCTGCATTTCAGTCTTTGCATTCAGAACAGAACTTCAAGCTGAGAAAAGAGACTGGAGGTTAGAGAGAGAAGGTGGTGAAAGAAACTGTCTCATCAATGGAAGAACTTGGGTCTCTACCCTGACAGCAGCCTCTGGTTCTGGGAACTCCTCCTCCCTGCCCACCAGCCTGGCCCCACTGACTGCTATCTGGGCCTTTGGAGAGGTGGGAATCAGTGCAGCATGAAGCCTGGGGAGCAGAGACAGCCAGGAGCTGCCCTAGTGCCCAGTGCCTGCCAGCCTTACGGGAGGCAACCTCACGGAGTCTCCCACCCTTTCTTCCCGTGTTCATTCAGCTTAAAGGCATAGCATCCAGAGCCCTCAACTCTTTAGGAACCTGCTGAAATGACTTAGATGGAAACAAAATTTACTGGCTCCAAATTACAAAGCTTCAGAACTGATGCTAAATGTCTACAGAACACAGCATCAAGTCAATTAGCCAACTCTAACATATGTGCAGTGGGGCTTGGTGTGCTCTAACAAGTTTGATAAGCTGTGGGGAGGGGTCTCCAACAGCATGTTAGCTAGAGTCTGCAGAGGCTGGAAGAGCGTTCTGGGTACACTTACTCTGCCCAGGACCTATTTCATAAAAGGAAAAACCCTAATCCCTAGACGTCACCTCTGACACTTCCCATTTAAGCCTTTCTGCCCAAGAAGGCTGGAGAAGTCAACAAGCAAAGAATTGGCTGCATTTTGGGATGTGGGGCCCATCTGAGGATAATTAAGCAGTATTTATAAGATACCAGGCTCCTAAAGGAAGCTGAACTACATTAGGACCTCACTTTTCCTATTTTATTCTTATACTCTATTTTACTCTGGCTAAAAAAATCAATGACTCTAAATAGTGGGACTGATTATGCCATGGGAATTGGGGTTAATTGATGAAGCAAATCAATGAGTCTTCCTTGTCCCCAAATTCTTCAAAACACTTGTTCTGCTTCCCGTGAAAGTTAATTAGCAAGTGAAATATTTTCAACATTAAAGGCTATTCACCTAGATACAATAAATAATAGTAAAACATCATTTTTCATCTGCATTAGATTGGCTCAGAAGCCTCATTTCCGAACAAATGCTCAAGTCTCAGTCTCTTCCTGGAGACTCATGGAATCATCGCAAATAAAATGGTATTTCAGAGTAGAATTTTTGTGCAGTTGCTCTTTTGAGGTCTCTGGGTTTATTGTTTTCAAGAAACTTTTAGGGGATTTCTTGACAAGATACCTCAGCTCATCTCCCAAATCTGGTCCTTCTGACAGACTCCACAGGCATCATGGCTACCAGTTTGCCTTCCAGAACTCTTCCATTGGGCTACTGAGATTCTGGGACAAGCAGCATTCTAAGCCCATGGGTCAGCTCCCAAAGGCTCACACACCTGAGCTCCTGGTGGGAGTGCTGTTCAAATTGCCATCAGTGCCAAAGGCCACCCCCTCTACGTCTGGCCTAGCCTCCCCTAAGAACAGTGATTTTTAAGTTTGCAAAATGGCCCCCCGCTTTCTGTTTTCTAGTTCCTTCTCAGATCGGCCTCATTTTCAGATATGGTCCTCCAAGACTGGGCCAGGGAACACATTCTGCCTGATTTCCCCACTGCAACTGAATTCTATCCATCCCAGAGGCCTTATGACATCCCTCACATGAGCTTCTCACCTGAGCCCCTTCTCCTGGAGCTACTGGAAGCTCTATTCCCTTTTCTCCCACAACATTAAAGCTGCTCAGGAAAGAATTGCTAACAGGTTATATTGCATCTCAGTGTGAATGAGTGTCACTGAGTCCTTCTCTGGGGGAACTGAATTTCAACAGAGTTTGATCTCAGTGAAAAGATGTCATAAGGGTGAAGGGCTAGTTTGGATTCACTAAAAAGTGCACTGCCTATAACCATCCACTGACCTACCTGCCCCTGGTCTTAATCCTGACCTGTCAATGAATGGCTGCTTAGTTTTAAAAAATAACCAGTCCTCCCTGGTGGTGCAGGGGCTAAAGTCAGCACTATCAAGCTATCACCAGCCACTGCAGCATGAATTTGATCCCCGGCCAGGGAGCTGACCCACATGGCGCAGACCTCTCCTGTCACACCCACTGCTCCCTTCAGCAGTGTATTTCAGTAGACCTGCCTGTTCTGCTCCCCACTCTGTCTCTGGTGAATCCTCTCATCCCCTTACACACCTGTGGCCTATACCCCAGCTCTTATATGCATAAACAAGTAAAAAAATAAAAAATAACCAAGACAAGGACCAGGCCAGAGAGAGAAGATGGCAGAGAGAAAGTACAATAAAGTGTACTGTTTATTGGGCAGGAAGGGAAGAGCAGTGACTTTAAACTGCTAGCCTTTCAGGCCCAGACTTGGGAGACTAGATCACAGAGGCCAAGAGCCTGCCCTCGCTTTCAAAGTCAGAAATCACAGTCCAGAGAGAGTAAGGAGAAATGTGCCAATGAGGAAAAAAATGGCTCACATACACAAGTTATTTGCCTACCTTCCTTTCGAAATTTAATAGTTTTTGGAAGAAGGGTGTGCGAAAGAAATACCTTTACAAAGATGTGAAGAAAATAATTTATTCATTTTAAAATCAGGGGATTGGCATGAAACAGCACCGTGGATACATGATTAAATAGAAGGAAGTGCCTGGCTGGGATATACAGCTGGGACAGGACAGAAAAAGAGCTCCAGCTCTGAGGGGTGCTGCTGAGGAACTGACAGGACAAATCTGAAGTCACCAACACATAAGTATGGCCAGAGCAGCACAGACAGAAGAGATACTGCTATTCTCACCAGCAAAAGCATCTTTGTTTCCGAAAAGGGTGTGCTTTAGAGACTTGTTTCCATGGAGAAGTTGCCTCACTATATTTTAAGTGGTACTTAAAGTGGAAGTGTGACTCCCCCAGGCCCCAATCCTTCTTGGGTAAAGTGAGGCAGCTCAGCACCCATGTGGACACAGGGAATGCAGTGGTCAGACCCAACTGCTGTCTTCAGGGAGGTGACCAGTGGTTAGGGGCAGAGGTCCTCTGACTGCATACGGCCTGTTGCCAAAGTGACAGCACAGGAGGCAGATGCTAGAAACAGGAAAACCCCCACTCCCAGAAAATACTCAGCCACAGGGACTATTCTTCTTATTAAAGGGAAGTAGGACACAGCAGAACTGGAGCTGCCATCCCTGGGCCATCTTTCAAGGGGAGCTGGCCCTGATGCGGCAGCCCTGTGCTGACAGCAGCACCAGGTGGAGCGTAAGAAGAGGGAGGAGACAGTGTTGGCTGTCAGACACCAACCCTCTCTCCATGCTGGAGAACAGAGCAGAAACCTTGGTGGGCCTGTTCGTGAAGAGCTGGTAAGTCCAGTGTTGCTGGAGTGAGAGCAGGTCTTTCTCAACAGCGACTGGACACTGGACATATGCACAACTGGTCCTGGGCACTGAGGCTGATAATGACGATGGGATGTGCCAATCTTGATTTGTCCAAGAGCTGATCCCAACGAGAGCCCTGTCCCCCAGACATGCATATTCCAAAGCTCTGGAGTGGATTGAGGAGAGTCTAAGGCTCATAAGTAATGACTCTGTTTTGAGTCTGGAGTCAAATGGGAATGGGGTACATGATAGCATTCTAGGGAAGAGTGGTCAGTGGAGCAGAGAAAAGAACTTGTGAGGGCTGGAGGCCCACTCCTGTTTGTTTGTTGAGAAACAAACAAACAAAAAAAACGTACGTGGGGGAAGGGTAGACTGCCTTCTGTGTATGCCACCCTACACCAGGGGACAATCGGTTTTTCTGAGATAGCCTGATCCTGCCATATAAATGCATGCCCAAGGTCAAGCTTTTGGCCTCTGGCTACTCAGTGATACCTTGCATTTAGCTACTTTCCCCCAATTAGTGCAAAACATTCTTCCCTTAGATCACACACAGAGAGAATGCATACACACACAGAAAGGTGTCCAGGGCACTAGTCTCCCTGCACTAGTGGATCTTGATCCTTCGCCCCTTGGCATTGACTCCTGCTCAGTATATTTAAATGTGTGCATTTTAGCCAAACTATTGTGTGATCAAGATGTGCCAACTTGCCCAAGTGAATCACCTGCTCTTTGGATGTAAAGTTTGGGGACACTGGGGCCAGATGACCTATTCCTTCCAAGGTACAGTCTGTATATGCTACCTCCAATGGTCAATCGTATCCAAAAGAAATGGACACATTAGTGAAAGAAATATTCAGGGTGCAGGAAGGTGAGCCTTAGCCTGGGCCCCCAGTCTAGCTTGGAGGACCAGACCTCCAGGCTGGCTACTTGTTCTGAGGCTGGAATTTGGGTGTATGGACCAGTGCTGAAAGTCATGGGCCAGTGGGAGAGGTCTTACTCAGTGAGACTTGCCATATAGAATTTATCTTATTCTTTTTGAGGGAAAAAGATAATCTATTCTACTTTAGTGGCCACCTGTGCAATCTTCAAGTGCGAAGTTACAGCCAGCTGCCAGACAACCTTCAGAAGACAAGGTAGCTCACATTAGATCAGTCTCAGGCGGCCAGGCCAGGGATCTGGAGGCAGCTTTCACCTACTTTGGGAAAGCGCATGCTAAGCCAGGGAACACAGCAGTGAAGATGGAAGTGTGACATCCCCTGGTTAACTCTGAAAAATGGAATCTGAAAGACTTCATGTTTTCATTTCTTGGATTCTTCATTGAAAACATTTTTCCTTCTCTGAAAATCCAGACCACAGTGTTAACATGGTAAAAACCACAACTTTGTTCATGTTTGGTGCATAACAAATCTCCTTCTTTCTTTACAGAATTAAATAATCCTGTGAAGGGTAAAATACACTCTTTTTCTGAACCAGGTGATTATTACGATCCAGGATATAGTTTGTTGCAACATGTAGCTCCTAAGATGGATTGCCCCAAAAGGAATTAATACATTCATAAAAGAGAAAAATGGCAATTTCAACAAAATGGTGAAAAAAAAAAAACAACTATTTTAAAAGACCTTTTGGTCTTCTGTTAAAAAATGGAATTCCTCCTTCGTGTTTCTGCCTAATTTCAAATGGATGGTAAGTGTTGGTCTGTGGTTCTCTCCAAGGTTTCAACTGTCTGGATTGGTCTCACTCCACTGCAGGTCTCACTCCACAGCAGGGCTCTCTGGCACAGAAAATTTGTTCCACCCACAAACTGCCACGGCGAGTCCAGCCATCACGGGCCCCAGTGCATCCCTGAGGTCACGTCGTTTTATCAGTGAGTCTGGACACACCTAACTGAGTTCTAAGAAAGTGGATCAGTTTGGTCTCTGTGAAGAATGCCGTCCCAAGAGTCACTCCCAAACAGAGGGCCCCCACAGCAATGTGGGCCAGCCTGGCCGGCCAGCCCTGCTCACAACACAGGAACACCTGGGGAAAGAAACCATTGTCACTGTCAGCCCCTGGGGTCAGCACCTCCTTCCCCAGGGCAGCCCAGAGAGGGCATAGCTGCTATCATTCCAGTTTCAAGTCAGATAAAAGGATGGCAGCTACATATGAGGGTCTATTTTGTTCCCACTGGTGGCACAGGTCACATCAATCAGAAGATGATGTCCTAGAGACTTAGGGGGCCGGGGGAGAGGAGGCATGTATTTGCCCAGCTGGCTCAGTTAGCCCAGCAGGGGTGCCTAGAGTGAGGGCCAATGAACAGTTTGCAAAAGCAGGCGGTGCAAAGGCTGCAGATTGTCTCACCTCTGAAATACTAGTTATCCCACCACTGAGGGCAAATGCCCCCAGGAGGACCGGTGACAGGTACAGGCCGGCCAGGGGCCTATGGGGGCTCTTTCGGTAGTAGCGGTGGATGAAGAAAAGGCTCTGCGTGATCCGAATGCCCATGTTAAAGCAGTTGGCCAAGATGAAGCCCACGCTGCCACACCACCGGGTTAGGAGATAGGATAACACCAGGAATGAAGATGACAGGGCTAGCATCGTGAAATTGTACCTGGGGAGAGGGAGACAAGCAAAGCAGAGCCCGAGGAGTGAGCCAACACTCTGACCTGACTCCTGGTCCCTAATCACTGCTCCCCAAGGGAAATCACCCTGTAATCTTGGTTAGTGGACATACTCAATATAAGTAGCCAAGTCTTCAAGTTGAAAGATAAACAGGGAGTAAAGTGTGAATCACCCCGAGTGTTTTCTAGACTCTCACACACCCATCCTTCTGCTCTCTGTATGCTTAGAGCTCTTTGGATTCTATGACTGAATGGAGAACTGTTCCTTTCATGGCTGTTTTCAAAGTCATGAGAGAGCACTGCCCCAGACTCTTGTTCTCACCTATGAATGGGATAGCAAACAGTCACCAAGCTTCTCAGTGAAGTAGACCAAGATGGGAAGCAGACAGAGGCTACTCTAAATGATAGGAAGGGCTCCCCAACTCTTTGAGCTACCCTTTACCCTCCTACCCCAACCAGTCTTAGAGGGCCTTCACAGCACTGAAGGCATGACAGAGACCCATGGGCCCCAAAGCCTCAAGGAGCAGTGGCCCTCAAGGGCCACTCTCCCCATTTGCTATAACCACCTCTTGTATTCACCTCTATACCTTCCTCTCTGTTCTTTTCCCTATTGGCCTTATCCTTCTCAACCTCATGCTGCAGTGATGTCTTAAGATACTACCTTGGTACTTTTTGGCATTTGGGACAAAGAGATGGATGACTCTAGGTGGAGCCAAAGTCATAACCAGAAGTTCATGTAAGAATCACTGTGGAGCTTTTAAAAAACATGCACATGCAAGGGAGCCCACTGGCTCTGTAGGGTGGAAGAAAGAGAGGAAGACGGAAATATATATTTCTAACAAGCCCCACGGGGGACTCTAAATCATAACTGGTATTATGAACTCCTGCCTGAGGTTTCGGGACAAAAAAAGTTCTGATCTGGGATCAACAGATGCAAAAGTTATGGGAAACGTGTCTGTGCATTTGGGCCTTTCTCTGAGGAGAGGTGTTAGAGAGATTCTCGGGGGTAGGACTCTGAATCTCCAAGAAGCTCCTTGGTAACCACCAGCTAGAGTACTGGGCAAGGAGGTAGAGGAGTGAGGGCTAGTCTGTCTTGTGCCTGCCTCTGCAAACCTGCACTAACATAACCCTCAGGACATAGATTCCTTCCTCCACAAAGCAGAGGCAAAGAGCAGTTGCCTAGCCCTATGGTGGGAAGGACTAATTGAATTGTGCCTGGGGTAGGCACCCCACAATAGTGGCCTAGGTGTTACCTCTTAAGAGAGGCTTTGTGAATGCAAATCCAGAATGAAAGAATGAAGATTGCAAATTACTTCATTTTGATTAAAGGTGTGTCTTTAAAGTTACCCACCTGTCAACCTCCTCTTTGCTCATGGCAGCAAACATGAAACACTCTGTCACTCCATTTATGGCAAGCAGAAGGACGTAGAGACAATAGGAACGTAGCAAAACAGGACCTACAAGAAAATAACCCAAGATTCCAGAGCCCAAACAGGAGATACCCATGCATCTTCAGTTCAGCTGGGCACGCAGAGAACACCAGAACTGGGTCAAGACCCGTGCTGGCATCATCAATGGGCAGACACATGCTTGAGCCTATGGTCTTAATTATTTGGAAGGACTCCCAGCATTCCATGGCACTGACTAAAATAAATAGCTAAAAACAAAAGGACAGTTATGAATAAACGTACAGACCTCTTGCTTAACAACTAAAAGTTATCTGCACAGCAAGTAATCCTCACTTTTTCAGTCAGCAGGAAGAGGTTTGTCAGTCTCACCACCTAAAGAAACCTGTGACTCTACATATTGAGATCCTAAGTTGAACATCTTCTGCAGAAAAGACCTTTTGGGGAAGCCCCAGGTCCAGAAGCAGTAGAGCGATAGAAGACCCACAAATCTGCAAGAAGAATCAGAGCCCGTATGTTTTCTTCTAATTCAAAGTGATGTTGTTCTGTAGCTAACTACATAGCTCTGAAAAAAATCTGCTAACAGAAGATTGAGAGCCTTAAAGATGGGGTGGATCCTCTCTTAAGAGGGCCCTTATCAAGAGGCAGCCAAGCAATTTCTAGTAAAATAAATATTCAAACAACCTATGACCCAGCAATTTCACTCCCGTGTATAAATCCATCATAAATGAATATACACAACAACACTTGCTCATAAAAACACTTGTGCAAAGACATCCATCACAGTTTTATTCCTCATAGCCCAAACCGACCACAAACAGGAGAAAGAGAAACAAAGTGTGGGCCATCCGTACAAAGAACTGCTTCTCAGTAATCAAAGAGAAAAACCTATATTGATCCATAGAAAAACATGACTGAACCTCAAAAAGCTTCCTTCTGAGGAAAAAGCCAAACACAAGTGCCTCCCCTGGTGGCGCAGCGGTTGAGCGCTGGACTGCCAGGCTGCCCCCAGCCGCTGGCGAGGGTCCCACCAAAAAAAAAAAAAAAAGAGAGAGAGAAAAAAAAAAAAAAGAAAAAAAAAAAAGGAAAAAAAAAAAGAGGAAAAAAATAGAGAGAGAGAGAGAAAAAAAAAAAGCCAATCACAAAAGTATACCTAACGTATGGTTTTATTTACATGAATTTTTTTTTTTTAAAGATTTATTTATTTATTTATACAAGCACTGGGTACAGTCAGAAGCGCGGAAGGGTGAGAGAATTCACCAGAGCCAGAGCGGGGAGCAGAGCAGGCAGAAGGACCGAAGTACACTGCTGAGGGGAGCAGCGGGGGCAGGAGAGGTCTGCGCGCCATGCGGGACCCTCCTCCAATGGCCAGGGAGCAGCCAGGGATCGAACCGGCGCCGCAGAGGCTGTGGGCAGCTTCGCAACCCAGCGCTCAACCGCTGCGCCACCAGGGAGGCCCTGAAATTCTTTTTAAAAGCAATACTGGTCTATGGTGATAGAAATCAGAACAGTGGTCGCCTCTGAGTTCAGCTGACTAGAAAGGGTCCTGAGGGACCTCTCTGTGGTAATGGGTAATGGAAATGTTCTATATCTTAATTTGATGCCGGGTACATGGGTGCACATATTTGTCAAAACTCATTAAATTGTACTTTTAGGAGTACAGAATTTTACTTTATGTAAATTAGACCTCAATTCAGAAAAACCTTAACCACTGAAAGAAAAGGGTGGGGGGACTAAGTACCAGAATCTGAACTTAAGTTCATGGTTATTAAAGCTGCTTAATATGAAACATGCCTATGCCAAGGGGACCAAACAGTTTTACTGCAGTCAAAAGTACAAGAGGGATATTAACAGGGCAGCAGCCCTGATGCTCAATAAAAAAGTTTTCCGTGGCTCTCCCTTGGGGCCCACATTTTATTGTGTGGTACTGCAGAGACCTCTGTCCCCCACCCCAGCTGAAGGACAATCCCAGTAGAGGGCGCAGGGACCAGGATGTGCCCTGGGATGGTCTGAGGCTAGGCCCAGTGTGCTTTGCACTTCCCTCCCTCCTCTATAAGGCAGAGAGGAATGGGGCACCTCTCGTAACTGCACCGCTCACTTGGTAACTAAAAGCTAATGATGTATGTGAGTCTATGTGAAGTGGCTAGTGAGCTGCTTTGAGACATAAAAAACACAAACTCAAAATAAATAAATAAATAAAAAATAAACAGAAAACACAAACTCCTGCATCAAATAGTGATTTCAGGGGAAGGGTTTTGAGTCAATTTGGGGGAAAGAGTTTGAAATTGGGGAATCCAAGGAAGGAACCTTAAATTATGGACTGACTTGAGGGGTATCACAGGTTGAATTATATCCCTCCAAATAGTATGTTAAAATCTTCATCTCCAGAACCTTAGAAAATGATCTCATTTGGAAATAGGGTCTTTACAGAGAGACTCAAGTTAAATTTCTCATTATGACTGGTGTCCTTATTTTTAAAAAGAGGGGAGGAATTTTGAACATGGAGAAGACTCTTATAGAGGAAAACGATGTGGAGACATACAGGGAGAAGACAGTCAAGAGACTGGGGTAATGCACCTAGAAGCCAAGGACCCCTGGCAGACAACAGAGGCTGAAAGAGACAAGGATGCATCTTCCTCTAGAGCTGTCAGAGGGAGCACGGCCCAGCTGACACCTTGATTTAGACCTCTGGCATCCAGAACTGTGAGATAGTGAATTTCTATGAATTTCAAGCTGTCAAGTTTGTGATACACTGTTATTATAGTCCTAGGAAACTAATGTAAAAGGAAAGAGGAGAAAAGCTGATTTTAAAAAGCAAAGGAAAGGGGTAAGAGAGAAAACTAAGAGATAAAAGTGAGAAATCTCAAGGAAGTTCAGTGACTGTTTTTCTGAAGGATGGAAAAGCTAGGCTTGAGAAAGATCTTGAGAAAATCTCTAGAGCACTTACAAGGCCCCTAAATTGAATTCAGTGTTAATCCAAACAATATAAAGCAAAACCATAATGCTCCACACGAAAGCCTGTGTGTGCTGTGTTCAAGCCCCACATTTGGAAATACCAGCATAGGGGAGGAGGGTGTGTCAGAGGCCAATTCAGGTCACGGGAAAGTTCACTTCACAGTTGGGGACAAAGACCAATATGCAACTGGGCAAAAGCAGACACACATAAACCATCCCAGGTAGCCACAGAAGACCTTAGAGAGAGCTCAAAGTATGGTCAAAATGAGAGGCAGCCATAATGAGGAGACAAATGCTAGAAAACACTGCTGGGGTGGTGTCCCCAATGGAACCCTGGCCCAGGCAAGAGGTCACAATGGTCCCAAAGCCCTGATCGGGTACACTGATCCACATGCTATTTTCAGAAACTGAGAAACCAGATCGTTCTCAAGACTCTACTCTCTCTAAAGATGAGATTGAGAGCGCATCTTTTTGAGTCTAAAATTAATGATGAGGGGGCCTCCCCAGTGGCGCAGTGGGTTGAGCGCAGCACTGTGAAGCTGCCCACAGCCTCTGCAGTGTGGGTTCGATCCTGGCCGGCCAGCGAGAATCCCACATGGCTCAGCAGACCTCTCCTGTCGTGCCTGCTGCTCCCCTCCGCAGTGTATTTCGGTCCGTCTGCCTGTTCTGCTTCCCACTCTGTCTCTGGTGAATCCTCTCACCCTCCCGCACCTCTGACCTATACCCCAGCTCTTGTATAAAAATAAATAAATCTTAAAAAAATAAATAAAATAAAATTAATGATGAGGGTGACCCTAGTGGCTCAGGGGTAAATTCTTGAGCTATCAGGCTACTGCCAGCCACTGAGGCCTGAGTTCGATCCCTGGCCAGGGAGCTACCCACATGGTGCAGCAGACCTCTCCTATCTCACCCACTACTCCCCTCAGCAGGTATTTCAGTAGATCTGTCTGTTCTGCTTCCCACTCTGTCTCTGGTGGATCCTCTCACCCCCCTCACCTCCGGCATACACCATTCCATAAATAAAAAAATTGAAAAAAAATTAATGACAATGACATAAACCACTAGATACAGAACTCATTATCTTAGAAATCAACTAACACCAACCCTTGTAGTTGATAACTCTATTATCAGTGCTCAAAGCTGACACCTTTCACTTGGGTAAAAAGATGACACAATTACAAGTTTGTTTGTGGATTGACTATGATGAGTTATTCCACCAGGAGAACCCTATAGTGATGGACAGCCTGTCCTCATGGCAGTGTCCTGTGACCCCAGTACATTAAAGGCTGATGTTTGTTGATTACCTTTCTAAAGGGGCAAAGCAGCTGTGAAATATTCGAGTCCCCTGTCTCTGCAAACTAACTTGCTAATGGTTTCCTAATGAAGTCTCTCTGCAGCAGCCTGATGGAAATGTACTTCTCACAGCACAAGCCCCAGGAAGCTACAAACCACTCCATTGGTTTCACAGCAGGTACTTCTCCCAACATAATCACCTTTGTTCTAGTGTAGAAACTTGGCCCTTCCCTCCCTAATAACAAAAGTTTGGGCCCATTAGAGTGGAGACTAAAACATCAGTGAGCTTTAAAATGGCATTTGACAAAGCCCTCTGCAGTGAGGTGGGGCAGCAGAAAGACTTCAGGGTTCTTGTCAAGTAACTGAGGAATTAAAAACATCTTTGCTAAACCCAAGCTGAAACATTGCAAATGGACTGTGAGCTTATATCCCAGTACAATGGAAGCTGAAGTCCCCGGGGCCTACCAAGTGAGTGCTGGGAGATGCTCAGTAGCCTCGACACCAGGCATTTCGAGTTGGACTCATTCAATACTTTTCTCCTTCAAAAAGCAAGAGTCACTGGATTAAATATCCATTTTATTTGCCAAAACCAATTTTATTTTCTCCAAATGGCTCTGGGTTATCCTTCAGAGGCTTTTATGCACCAGCCCCTGAGATTTATGTGGCATTGACTGTTTTCAGATGTTTTTAGTACCAAGGGGAGACTCATTAGAGCCCACTCTCTGCCTTTCTCCCTCACCCCAGAGGGAACACAGGAAAATGCTTGGCAAAACACATTCTAGGCCTGAGAGGAAAGCCAAGGCTTTATACCAATTTCTCCGTGTGAGGTTGGAGAACTGATGAACCTGGTGGCAAAGTCCCTGGATGCACCCTAAGCTACATCTAAAGGGAATCATCTCACAGCCAAGCTGCCTCCACTTTTCCCTGTATTCACACAGATATCAACTGTGTGTGCACAGCTCTTGAATTTCCTAAGACTCTCCTATTTCTGTTGGAAATTAGAGCAAATCTGGCAAAACTCTTATGCATACCTGATCCTGAGCTAAGCATGGTTCCGCCATAGATATCCAAAGCCAGCTGAGAATAGGCAAAGCCAAAAACGGTGATAGTCAGGCCAGCTAGCAGGGCCAGCTTAAGCAGGGACTCCAAAACCGCTGCCGCCACAGCAATGTCCTCCTGGGGGGAGGTAGAGAAGGGGGATGGAAGGAAGTTGGATAAATCATGAGCTAAAGAAAATCTTCACATCTTGCCTTCTCCCTTTGCTGTTTCACACATCAGTCTTTCAACTAGTGAGGGCCATCACTGTTTTTCTCTAGCCTATGTTTGTTTCTGTCAATTAGCAAACGAATTAGCACAAGACAATGTGTGTCTCCTTAGGTAGTGTGGGGAAGGACACTCACGTTCACCTCTGATATTTATTTTTAAATGGACAGCGAGTTTTTAGCTCTCTCTATCATTGTGCTTCTCTTGACAAATACCTCAAAATTCTGATGTTGCTGTCAATATACACTTAGGAAAAGTCCTAAATCAGACTGAGAACCATATTAGCTTATTTTGAAAAATAGTGCCTTAAATTATATTTTGCAAAATGTCTTCTAAAACATATAAGAAGTTGACCTAGCTTGCTTTCATCTTAAGATAAGTCAGATATTTTCAATGGTTTTGGAAAAAGTGAAGTTTCCACAATGTAATAAATCCTGGATTAAAATCTCTTCTTTTGTATTTACCAACCAGAGTATGTAGATTTATAGAGCGAAAGTAGCTCTGAGCACTTCACAGTTCTTATGAAGCTTAAACAACTAGTGTGGTGAGTGAAAGAAAAGTGACCACGTCCTTCCCTCCCCATGCCTAAGGTTAGCTTTGTTCCAGTCTCAGCATGCTTTGACTCACTTTTGGTTCTGAAAATTATTATTCACTAGATCATTCCTATGCCATTGGGAGGGGGTCTGTGCTGCACTAGGGACAAGCAGAGTTTTGAGAGGACAGGATCAAGAATAAGGTCACAAAGAAGAAGAGAGATGAGAAGGCAGGGCCAACCAAAGGAGAAGGCCATGAAAGAAGTGGGCTCTGGGTCCTGTCATCATTCAGAACATGATAAAAGAATGAATACTAGAAGAAAATTTTAGCTTTAAATGGAAGGAAATTGGCAGATCCACATTTCTGTCTGTTCACCTTACATTTAGAGAGGGAATTTACTTGAGACAGTGACATGAGAACCAAGATTACCTGCTTCTGAAGTGTAGCCTCCTTTTCTCTCTCCAGCACCTTAGCAAAGAATATATAAAAACTCTCCTCTATTGGTTGGAAAATTAATCTGGCCACAAGGGAGCCAAGATTATTCACTATATCATATACACCTACAAAACATAAAGAATGGATGAACAATCTTACACGTTTTCTATTTGAATTTTCACACTATAATTTTTCCCTAATTTTAAAATTAAACTTTTTGAGATAATCATAAATTTGGTTCATTTGGAAAATTAAGAGAGTCCAAGTACCCTTCACTCTGTTTCCCTGAATAGCTTGCAAAACCATCTGCGATATCAACCAGGATACAGACAAGGATACAGTCAAATTCAGACCCTTTCTATCACTAGCACTTTTTAAAACAAAAGTCATTCAAGCCAAGTTGATTTTCTCATGCTCTTCTTTCTACTATTTTGGGATTAAAGTAAAAAATAACTGTATAAAATAATATTGAGGTCTATCTAGTCAAACAAGCATGAAGTACATCTTTGTGATTGTGATGATAAGTTTCCTTTTCTCTTTGCTCAGCACCCCTCACCCTAAAATGAGCAGCAGAGCTACACAGGAAGCAGGGTAAGGCAGGGGATTTCAACAGTCACACATGCCACCAAAGTCACATGTGAATAGAGAGTCAGTACACTCTGTGTATTTACAAAGACCTACATTTTTCAATCTTTTGGACTCTTTATTTTATAGTCTTCATTTTTAAATAATCTTTGGGTTCATTTTTTCATTAAATGTATCAAACTGCAGAGGAAGGTATTACTTTCCTCTACTAACTACTAAATAAAGGTATCTACTAACAGTATTTACCTTTATTTGAAACACTACAAAATTCCATCTTACCTTGATCGCCAAAATTTAACACATTCAAAAATGTCATCACATATCTCTCACCTAAAAATGGAAAAGTACAAATAATTAGCATTTCAAATGCATATTATTTTCCTGTTTCCTTTTACTGCCTGTCAACTTTTCTAGTTGGTAAATATGCCCACAGGAGAAAAATTAGGTAATCAGTTATAAAGATCCTTGATCTAATGTTGATTTAAAACAATCTCAAAATAATAATTTGGAATGTGCTGGGGGCTTTGTTGACAGAAAATCTCCAAAAAAGTTAAAAGCAAAATTATTTAATAAAACCAGTCTAATAAGTTAAAAAAAAAAGTATGGGGAGATCACTAAAATGTTAATAATGAAAATGATTGCCCTAAATTTTAAGGGAGGTCAGATAATTAAAGTCTGTGAAATATAAATTCCACAATTATATGCACAGACTCATCAAAGGTTCCTTCCAGACTGGAGAAAATTCTAAGGAGGCTGGTAAGGCTCTGGAGACCAAGTTCATGATTCAAATCTAAGACAGTCAAATGCCTTCAAGGCAATGACACCAATCCAGAGCCCCACCCCCGATTCCATGAATTTTCTTATCCGTGAGTGGAAAGCATTGACCACTATGGTGAGGGAGCACTGAAGATTGCCTACTGCCCTACAGGGGAAATTCTCACCTCCCTTTGCCCAAAAAGGAATGCATTATTAATACACTAGAAGCAGTGATGCTCTCTCAAGTCTCTCTTTAGTCCTTACCTCTGTGCAATTCCACAGCCACTGCATCTGGGCAGGGACCCCTGCAGGAGCTAGCTCACAAAACTACATTTACTCCCACCAGTATCTCTGCACTGTTTCTGTCCATCCTTGCTGCTAATTGTTGCTGCTTTTGCAAGTACAATCTTAAGTCAATCCCTGTTTTCTCACCTTTGAATGGCTCTTTATTGTTTAAAAAAAGCTCAGTTCCTTAGTTCTGCATATGTGTCTTTTACAAACTAACTGCAAGCTCTCATTTTGGTCTTCCTTCACCAACCTCACCCCCATCTTCCTTTACCACACTGTCACCCTTCAATACCAGGTTTTATTGCCTGGTAAAGGGTCAGACTGAGCCTGGTCATACTCCCAGTCTCAGCTCTTGTCAATCTTACCATCTAGAATGGTTTTTTTAATTGGGAAGTCCCTCTCTTCTGGCACAACAGGCCTCACCTTCCTACATTCTATAAGCTCCCAAGGGCAAGAACCAGGTCTCTGTGTCCCTGCTTTCCTAGCAGAGTTCCAGGAAATGAGATGGCACTCAAGAGACTCTGGTGAGTGCAGTTTTTCTAAGTACATCCTGCATCAGAGTTAACCACACAAATGTGTCTTTGGTTAGAGAAAGAGCTCCTTGAGACCATGACCTGTGACTCATCTGTGTATTCTCAGCTTCTACCACAGTGTTCAGGAATGTGGGAGCAGAAGGTAAATAGCATATACATTTTTGCTACTATAATGAATGATTTCAACTCGTTTAGAGCTACAATATTTTTAAAGATTCATTTATGCATACAAGAACTGGGGTATAGGCCAGAGGTGCAGGGGGGTTAGAGGATTGACCAGAGACAGAGTGAGGAACAGAACAGGTAGATTGACTGAAATACACTGCTGAGAGGAACAGCAGATGAGTCAGGAGAGGCCTGGTGCACCATGTGGGTAGCTCCCTGTCTGGGGATCAAACTTGTGCTGCAGTGGCTTTGGATAGCTTCATAGGTTGCCTCTTAATCCCCTGCACCACCAGGGAAACCCTAGAGCTGTAATTTTTAGGTAAAAAGAATCTAAGGGTCTCTCTGGTGGTATAAGAGGTTAAGTCTCACAAATGGGGACAGAGAGGCCTGGGGGAGTTAAAATAAAGATGTGGGGGAAGAAAATAACATGATAACAACGATGGTTGTATTGGAATGCTGGAATTAGAGGGAACTTTTTTCTGTTTTCCAAAATTTTTATAATGGGATTCTATTATTTTTAAAATTAAAAGATAATTTTGAAAAGATTTTAAAATGTGTTCAGTAGTAGATAGATGTATAGACATATGAAAATTACATATAGAGAAAAGCTACTACCTTCAGCAGCTTACAGAAGCCTCAAATATCATTCTTTGAACTAAAGCTGGGTGTGAAAAAACTAACATATTCATATGTGCTATGAATGGACTTTCAGCTCTCTCCTGGCCCTCTGCATCAAGAGCTCTGTCACTATTCAAGGAAAGGACCTAAGACATTTAAGGCTCAGATGGCAAGCTCAGATGGCAAACTATAATCCTATATCCCTGAAACCTATATAAGTCAATGTTACTTCAATAGATTTTTTTTAAAAAGTTGAATTTTATTGGTGTTTAACAAAATAAAAGAATGGAAACCTGGCTCTTAGAAAAAGCAAAAAAAAAAAAAAAAAAAGAACACTGAAATATATCTATGTATAAAATGAAAACAGAAAGGACCAAAAAAAACAAGTTAATGTAGAAAAATTTAGCACATGATAACAAGATTATGGATAGCTTCTCCCTTTTCTAAATTCTCTGTAATCAACACAATACTTTTTTTTTTTTTTAAGATTTATTTTATTTATTTATTTATTTATTTATTTATACAAGCACTGGTACAGTGAAGCACAGGAGGGTGAGAGAATTCACCAGAGCCAGAGCGGGGAGCAGAACAGGCAGAAGGACCGAAGTACACTGCTGAGGGGAGCAGCGGGCGCAGGAGAGGTCTGCGCGCCATGTAGGACCCTCCTCCGGTGGGAGCAGCTGGGGATCGAACCGGCGCTGCAGAGGCTGCGGGCAGCTTCACAACCCAGCGCTCAACCGCTGCGCCACCGGAGGCCCTCAACACAATAGTTTTATAATACATTTCATTAAATGATATATATATAATTTGGGGTTTCTTGGGTTAAAGTTGGACTCAGAGGAAGCTGTTCCTCATTACTGTAAGAGCCTGCAGAAGTTATATAACCTCACTGACCTGCAGTTTCCTCTGAGACAATATTTTTCTTACAAGGCTTTGGAGAGATTTAAATTAGACTACTTAAATAAAGCGGCAAGCTAAATAAATGTTAGCTTCCCTGTCCTTATATAAAAAGCTCTCATTGCTGAGGCTCCTCTGCTGAGAGCCTTGAGACAACAGGTAGCCTGGATCTAGGTAACAGGCCATTGTGACTCCACATGCTTGCCTTATGCTACAGTTTTCTCACGGCTGAGTGACCTTTTACTTACCTTCTGTCAGAATCTGTTTCAAGAAAGACTGTTTGAAAAAACTCCAAGTTAATTTAGCCTCTTTCCAATTTACAAAAGCCTAGAAAAGAAAACAAAACAAAAACTCCCAGTTACTGCAAGTCTAAGAATACAGTAATGCTACATAAGAGGCAAATTCATTTTGGTTCCTAAATATCAACTTGGATAGCACTGAGTAATTTTTCATTTAATGTTAAGCATAGAAAGCATCTGACGAGTACTGGCAAAGAACATACATTCCTAAACATGAATACAAAGGCTCTAGGTGGAAGAGCATCTCTATAAAGGGCCTGCCTAAGCTCCATTCACCAGGATTCCTGAAGAACTGCGCTGTCCAGGGAAAGCAGGACAGGAAGCTGACCACATCTAACAAAGACAGCTAGCAGTCAGTTTTTTCCTTAAAAAATGTCTGATATCAGCTCTTTGCAGATTTTTGTGATCAGTCCTTTATCATTAGTGTTGTGTGCAAAAATGTTCTCCCAGTCGGTGGGGTTTCTCTTTGTTTTTGTTATTGTCTCTTTTGCTGTGCAGAAGCTCTTTAATTTGATGTAGTCCCAGCTGTTTATCTTTGCCTTCACTATCACTGCTTTGGGTGATGTGTCTGTAAAGATGTCTTTGATGTGAATATCACGTAGTGTTTCGCCTATATTTCCTTCTATGTATTTTATGGTTTCAGGTCTTATGTCTAGTTCTTTAATCCATTTTGAGTTGATTTTTGTGTATGGTGTGAGGTAGTGGTCAAGCTTCATTCTTTTGCATGTAGCGACCCAGTTTTCCCAGCACCATTTACTGAACAAACTTTCTTTGCTCCAATGCATAGTCTTTGCTCCTTTGTCAAATATTAGCTGACCATAAATCTGTGGGTTTATTTCTGGATTTTCTATTCGATTCCATTGGTCTGTATGTCTGTGAGACTCAACAACAACAAAGAAAATAATCCAGTCAAAAAATGGGCAGAAGAGCTAAAAAGAAACTTCTCTGAAGAGGAAATGCAAATGGCCAACAGGCATATGAAAAAATGTTCAACATCACTTGTAATCAGGGAAATGCAAATCAAAACTACCATGAGATTCCATCTTACACGAGTGAGAATGGCACATATTAAAAAAACTAGCAACAACAAATGTTGGCGAGGGTGTGGAGAAAAAGGAACTCTCCTGCACTGCTGGTGGGAGTGCAAACCGGTCCAACCAATACGGAGAGCTGTGTGGAGATTTCTGGACCTACTAAACATAGAGATTCCATATGATTCAGCAATTGCACTCCTAGGTATTTACCCAAAGAACACAGAAACATCAATTCCAAAGAGCACCTGCACCCCTATGTTTATAGCAGCACTGTTTACAATAGCTAAGCTTTGGAAACAGCCCATATGCCCAAAAATAGATGACTGGATCAAGAAGTTGTGGTACATATACACCATGGAATATTACTCAGCATTCAAAAAAGATAAACACATGCAATTTGCAGCAACATGGATGGCGCTGGAAGGGATCATGCTCAGCGAAATAAGCCAGAAAGAAAAAGAAAAATACCGGATGGTCTCACTCATAGCAGGAATCTAGAAAACTTAAATAAGGGACCAGGAAAATGAATAACTATAAGAAAGTAAAAATCAAAATCAACAAAAAACTATGAACCAGAGACACTCTTTGGGGAGCGGGGGGCGGGAGGGGAGGGATTGGGTCAGAATGGGGGGTTGCAATTGTATGGGGAATATAAAAATAAAATTTATTATTAAAAAAAAATGTCTGATATATGCCAGACTACACAACAAAACCTGCTTCATGGACTCCCATTTTATTTTTTTTATTTATTTTTTTTAATAGAGGCATGTTTTTATTTATTTATTTATTTGTTTGTTTGTTTATACATGCACTGGGTACAGTCAGAAGCGCGGGAGGGTAAGAGAATTCACCAGAGCCAGAGCAGGGAGCAGAGCAGGCAGAAAGACCGAAGTACACTGCTGAGGGGAGCAGCGGGCGGCAGGAGAGGCCTGCGCGCCATGTGGGACCCTCTTCCGGTGGCCGGGGAGCAGCCGGGAATCGAACCAGTGCCGCAGAGGCCGCAGGCAGCTTCGCAACCCAGCGCTCAACCACTGCGCCACCGGGGAGGCCCATGGACTCCCATTTTAATGCCATATTTGGCCATTGTGTAAATGCTGTATGTACACACTTTGCTTGTATATTAAAAAAAAAAAAAAAGAGGGCCTCCCTGTGGCGCAAGGGGTTAAGTACCGCATTATGAAGCAATATGCAGCCTCTGTAGCATGAGTTCGATCCCCGGCTGGCCAGGGAGAAACCCACATGGCGCAGCAGACCTCTCCTGTCTCACCCGCTGCTCCCCTCAGCAGTGTATTTCAGTCAATCTGCCTGTTCTGTTCCCTACTCTGTCTTTGGTAGACCTTCTCAACCCCTATCCTGTATCTCCAGCCTGTGCCCCAGCTCTTCTATGCATAAATAAATATATCTTTTAAAAAAAATAGAAAAAAGACAACTCATCCATCCCAGATTAGTGAAATTCAGAATTATTATGACAGAAGAAAGAGAAAAAAATCTTCTGATATAGTTCTTCCAAAACTCCTAAGGGGGCACCAAACTACCTATTTCCTAAGGGCGAGGAGGGTGTGAGGGAAGTCAGTGCTGAGGCAGAGGTCAATCTGTAAGAGTGCTTGGAAGACAGTGAGCTGACCACAAAATGGAGGAGCACAGCAGCTAGCTGGAAGTGACTTCTTTTCTACCTCCTCCCAGATCTTTCCCAGAGACCTACTCTGTCAAGAATATTCAGAATGGGGCCTCCCTGGTGGCGCAGAGGTTGAGCACTGGGTTGCGAAGCTGCCCGCAGCCTCCGCAATGCTGGTTTGATTCCCGGCTGCTCCCCGACCACCGGAAGAGGGTCCCACATGGCACGCAGACCTCTCCTGCCGCCCGCTGCTCCACTCAGCACTGTACTTTGTCAGTCTGTCTGTTCTGTTCCCCGCTCTGGCTCTGGTGAATTCTCTCACCCTCCGGCGCTTTTGACTGTACCCAGTGCTTGTATAAATAAATAAATAAATCTTTAAAAATAAATAAATAAAGGCTTTAAAAAAATATTCAGAATGTTCTGTCTAGGAGTTAGGTTCACTTTGAAAAGTTCTGATTAACTAAAAAATGATGATCTTTGAAAGGTGGAATTTCAGTGGCACTTTGAGAGGAAAGGGGTAAAGCAAAAAGGCCACGTCCACTTCACCTCTGCAAAAGGTCAGCTTTAGCTGTGGAAGTTGGCCGAAGGGCAGGTCCCAGTTACACATGCCCAAAGCCTATCTGTATAGAACAATGCCATCCAGGAGAAAAAGAATGCAGGCCACATATATTTCTAGCAGTGAAGAGTAAAAACAGGTAAAATTAATTTTAGTACATTTTATTTAACCAAAATATTATAAGTTCACCATGTAATCAACGTAAAAAATATTAGAGGCATTTTACATTATTTCTCCAATTTAAGTCTTTGAAACCCAGTGTGTATTTAGCACTTACAGCTCATATTTCAAACGCTTTATAGCCACATGTGGTTGCTGGCTACTATTTAACACAGGGCAAATCTAGAGTACCCCTTGAAAGCAAGGGCACTCATGCCTTGATCTAAGAATCTATCTTCTAGATATAGGAAGGACAGGCTTGGATTTTCCCAAACTACACTGCCTTCAGGACACCACTGGATCCTAAACAGACGTCCCAGGGTAGCTCTAGGCCGGACTAAATCTTCCCCTAACAGAGTGCCAGACAACCTACTACCGCTAGGGGGCACTGTGACCACAGCATCGGGGAGCAGTGGGCTCAGAAGCACTATTTCACTCTAAGCCCCACAACCTTGCCAGGCCTGATTTTGTGGGTGGAGAGATCCAGAAGGGCTCTTTTCAAACAAAACAGTCACAGTTGCTACATGAGGTTCTTGTGAAGCTTACTTGTGTGTAGGCAGTAAATGGGTTTGAGAAGATGCCTGAGCTCTTAAGATTTATTTATTTATTTATACAAGCACTGGGTACAGTCAGAGGCGCAGTCACCAGAGCCAGAGCGGAGAGTAGAACAGGCAGAATAATGAAGTTTGAGAATGTGGGACCCTCCTCTGGTGCCTGCAGAGGCTCTTTTAAAAAAAATTTTTTTTAAGGAGAATGAAATCGTGATAGTAAATCTGATCTAAAACTTTAGGATTCCTTTCTCCTAATGACCTTCATTCAAATGGACCTGTGGTTCAGAAGGAATGGCCACATTGCTTAATATCTTTATTTTTTTTTAATTAATTTTTTGAAAACTTTTTTTTATAGGTTTTTTTTTTTAATAGAGGCATGTTTTATTTATTTATTTGTTTGTTTATACATGCACTGGGTACAGTCAGAAGCGCGGGAGGGTGAGAGAATTCACCAGAGCCAGAGCAGGGAGCAGAGCAGGCAGAAGGACCGAAGCACACTGCTGAGGGAAGCAGCGGGCGGCGGGAGAGGTCTGCGCGCCATGTGGGACCCTCCTCCGGTGGCCGGGGAGCAGCTGGGGATCGAACCGGCACCGCAGAGGTCGCGGGCAGCTTCGCAACCCAGCGCTCAACCGCTGCGCCACCGGGGAGGCCCTGCTTAATATCTTTAAAATGCTCATTAAGGGGCCTCCCCGGTGGCGCAGCGGTCGAGTGCTGGGTTGCGAAGCTGCCCCCAGCTTCTGCAGCGCCGGTTCGATCCTTTGCCGCTGGGCGAGGGTCCCACATGGCGTGCGGACCTCTCCTGCCACCCCCTGCTCCCCTCAGCAGTGTATTTCGTCAGACTGCCTGTTCTGTTCCCTGCTCTGGCTCTGGTGAATTCTCTCACCCTCCCGCGCTTCTGACTACCCAGTGCTTAGATAAATAAAATAAATAAATCTTAAAAAAAAAAATGCTCATTAAGGAAATAGAGGCAGGAAGTCAGAACAGAGATTGGGTTTTCTCTCAGCGGTATCTGTCAAGTGGTAGCAAAGAAGAAGCTGTTTCTTTGGGCTTTTACCATTCTGTTCAGAATGTATTTGTCACTTGGGCAGTCAGGAGAGGCCTATGTCACAAGAGCTGGGTTGGTACCTCTGAGCTGTGACTTTCTCTGGCATCCCCTGACCAACAAACCATTCCACTGCCTCACTGTATGGATGGGGAAACTGAGGCTTGGGTGGCAAAAGGTGATGAGGTGATGGACAGTATCTCCAGGCAAGGTCTGGAATCATAACTGGGAAGCTCATTGTACTTTACCCACTCTTCCACTTCCCAAACTCTTCGGTATCTGGATGCCCCAACCAGCTGCATTCTTCACATTCTTACCACATGGAATAGCCACCAGGGAATACCTGTCCCTGGCCTCCCTCACCTTTATATCCCATATGGCAAACCTTCCCCTCCCTCTTCCTCCAGGGCTATCAACCTGCCCAGTTTTATCCATGCTCACATTTCCACCTTCCACTGACCTCAACACTTCTCAGCTTTACTTAATTATTAGTAAACCTCTCATCTGAAATCACTCAGAAGTAGCAAGCATATAAAAACGTTAAAAGGCAGTCATTATGTGAGGTATCACTAATTTAAGTATCTTAAAAGATAAGTATCTTTAAAGAAGATGAGATTCTAGAAGACTAGGAAAGAAATTTCACAATTTGCTCAAACTGATTTTGAATGGAATGGTCTGAGCAGTTTCATATGAGGCAGTCCCCACAGGCAGAAATCTGCTCGAAGAATCGCTAGGCATGTTGCTGGTGGTAGAGTCATGTACTATATTCACAATCATCTCTCTCTCTTTCTCTCTCTCTCTCTTCTTTTTTTTTTAATTTTTTTTAAAAATATTTATTTATTTATTTGTTTGTTTGTTTATTTATTTATACAAGCTCTGGGTACAGTCAGAAGCGCAGGAGGGTGACAGAATTCACCAGAGCCAGAGTGGGGAACAGAACAGGCAGACTTGAAGAGGTACACTGCTGAGGGGAGCAGCGGGCGGCAGGAGAGGTCTGCGCGCCATGTGGGACCCTCGCCCGGAGGCCGGGGATCGAACCAGTGCTGCAGAGGCCGCGAGCAGCTTCGCAACCCAGCGCTCAACCGCTGTGCCACCGGGGAGGCCCACTCTCTCTCTTCTTTTTACTTAACAAGTAAATATATACATATTTCCTAGCAAATTGTCCTGTCTGGAAAATCTTGATCCTTAAGTAAATAAATAACTACCTTGAACATAAGTCAGTTTCATTTGGAAAGCAACAGCGCATAGAGGCTAAACACTTAGATTAAGGTTAGTCCACAGATAGCAGTGGATCCAAACCAGCTATGTGACCTCTGGTGAGTCACTTAACTCCTCAGAGCCTCAGTTTTCTCTTCTGCAAAATGGAGACAATGGTATTTATCTCATTGGGTTACTATGAGAATTCAAAACAAAAACCATGTAAGGTGCTTTAGTGGCATCATAGGGCAAGCTCCCAGTTAATGGCAGTTGTTATAAAGGGTTCCTTGTCAAAGTTCGAATACTTTCACAAGTCTTGAGAGGGGCCTCACAGGTCATTAGAGCAACAATCTCACTCTAAAAATGAGAGTCATGAGGTTTGGAGAGAGTTCTACAAGTTTCATGTCTGTATCTGCTGCCTCCCAAATCCACAGAAGATCCCTGAAGCCCAGCAATCACCTTCCTATCCATAGTATGAGCATGGGTACTTTGGGGCTCTCACTCCAATACCATCAGAATCTGCTTCGCTAGGAGGGTCCAGTGGAGCTATTCCTGCTCTCAGAGGAGCAGGGTGATGGAGAGGATGGTCTCTGCTGTCACTTATGGACACACTTGTGCTAGGCAACAGCATTAAGCACCTTACAGGGCCCATCTCATCTGCCTCTCACTTCCAGCTTAGGAGGAAGGTATTCTTAGTATCTTCATTTGACCCATAAGGAAACATTCTGTGTCCATCACAGGTTAAATACACACTTGACAGACTTACCCTTTCTCTTCTTTTGTGCAGTACATTTTTTAAAAATATTTATTTATACAAGAACTGGGGTACAGGTTAGAGGCGTGGGAGGGTGAGAGAATTCACCAGAGAGAGCGGGGAGCAGAACAGGCAGACGGACCAAAGACATTGCTGAGGGGAGCAGTGGGTGAGGCAGGAGAGGTCTGCCACGCCATGTGGGTTTCTCCCTGGCTAGCCAAGGATCAAACTCATGCTGCAGAGGCTGCGGACAGCTTCACAGTGCAGCTCTCAACCCGCTGCGCCACCGGGAAGGCCCTACTCTCTTATTGCCTGTATTAATGACCCTTGAGCTCCTTTCCAAAATACTGCTCGGGCATGGAGGCTGGCCCAGTATGAAAAGCTGACCATCCTTGGTACAGGTGGTCACTGAAAGTACTCAGGAGACCTTTCTATATTCTCAGACCCAATCTATGGGCAGGTGGCAGAAACTGCAGTTAAGGGAAACAATCCTGAATTCTCCTCTAAGCTGGCAGATGCAGCACAATGGTATCCAAAAATTGTCATGCTGATGTAAGCTAAAGGTAAGATCTAGTTGATCAGAGAACTCTTATCTAACAAATGAGGACATACCTGGCTTTGTTATGTAATAGTTGGTTTTTCTTGAAAAGTTATATAACAGGATTCTGTAATTCTGAGAATGAGGTCCCAAATATTTTACATTTTTTCCCCCAAGTAATCACAAAAGATAAATAAGGAGAAGTCCAACTGAGGCCTTACCTCAAGTAAGTGCACCACATCCTGCCAGCAAGCAAGTCTGAGCAAAGGGAAAGCAGGTCAGCACCCAAGGGAGCAGTTCCCAAAGTATCTGACAGGCGCCGGGGCATATGATCATGAGTACGACTCCAGAGCCCATGACATGGCCCTGACCCCACAAGAGCCAGGAAATAAAAGTCACTGACATTGACGAGTTGAGTAGAAAAAGATTATGCCTCACTGTACATATCAGCATCTGGAGTCTTCAGAGGTCTTGATGGGAAAGTGGATCACCTGAAAGTCTGGCCTGGCACTAGATCAAGGAACCATGTGGGGTTCAACCCTGCTCTGTCAGCACTCTGGACTGCCTGTACTAGAGGTCAACCTGGGGAAACTAAGAGACACAGCAGAATTGAGAGAGGAGCACAGTGGTTGGAGCCTGTACTCTACTGGGACTTAAGCCACTCCAGGCTCCTGTTCTCACTCTGACCCTCACCCAGGGCAGGTATTTAGTCCCTAAACCTGTTTCTCAACCCTAAAGCAGGAATCATGAGAACATCAGCCTCAGAGTTGTCATAATAAGCAGTAAGTAAAGCATTTGGGCCTAGCACAATGGTTCTCAACTGGGGCAATTTTGCCCCTCCTCCTTCCACAAGACCATGTGGCAGTGTCTAGAGATATTTTTGGTTGTCACAACTAGGAGTGGCGCCCAATAGATAAAGACAGGGAATTCAACTAAACATCCGGTAATATATAGGGCAGCCCCCACAACAGTTATCCAGTCCCAGGTGTCAATAGTGCCAAGATTTAGAAACACACAGGAAGTACTCTGTAAATAGGAACTATCAAATGATCTTTACTATTACGACAATGAAGTTATAGCTCTTTACCCTCAAAGATAACCAGTGTCTGTGATTAAAGTGATGACAGAAAATTCATTACTTACTCTACCTCTTGTAACACTGGGTAACAGATCCATCATTCTGGAGACAGGAAGAGTCTGCTGCTTGGCTGACTGTGAAGAACCCAGTAACTTTGTGAAATAAATAACATAGCAAAGCACAAGAACTGCAGTATAGAAAAGCTGCAAAAAAAAAAAAAAAAAGTTTTGAAATATACTTTTTTTTAAATGAAGTACAGTTTTACATCTTAAATTTTTGGACATTATAGGATTTCTCCCCTCATGTGTAGTCACTAGCTCTCCCACCACCAAAGCACCTAGAGTCCTCTACCACGGTCCCCTGTGCTCTCCTCATCCCTCTCATTCTTTCCTCTGCCCTCCTGGATGCCTCAGATCTATGGTCAGTTTTCAAGGGTTAGTTTTAAAGTTTGTCATTGTCTGACCCTTTATTTGGTTTCTCTATATTCCACATATAAGTGAAACCATCCGGTATTTTTCTTTCTCCTTCTGGTTTATTTTGCTTAGCATAATCCCTTCCAGGTCCATTCATGTTACCACAAATAACATGCTTATCTTTTTTTGAACACTGAGTAGCATTCCACTGTATATATGTACCATATCTTCTTTGTTGTTAATTTTTTTTTTAGATAGATAGAAAGGGGGAGAGAAAGAAAGAATGTATGTGCGCGCGTGAGTGCAAGCAAGGGAGCGTGACGAAAAGTACATCTTCTTGATCCACTCAGCTGTTTTGGGGGCATTTAGGTTGTTTCCCTATCTGGGTTATTATTAAATAGTGCTGCAAAAAGCCTAGGAGGGCAGGTTTCCTTTTAAATTAGTATTTCCTTTTGAATTAGTGTTCTTTGGGTAGATTCCTAGCAGTGGAATTGCTGGGTTGTATGGTAAATTACACTGTTTTAATATAGGCATAATTAATACTTGCCTATAAATTTGACCTCCAAGGCCAATCAAGAAATAGAATTGTTTTAATTAACTGCACCTTCTATTCAGCAACACCTCACCCTCTGGAAAACAGCAGCACTTTTTAAGGCCAGCTCCACTGTAGCATCTCTGGGGAAAGTATTGTACATACTTCATCTGACGGGAGCACAGAAGTTCTTCAGGGCAGGCAGAACAGAATTTCCATGACAGATATTTATTAGTACAGTCACCACCAAAGTGTCAGATATGATCTCAAAAGATTCATGTTTGGCCAAAGGATCGACTTTTCCACCTAGAACAGCACCCTGTGAGGATCCATGTGTCCCCGCTGGGCTAATCTAACATCCAGGGACTGCCATCTAGCACTGGGGATTTTCCATAAACCCCGGAAACCTGTGACCTTATGATTACAAAGCAGAACTGAGCTGCTTGCTCCCTCCTCTCTGGCCAGTGTATGGGCAGGGCAAGAGCTACTACAGGATAGAGAAGGAAAGGGTGTGGTGACATGAGGACCCCTCCCTCCACCCCACTGCGACAAAAGGATGGCTTCTGGCCAAAAGCAGCAGTCTGGAGGTTTGTGTGCAGGTTGAAGAGGTGTATTCACATCTGTTCACAAACTCCGTTCGACCATCTTTCCCCTGAGAACAGAGAGCACACAATTTCAACAACAGGACCTACAATGCCCAACCTGGAAACACCCAGCTGCTCCTGAAATGAAGGCACAGAGCAAGGAGTAAGAGGACTCTCAGTTTAGCAGGTTTGGGCTCCTCTGCTCTCCACACCCAAGCATGCTTGGGGACAGAGTCCACCGTCCACATCTTTCTTCTTTCCTGCCTCAAACAGAGCAGCACTGCTGTGAGTCACACCACTTGAGGCCAACATCCTCTGTGACAAGTAGCCTCCTCCAGGCCCCCTTCTCCACCTCTGTTCATCTTCTCAGTCACCAGAGCCAGGGAAAATAGTAAGACCCTGCGGGTAGTTTTCACAAAGTATTCTAATACTTGGTTCACTAACATAACATGGACAATTTTAACCATTTTAAAGCATACAATTCAGTAGTTTTTAGTGTATTCACAATGTTCTACAAACACCTCCACCACTTTCGATTCCAAAACATTTTCACCATTCCAAAAGGAAACTATATCCATTAAGCAGTCACTCTCCATTCCCTGGCCACCAGTAATCTGCTTTGTGTCTCTGTGGACTTACTTGTTCTAGACTTTACATAATCGTGGAATTATACAATACACGGTGTTCAATATCTCAGTATTACATTTTCAAAGTTCATCTGTGCTGTCACACATAATGGTATTTCATTTTATGGCTGGATAATATCTTATTGTATAGATATACCACACAATTTGTCTATTCATCAGTTGATGGATATTTAGGTTGTTTCTGCTTTTTGGCTATTGTTAATAGTGTTATTATGAAAATCCATGTACAAGTTTTTGTTTGAACACCTGTTTTCAATTCTTTTGGTTATATACCCAGGAGTAGAACTGCTGGAAGATATGGCAGTTCTATGCTTAAATTCCTAAGGGACTGTCAAAGTGTCTTCCACAGGGGCTACACAATTTGACCTTCCTAGCAGCAGTATATGAGGGCTCTAATTTCTCCATATCCTTGCTAATACTTGTTATTTTGTTATTTATTTATTTTTTATAATGATAGTCATTTTAATGAGTAGCAGCAATATTTCATTATGGTTCTAGTCTACATTTGTCTAGTGACTAATGATATGTTGAGCAACTTTTCTCATACTTATTGATCATTTATTTGTATATCTTCTTTGGAGAGACATCTATTCAAGTTCTTTACCTACTGTTTAATTGGGTGGTTTGTCTTTCTGTTGTTGAAATTTAAGAGTTCTTTGTATATTCTAGAGTGATCCTTTAATTTGACATATGGGGCCTCCCCGGTGGCGCAGCAGTTGAGCGCTGGGCTGTGAAGATGCTCGCAGCCTCTGCAGCGTCAGTTCGATCCCGGCTGCCGGTGAGGGTCCCATATGGCCCGCAGACCTCTTCTGCTGCTCCCGCTGCTCCCCTCAGTAGTGTGTTTCATCAGTCTTCCTGTTCTGTTCCTGACTCTGGTGAATTCTCTCACCCTCCCGCGCTTCTGACTGTACCCAGTGCTTGTATAAATAAATAAATAAATCTTTAAAAAAAAAAACTTGACATATGATGCCGTGACCCTGGAGGGATGCTGGACAAAGGGGAATCCCAGAGCCTTGGGTGGGGCTCACCTGCTATTATAAGGTGCTGTTGGCTCTGAGACCTCTCACACAGACAGAGAATGTACCAGAGAGAAATGCTCTCAGAAGTCTTATGACAAGGAAGCAAATAAACTCAGAACTGCCCTTGCTGACCCATGCCATATGACATATCCGGGGGTGGGAGCTATAATAATCAGAAAGGCATAATAATGAAAGTGCCTTTTCCAGGAAGAGACAACCAATAACTATGGTCCTTGTGTCCTATTAAGAAGAGTGTATCAAAAACACTGATGAATGCTGAGAACTATAATCCCAGATCTAAAAAGTATGTAAAAATAATTAACAAATAACTATCCTGAAATACTTTATTTTGTAATTTTATATCTAGCTTTTGTATTTCACAAAAATATTTGAAGTTTTTCCCTAGGGCACAGGAAAGATTTTCACATAAATTATTACTAAGAATTTTAAGTTGTCTTCCCATACATTAAGAACAATTACAAACCACATTGTATCTTAAGATGCTCTGCTAACTATCTGCTCTTAGGTTTCATTTTTAAAATTAGCATTTGTATGCTAGTTATATTTTTATTAGAACTAGAAATATGAACCAGAACTAGAAGGAAATGAAAGATGGGAATGAAGTCAAAACTGCCAAAACTGAAACTGTAACTGAAAAACACTCGATCCATGCCCTCTGAATTATGTGAAATTTTAATCTAAGTTTAAAACAGGCCTGACAGAGTTTCCTCCTATTCTGATACAACTAATTGAAATCCAGGAAAAATAACACACATGCAACTTGAATCCCACCCCACCCCCTCACTGCCTTTTTTTCATTCCTCCATAAGACTATCAGACAATCAAAGATCAGTTAGATACTGGCTTGCCCACAGAATGTCTAAAAGAGTTTTTATGTCTGACAATGAGACTGAGATGTGGCCCTCAGCAGGGTCACCAGTGGAGACATCAATGGTGTCAAGGGCATGGAGCAGGATGAACAAGGCAGCCAGTGGAGAAGCAGGGCCAAGACCATCTTTCTAGAGCTTCCAGCCTATCCTGCATGCAAGATACTACAAATGAAATTTGGGTAGCAATGGGAACAAGAAGAAAGACCAAGTGAAGAAACATTATATGAAAGTTAAAAGTCCTAACTGAGGGCCTCCCCGGTGGTGCAGCAGGTTGAGCACAGAGCTGTGAAGCTGTCCGCTGCCTCTGCAGTGCAGGTTTGATTCCCGGCCAGCCAGGGAGAAACCCACATGGTGTGGAAGACCTCCCCTGCCTCGCCCGCTGCTCTCCTCAGCAGTGTCTTTGGTCCATCTGCCTGTTCTGCTCCCCACTCTTTCTCTGGTCAATTCTCTCACCCTTCCATGCATCTGACCTGTACCCCAGTTCTCGTATAAATAAATAAAATCTTTTAAAAAAAAGAAGTCATAACTGACCTGGGCCAGAGAGAAAATGTAGAGTCCCCAGTGAGGCAACCATAGCACAAGAAAAGCTGTCAGGAAACTCTTGAGGATCACTGACAGGCTCTCAGCAATCACCTGCAAACATGTGGTGAACAGTGCACTTTAAAAACATTGCTAAAGGGCCTCCCTGCTGGCGCAAGGGTTAAGTCTCAGCACTATGAAGCTATCAGCAGCCACTGCAGTACCAGTTGGATCCAGGCCAGGGAGCTGACTCACATGGCACAGCAGACCTCTCCTGTCTCACCCACTGCTCCCCTCAGCAGTGTATTTCAGTAAATCTGCCTGTTCTGCTCCCCACTCTGTCTCTGGTGAATCCTCTCACGCCCCACACCTCTGGCTTACACCCCAGTTCTTTGTATACATAAATAAATAAATCTTTAAAAAAAAAAAAAACAAAACTAAAGAAGCCAAGGAATGACAAATAGAGAGGGGTTACTGGGGTGGGGGTGAGCCACATATTTGGACATAGTGTCAGTGAAGTTCTACTTGGGTTGGGTGGTAGGTTCTCTGATCATCAGTCTGCTATCATGCTGCAGGGATTATGTAGATGTTATACTTCTTTTTTGTATAAATCAAATTATATATTTTAAAAGATGAAAAGTTATCAGCATACCATGAAGTAAATCATTAGAAAGAGTCAGAAAAAGTAGCCTTCTTAAATTATTTAAACAATTTCCAGATTAGGCCTCCCCGGTGGCGCAGCGGTTGAGCGCTGGGTTGCGAAGCTGCCCGCAGCCTCTGCAGCACCGGTTCAATCCCGGCCACCGAGGAGGGTCCCACATGGCGCACAGACCTCTCCTGCCGCCCACTGCTCCCCTCAGCAGTGTACTTAGGTCCTTCTGCCTGCTCTGCTCCCCGCTCTGGCTCTGGTGAATTCTCTCACCCTCCCACGCTTCTGCCTGTACCCAGTGCATATATAAACAAACAAACAAATAAATGAATGAATGAAAATACATGCCTCTTTAAAAAAAAAAAAAAAAAAAAAAAAAATAAACAATTTCCAGATTAGCAAAACTTTTTCATTAATAGAACAGCAGAAGTAAACTTTAGCCCACTTCATCTGACAAATCTTAAGTGAATGAACTAAACTGACCATGTTACCTCTTTCCAAATACCTTTTTAGATGTAGGTTTGAAAAATCATTCTCTTTTATAAAAGCATTTCTTGAAAACACTCTTTCCCTTATTCTTCCCATTTGCCATTCACAGCAGAAGGGAAACTGACCTTCAGTTTGACAAACATATGTGCTTGTGCCAAGACCCAGAAGGGCTCTCCCAGAAGTTCCACCACTGCTGAGAGACCGAACACCACCACTCCAGTTCCATAATGGGGGACGACATTAGAATTAGGCACCTCGAGCAACTGTAACCAGACCCAGCCCAGGAAAAAGGACCAAAACACACCCAGGGGGACACTAGAAAAGTAAAAAAAAAGAAAGAAAAGTTTTTTTTAAGATACTAAATATAAAAATAAATATATATTAAAATAGTAACAGAAAAAATAGTCATAATAAACATTGCTATCATGTATTAAGGCATTTACTACATGCCAGGCACTATGATTCACTCCTTTATCTCAATGATCCTCCATTATTATCCCTATTTAAGAGATGAGAAAACTAAGGCTGACGGGTAATGGATAATTTGGCCAAGGTCATGAACATTAATGAAGGCAGAAGCAGGACCGTTCCTGACCTAGCTTTAAAGCCCTCACTCCTAGCCACTGTGTTATACTGACTTGATAAACAGATTCCAGAAAGTACGTGCCTGATGTCTGCACTTAGAATAACTGAATGATGGTACATTGCTGGTTCTTGCACCCCAAATAACCAATAGTCCAATGCACAGTATCCCTTTATATGTGTACCATAGAGACCTAAATGATGGTAGTCATTTCCCTAATAAAATGAACACCTACCAGCCCTTATGATAGTCATTTCCACGAGGCAATAAGGAGTTGTGCAAAGACAGCATTGGGAAAAAACCTCAACCACCAGCTCCCTGCAGGAATCTAATTGCAGAAAAGCCATTATAATTTTTAGCTGATGTACTCAGTCTTCAAGAACATTCTAAAAGTTCAGAACTGAAATCAACATAACAAAATTGAAGAAATACATAATGAAACCCCTAAAAGGCTTTCAAAAAATACTAAGACTAAGTGGTTGCTAAAAGCACAGAAAATACTACAGGGGGGAATATTAGGAATAAAAAGATGGCACAATCCCAGTGGAGACCAGAGTGGTTATCAGGAACAGCGGAAACAATCCGCTGGATAAAACAGGGCTAGAAAGCTGGCTCAGAACCCCTACCTGAACCCTCCTCCCAACTTCCAGTCATCCAGAGAGAAAACTAGCCAAGAAGCTGCTCCTGAACAGAAGCTCTCCCTTCCTGATCCAAACCAAGGCTCCAGAAACCCATTGCAAAACCAAAACTAGAGAACTGAGCTTTAGGCTACACCTCAGCCATTTAGCTTGCAACGCTTACTACACTTGCTTTTGTGCAACAGTCTCCTAGCAAAGCACAGCTCACCTTAGCCACAGGAGGTTGAGGGTTTGACTCCAGTCTCGCTGGGCACTTCCACTCAGACATGCCCTGCGGAAGGCCTCTCTGGCCAGGAATATGGTGGTGGAGTAAAGCAGCGTCAGCCTATAAAGGAAAAAAGCAGAATTGATAGAAATTCTAGTGTTTTTCATAGCGAGAATGGCTAAGTTTTTGCCAGCAACAGGCCAGAAACAAAGTCTCAATCATAAATCACTGGTGGTGATGCAGGGGTTGGGCTTTTATAGGACCCCCCACTAGGCTGATTGACCTGAACAACACTTTGGAACCAAACGAGAGACATCTAAGTACGTGCCTACTGAATGTTACTCTGTTACAGAAACTGCCACGGTGGCCCTCGTGACTGTCAGCATGAGATGTGGCCCCACACAGCAAGGGGACCTCTTGGTCACCCTGAGAAACTGGTGACCCAATGGCCCTAGTAATAGAAGCTGACAATACGGCTGCAGTCACTACAAGGCTGCTACAGTCCAGGTTGCTGTACACCTCCAAGGTGGGCAGCACCAAGGTGGCCCTTCCTACAATTCAGTGAGAAGCGCTAAGGTTTCCTTTCCTCACAGGCAGACAAAACCAGAGTGAGGATTGCCCAGGGCTACAGTCTCTGAGGTTGTCCAAGGATCATCCAGTGATTCTGTGCAACACTGTGAATGAGGAGCTTGAACCACACATTTAGCAGGTGAGGAAGACCAGATAAGGACTGCAAAAGTAAGGACCTGTCAATCTGGGAGAGATGGGCTGGGCAAGGACCCAAAGTGCTTTAAAGTCTGAGTACCTAAGAGGATTTGGTTCTCTTCCTTCCTCCTTTTAAAACAGTATTTCTAAAAGTATGGTCCCTACTTCAAAATCACCAGAGGAACGCACCAAAGTGCAGAGTCCTGGGTCCCTCCTCAACCTTACCTAGTGCAAAGCTCTCAGATGATTCCTTTGCATATCAAAATGTGAGTCCCTCACTGAGCTCCAAGAACAGAGCCAAGTGCATATGTTTGGTGTGAAGTTGATGTGATGGAACATACTGTCTTGTTTATCAGGACATGAGGAGATACCTGAGCTATTCTGAGCACTCACAACCCTCCATATACTTGTGTGTTGTTTGTGAATACAAAGTAAGTGTAGGTGTACTTGAACAGAAGAGACAAGAGTAAAAAACAAACCATGTCTAAAAGACAAAGCAAATCAGCTTTCTAAGAGCCACTAAGGCACTAATGACAAGAACTCAAGCTCTCATCCCCACCACCATTTTCCAATTATAAAAGTCACAGAGGGGGAAGGAAGGTGGCTGTTCCAGCCCTGTAATTATGAAGCACATCCTCACGAACTGCAGAATTCTTGCTTCCTTTGCTGTCAGCAGGACAAGAACACAGGATTATACCTGAGACAGGGCTGGCAATGAATTACTCCCACTCCTCTCCTGGGCTCTAAGAGCAGGCAAACCGGAACAGCTGACAGAGAAATGTGCATTTGAAGGCTGCTAATGGAAAACACTCCATGGGTCCATTAAAAGCAGCATCGCCAGCTCATCCTCCCCCACCCGGCACACTCCTCCCTTAGCCCACTGTTCAACAGTTTCTGGTAAAGGCCCTTGCTTCTTGAATCTGAGGGTGACACACAGGTACAGAATTTGGAGAAAACCTGACCAGGGATGTGAGCTGTGGACTATGCCAGGCACCAGCCCTTCTTACCTTACATTCACTATGCCAACGATTTCCTTTGACAGGAAGCGAAGAATAAATGCATTCAAGACAAAGGTGATCAATCGAAATAACACCTACAGATAAAGAAAAATGCATAGGAATAAATTATGTCAGGAATGTTTGCTGTGCTGATATGAAAACAATGTGACTGCCTCCCTAATGAGATGCAATGGCACACAGCAGCTCTGCCCGTGAGACTCTCTAACACACTCAACCTGTCTGCACTTCTTGTGCAGTTTCATTCCTCAGGGTCTCTCAGCACTCCTGTCCAGTGGTCAAAGAACCCAGGAAGACCCTTGGCGGTCTCCCTAGCTTATTGATTCAGTGATTTTCTTTAAGTTTAACGTCAGGCATTCCAAAGAGGCAAAAAGAATTCTAGTTAGTGCTTCACAGTGCCCCTCCCTTCAGCTTGTTCAGAAATGGTACACATATAGCAAGCAGGATCTGCTGGGTTATTGGACTCACTAGAAATTAGGGTCTAATTTCTCTTTCTTTTTCTCCCTAGTAGTATCTGGGGACCACAATAATGACATTTAATCTCTTTCAACTTCAATTTTATCAACTAGGAAGCAGAAAGGGCCGCATTTGTTTACTGAATATTTACCAATTTCTAGAGAGGAGCTGCAATACCTTTTCAACAAATGCGGTAATGAGATAATGTAAACTAGGGGGAAATGAAGACAGAGTCCAGCTATTGCCATTTGAAAGGGCTGTATCATGAGACTTCCAAACCCATCAATTCAAGAAAACCAAATGAGCAAAGCATTCTTCCCATGAGACAGAGAAGAATGGGTTGCAGATAAATGAAGTTGCTAAATGGGGATGCTGGCTGGGGTGCAAGCCTCATCTCCACCTGCATTCTAGCAGCACCAAGGTGTAACTTTAGCGCACTCCAGAGCATATGACAAATCATTCTACGTCAAGCACTCTCAAAATTATCCATGAATAGCTGCAGTCTGGAAGATTCAATCAAAGTATTCCAATGGACTACTTTGGACTGAAAATCTCCGGGGGGAAAAATGCATGACTGTAAAAGGAGGGTATAGTTTAGCACTGTCCAGGAGTGTCACGGAGCAGTTTTGGGTTCTCCAAAACCAAGGTATCACAATCTTAACCTTTTTGGTTTCAAAAGTGACCTATGGAGAGTCTGATGAAAGTTCTGTAGCTCTCTTTAGAAACATACAAATACATACACACATACACACCAAATTCTGTCCTCCATCTTAGAAGCTGGAAGTTTAACTCATGGAGCCCTTAATGGAAAAAGCACTCAGCTGAGGGTCTCAACTCACCATTTAACTATGAGGTCTATTATGCTCTAATTTTTATAAGCCTCCATTTCCTCCTCTATCAAATGAGATTACTTATTTCATACAATTGATAAAAATGATCAAATGAGACTGAAGGTAAAAGCACTTTTGAAAGATGCATATACATAAAAGGCATTAATACTTTCACTGTAGGTGGTTCAGAGTTAAGACTGAGTAAGCTCTCAAATTCTTGCAGAACACAATGTATCTGCAGCGCTACTTCAAGTGTGGGCACTGTGATCTGAGAAAGGATACAGGCCTGAATTTAAACACTAAAGAATCCTAAAGATGATGGCTATTTTTACAAAATCACATGCACACACTTATGTTAACTTCTAAGTTATCACTGTCTAAGAAATGTACTGACTTCTGACTCAGGCTAAATTCATATCTCCTAATTTGTGTGAACAAAGATTTGAGCTAATGAAGCTCTAGGTTGCTAATGCTACCCACTATTAGGCAAACCTGGGTTCCAGACCACTGCAAAAAAGTGAATATTGCAATAAAGCCAGTCAAACAAATATTTTAGTTTCCCATACATATAAAAGTTATGTTTAGGGGCCTCCCTGGTGGCGCAAGGGGTTAAATACCACACTATGAAGCAATTCGCAGCCGCTGCAGCATGAGTTCGATCCCCGGCCGGCCAGGGAGCAACCCACATGGCGAAGCAGACCTCTCCTGTCTTGCCCGCTGCTCCCCTCAGCAGTGTATTTCAGTCAGTCTGCCTGTTCTGTTCCCCACTCTGTCTCTGCGTGAATCCTCTTACCGCCAACCCCGCATCTCTGGCCTGTACCCCAGCTCTTGTATGCATAAATAAATAAATCTTTAAAAAAAAAGTTATGTTTATACTATACTGTAGTGCATTAGGCAGGCAATAGCATTACATCTAAAAACAAAACTGCAATGTACATACCTTAATTTAAAAATACTTTATTGACAAAACATGCTAACCATCATGAGTCTTCAGCAAGTCATAATCTTTTTACTGGCAGAAGGTTACAACAGTAACATGAAAGATCACTGATCACAGCTCACTATAACAGATATAATAATGTTTTAAATTTTGTGAGAATTACCAAAATGTGACAGAGACACAAAGTGAGCACATTCTATTGGGAAAAAATGGCATCAAGAGACCTACTTGACACAGGGTTGCCACAACCTTCAATTTGTAAAATACAAACAATGCAGTATCTGCAAAGAGCAATAAAAAGCAGTAAATAAGGAATGCCTATATTTGTTCACACAGTGGAGCAGCAGTCTTCATTTAACTTTGCAAAGGACTTTATAGTTCAGAAATAACTCTTTCACATCTGTTAATGACTTGATCCTTAAAAGCAACCAAATAAATGCACAGGAAGCAAGGACAACTCAGAGCAAAGTGATTTGCTCTATATCACACAGCAACAAAATGACCTATCTTGATCTTATGAGCAGCCTAGTCCATTGTGTTTTCTACTATGACTTGTTTTTTTATGAAACCAGAGTAATGTTATTATCAAAGGTCAATCAATAATGTAGGTAAAGCACTGAATTCAAGCAGTTATTTGATTAACATGAAATAGGAAAAAAAAGATAAAAAAAGTAAATTAGGGTTTACCTAATTAAGGTCTAGGTGAATGTCTGTAAAGCACAAATCTTGTGGAAAGCTTGTCTACAAACTTTACATAGATTATCTCATTTCATCCCCACAAAAGAAAAATCTTTAAAAAAATCTTTATTACAATAATAAAAACCTTTATTACCAAAATAAAAATACCAAAAAAAAAGCATTGAGTACATATAATGTGCTAGGCACTTAACTGGCATTTCATCTAATTTTTCTAATAACCTTGTGGGGTTGTACTATTGTTCTCATTTAAGATGAAGAAACTTATGCTGAGAAGTCAAGCAACTTTTCCAAGTTCGGTCTCTAACAGGTGACAAGGTCCAAACTTAAGCCTAATCCCTTCTGGTTCCTTCTCCTAACTTCCATGAAAACACTAAATTAAAGGCGAGGGCAGATAGAGGACATCTGTGAAGATGGGTTGAATGGCTCAGGAGTGAGACACAGAAGAATTAAAACACTTGACTAAGAATGACCAGTTCCGAGGGTTAAAAGACTCTTTAGCTGCTGTTTGGACCAACTGGCATGTACTATATCTGACAGATGATGCAAACCAGGACAAGAAGGGGAGGTGATTTGTCCAAGTCACATAGCCAGAAGGAAGATGCAGTTAACATTTACTAAGTGTACACTAAGAGTCAGGTACTGTGGTAAGTGCAATTATCTCGATGACCCCAATATAGCCTCACCATAACATCATGAGCTAGATAATATTATCATCCCCATTTAATTAATGAGGAACTGAAGTCTAGGTGAAGTTGCTTGTCCCAGGTCATGCAGCAAGCACATGGTAGAACCAGGAAGCCAATCTCGGACTGCCTAAGTCCAGGTATCTGGTTCCTGGCTATAGCATATCATCCCTCTGAAGTCAGAATTTAAAGGCGTTTGAGGGTCCGGGGTGGATACGGAGAAAATGAACTCGCCGTAAAAAAGATCAGATTCTAAAGCACCAAAGGCACCCCTGTCACCTGATCTAACCATGTCTTAACTGCCATATGGCAATTACAATGCTCAGAAAGAAAGTGGTTTGCAGTTTCCTAGTCGGGACACCGAACGCTAGCTCCCAACTTGGGGTTCCGGCATGCCCTCTTCGCCACCACCGCTTCCTGTTGAACCCCTCCGTGGTGGGGGTCCAGGCCAGAAGTGGGTCAGGCCCAGGGCGGGTTCTCCGGGGCCCCAGGGCCACCTCCCCGCAAATCCCGGTTGTCAGACGGACTGGAGCCTGCCGGGCAGAGAGTACCTGCAGGAGCAGACCAGAGGAGGCAAGCCGGGCCGCCTGGCCCAGAACCTCTTGGCTGCCCATAGTCTCGGCACCGGGTCTCAGTCACCAGGAAACGCCACCGCCCTCTGACTTTGTCGCGAGAAGATTACGTCACTTGGATGTTCGCTTCCTGATTGGCGATCTTGCACAGCAGAGGCGGGGCAACCGCTTTAAGTGGGGCCGGTGGGTTACGTCAGTGTCCCAGCGCCACTACATTCCCTTTCTTTGTTATCTTCTGGGCCCGTCCCTCCCTATCCCAAATAAGTTAAACACTGTGACCAGAACGAAGAAACGCAGTTAAAGTAACCGAAGCCCTTTCTGAGGCCTCAGCCTAAAAACCAGGAAATAATAACTATCTTGGCCTCATCTGCCAAAAAAGCTAAAGAACTCATTCGTTAACTCAAGATTCTTACCGTTTGACTTTCACTTACAAAACCGCAGACGGAGATCCCTGAGTTAGGCTGGCAGGAATTGTCCCCATTTTACAGAGGGAAAACTAGGGTTAAAACGTTAAAGACCGCATTTTTCACGTGTGGCTTTGTGTAATCCTCAGGCTGAGAATCGAGTCCTATTGTCAAAGATAAGACTCGGAGTTATGAAGTGACTTGTTCAAATCTACACAATGTATACCTGGGTGGTGTGAACCCCAGGCTCTTTATCTTAAATTTGCCATAAAACGCCCAATATATATAATCAGCTGTTCTGTTGGTGTTTTTATTATCTACTGTGCAGACAGAGGAAGCCCAATTTTTCTCAATCTCTTTTAGGTCCTCTGTGATTTGATCCCTGCCAATCTTCTCAACCACCTATCATTCCATCATTGTCCTTTTCCAACAAAGTCTAGCCTCTAGCCTTTGGGAGCTCTTACCATCCCTCAAACAGACCCTTTCTCATTGAACTTTGCTCCTCCCACCAAAGTGCCATCCCTGATGGTACTCCCTATGTTGTCCCAGGCCACTCTCTCCTGACTTCTGAGTTACAACAGTCAGTACCTGCTATGGACTAAATGTGTCCTCTCCAAATTCAGATGGTGAAACCCCAGTCTCCAATGTGATGGTATTTGGAAGTGGAGTATTTGGGAAGTGATTAAATCATGAAAGTGGAAGCTTTATGAATGGGATTTCCACCCATATAAGAAGGGAGGAGAGAGGGGAATTTTCTACCATGTGAGGATATAACAAGAAGACAGCTGTCTGCAAAGAAGGAAGAGGGCTCTCATTAGGAACAGAATCAGCCCACACTTGATCTTGGACTTCACAGGCTCCAGAACTGTGAGAAGTAAATTTTGTTGTTTTAGCCACCCTGTTTGAGGTATTCTGTTACAGTAGCCCAGGCTAAGACTGCATCTCTAAAGCACTTTGTAACCCTTTATAGATCTTAACAAAGTCTGCTTTGCTGTGAAGAGACTAGAGTAAGTGCCTCTGTTTAAGCAGTCCTTGAACTCCAAGAATTCAGGAATACAACCCACCTTGTTTTGCTTCTACAGCAGTGACAGAGAATATTCCTAGGACTCTCATAAATGCCTCCTGTCTGGTTACTGCTGCTGGAATCAAACTAAGGAGCTCAAGGCCTGTGTGCTACCACCCCTCCCATCCCCCATCTTGCCAGATTCACCAAGCTCTGTCATCCAGCAGGGGCTCAGAATGTGAACTTTCTGCCAGACAGACCTGTCCTAAATCCTCATTCTGCTGCTTACTTACCAACCAGGTGGCCTCTGTACGTTCACCTATTAAATAGGAGATAACATCTGTCCATCTGCCCTGTGGGAGCAGTCATAAGGATTAAGGCAGACAAAAGTTTGACCTTCAAGGGGCTCAAATTCTAGTTGAATGGAGAAGAAAGAAAGAAAAAAACTAACAAACAATATTTTTCACATAGCAATGAGTGCTTTGAAAGAATGAAACCAAGTAAGGTAAGAGGCTCTTGGAGGGGAAGGAGGCATGCTGTTATGGAATGCAGTGCAAACTGGGCACCCACCTGGGAGATGAATGTAACTGGAGAGGAGAGCAAAGTGCTGGAGGGTCAAGGTATTCAGCTGAATGAGGGGATGCCCAAGGCCTTGACCTGGGCAGCCTGCCAAACTCCCTGGATCTTGTGCTGCCGGGCAAGGTATTTTCCTGCTCCCTTATCCCCAGCCAAGCAGCTATCTCCTCTGTAGCTTCCCTGTAGCAAAACCAGTCAAGTGCTTTTCATGTCCACACATTCCTAATCCTGGCCATCCAGGTGGGCTGGTCTGGGAGGGACAAGGGAATCATTTCCCTGGGGACAAAGAAACCAAAGGAGAATTGCTCCAAGCTAAGTCCAAAGGGCAAGGTCTCTCAGGAGTCCAGGGTACACCCAGGGGTCTCTGGGAAAGACATCAGGGGCCTTTTTCTCTCAGTCTGGATGTTAGCACTTAGCAAGGAGAGACTCAACAGGCGCTTTGTGCTCATAGTCATGTTGGGGGCTGGGGTGGGTTGGGGAGAAGAAACTGTGATGAAAGTCAAGGAGCACTGACCACTGACTCCATCAGGGACCTGTCTGAGCACTGTACAGGGAGGTATTAATCCTTTCAATGGCCCTGGAAGTCAGTAGTACAGATGAGGAAACTGAGGCCCAGAGATGTTAAGTAATTTACCCAAGACCATTCAGCTAGGGAGTGGTCAAGCTGGTACTTGAATCCAGGTCCTTTCTGACTCCAAATGGATGAAGAGTAATGTACCTGCCCTCAAAAAGTTTCTGGTCCAGAAGGAGACCTAAGAATTCCCATATCTGAATCCCAGAGAACTTAGGTCACATTGGGGGGGGGGTGGACTTTAGCAAGGCTGCTGCAGTGGTTGAGCTTCCCCCACTTCCATGCTGAGCCTCTCCAAAGACCTCCCCTCTGTAAGAGGTATTGGCACGAACTGGGCATGGCACACTCTGTGGTCTTGTGCGGAGGGCTGAGCTGCATGCAGTCCTTTTTTTTTTTTTTTAAAGATTTATTTATTAATGCATAGAAGAGCTGGGGTACAGGCCAGAGGTGTGGGGGGTGAGAGGATTCACCAGAGACAGAGTGGGGAACAGAACAGGCAGATTGACCAAAGTACACTGCTGAAGGGAGCAACAGGTGAGACAGAATAGGTCTGCTACGCCATGTGGGTTGTTCCCTGGCCGGGATCGAACTCATGCTACAGTGGCTGCGGACAGCTTCATAAGTTGCATCTTAACCCCTTGCATCATCAGGGAGGCCCTGCATACAGTCATTTAGCATACTGTCGACTATTGTATGGCCTGCAACTAAGAAGAGTTTTCATATTTTTAAATAATTGGGGAGGAAAATCAAGAGAAGAATATTTCATGGCACATGAAAATTACATGAAATTCAAATTCCAGCGTCTATAAAGTTTTATCAAAACACAGTCACATCCACCCATTTGTTTGCATATTGTCTACAGCTACTATGTAGCTATGACAAGCTGAAAATATTTACTGCCTAATCTTTTACATAAAAAATTTGCTAATCCCAGGTGATCTCCATTGACTCCACGGATGAAAGACTAGGAAGGGAAGGAAGACAAATAAGAGTTCTTTACTGGAGTTCACCTGGTTTGGGGAGCAAGTGATCCCTGGAGAACACAGACTGTAATTGGTGATCACTGAAGGAGCTGTTTCCCCAGGCTGTCCCCTCCCTCCTGCCTTCTGGGCCAATTGGCCTCCCTGCCAGGGAAAACTGACCCGAGCCAGCTATTTTATTACAAAGCTGGAGGGAGTGCCAGGGTTGACACCAATCCAATTAGGCTCCCAGGGCAGCAGGGCAGGGAGAGGAGGCTACCAGAGGGCGGGGAGGCAGGGTGGAAGCTTTGGCAGGGAGGGCCTTGGATCAGCTGGGTAGAGGTTTAGCTCTAGACTTGGTCCCATACACTAGCCACTAGGTGGCAGGGCGTCTTGGGCGAGGGCCCTGTCCTGCCAAGGTTTCTTTGAAGCCCAGAAGAACCTAAAGACTCTGCCCCTCACTCAGAAGTCCCTGGGTGTGAGAATGCCACTGTCTACTAGTGGTACACTTGTGTGGAGCCCGCACTGCTCCTTATACCCCACTTTCATGATCTCACCTTACTCCTACAGCAGCCCCAGCAGGCAGGTACCATTTTCATCTACATTTTACAGACCAGGAAACTGAGTCTCAGCAAAGTTAAAAGATCTGCCTAAGGCTAGCAAATGGTACCAGAATTTACACCTAGCAGTCTGACTTTTATTTATTTATTTTTTAAAGATTTATTTTATTTTTATGCATACAAGAGTTGGGGTACTGGCCAGAGGTGCGGGGGTGGGAGGAAGAGGAGAGCGTTCACCAGAGATAAGAGTGGGGAACAGAACAGGTAGATTGACTGAAATACACTGCTGAGGGGAGCAGCGGGCAAGTCAGAAGAGGTCTCCTGCGCCATGTGTGTTGCTCCCTGGGGGGAGCAAAACTCGTGGGATTGAACTTGTGCTGCAGTGGCTGTGGCCAGCTTCACAGGTTGTGTCTCAACCCCTTGCACCATGTGGGAGGCCCAAGCAGTGTGACTTGTAGACCCTGAGTCAGGACTAAACCAGAATGCTTATTGTTAATGCTGATTCCTAGGCTCCACCTCAGCAGTTCTGCTGCAGGAAGGTTGAGGGACCTAGTAATATGCATTAACCAGCACTCTGTATGGTTCTGATACAGTGGACCAATCCCTGAGAAGCACTGCCTAAAAGCAGACCTTCAGGCACCTTGGAGAAGCTGCCTCCTGTGGACTGGGAGAGTGTCTGCTTAAGGCAACAAAGCAAGTTCTGAGATCTGCCCTCAATTTGTCCAACCCTCAAGGGGTCTTGCTCTTGGGATTGGGCCTTGCATCAGTGGTCAGGGCAGCAGGGGCTGGAAGTGGTGCCTGTGTGAGGGTCTTGGGGAAATTCTATTCTGTGTCAGGAAGGGTATACAGCATGGCCTCGGGTCCTGGGGCCTACCCATGATTTGGGAGTTAGTAGGCATTGATTTGTGCAGAAATAAGAGAGTGACCCTCTATGTGCACACCTCAGCTTGGTTCACTTCACTGCAGCCTAGATTCCAGAGCCACCTCTCTGTGCTAGGCACGGGGAACAGATGTGAGCATGAATGGGCCACAGGTTCAAATCAGGGGACTTGCTGAATCCATAGGAGAACCCAGGAATTAGCTTTGCCCGTGCCAAAGTGCAGAAGTTCTGCCACTGGACTGTGGCCAGTGCTGAGCTGGTGGGCCTGAGAAGAAGAGCGAGTTCTTCTCACACATGGGCAAGCATGTGTGAATGAGTACAAATTCAGGCCATGTATTCACATGTGTGGGGTGAAAATGAGTATGCACTTGTATGTGTAAGCAGTCCTATTTGCAAGGGTGTGCTTTCTGATGAGTAAAGTCTATGTGTGGGTGCATGTGTCCATGCACATGAATCGATACATGTTTGTGAGTTTATATGTGAGTGTGGGTATGAAAGCATGATTGTAAGATCACACATGGTGCATGCCTTGTGTGGGAATATGCATGCAAATCTACATGTGGCTGACACCCAGCAGGGAAAATGCCTCATCACAAATAAGGGTGCTGCTCAGGGGGCTGGCCTTCAGGCTCTCTGCTTATGGGTCCATGACCCCCACAACTGTAATAACAATTACTATTGAGAGTCTTTTCTTGGAGTCAAGCCCCCACTCTCCATATAGCTCCTCAGTTAATCCTCTCATCAATCTTATAAGGTGGGCTTCTAATTATATAATAATCTTGTGAGTTAGTATCCCCATTTTACAGATGAAGATAACACCAATACCTGCCAGATGAACTATGGAAAATCAAGTGAGATAATGCAGTCACAATGCCAAGCACAAATAGGAGTTACATGTCATTTTCATTATATTTTCTTTCATTATATTTTCATTATATTTTCTGACATTTCTCCCTGTGACCATGGAAAAGCATTTAGTATTTCTGGACCTCTACCTCTCACTCCCATTCTTTTTACCTTTTTGTTAGATACATTTAAACATATTAAAATACACTTTAAAAAAGTAATTCTGTGACATAAAATTCAGCACTTTTAAAGTGTGCCACTTAGGGAGTGTTCGTCCATTCACAGAATTGAACCACCACCGCCATGTAATTCCAGAGCATTTTCATCATTCCCAAAAGACACCCCATACTTATTAGAGGCACTCCCCTTCCCCTCCTCAGCTCCTGGCAACCACTAATATTTGTGTCTCTTTGGATTTGCCTATTCTGGATATTTCATATAAGTGGAATCATACAGAATTAGCCTTTTGCCTGTGGGTTCTTTCACTTAGCACAACGTTTTGGAGTAATCTGTGATGTGGTTTGTGTCAATACTTCATCCCTTTTTCTTTCTTTTTTTTTTTTTTAAAGATTTATTTATTTATTTATTTATTTATTTATTTATACAAGCACGGGGTACAGTCAGAAGTGCAGGAGGGTGAGAGAATTCACCAGAGCCAGAGCAGGAACAGAACAGGCAGAAGGACCAAGATACACTGCTGAGGGGAGCAGCGGGCTGCAGGAGAGGTCTGCGTGCCATGTGGGACCCTCCCCGGCGGCGGGGGATCGAACCGGTGCTGCAGAGGCTTGACCCAGTGCTGCAGAGGCTGCAGGCAGCTTCGCAACTCAGCGCTTAACCACTGTGCCACCGGGGAGGCCCCCATCCCTTTTTATTGCTGAGTGTGTTCCATGGTATGGGTATTATGGTTATGGCCCATTTTGTTTATCCATTTAGAAGCTGATGGATTTTTGGGTTGTTTTCACTATTTTTGCCTATTATGAATAATGCTATGAATATATTTTTGTGTGGACATTTTTTCAGTTTTCCTGGGTATGTACCTAAAAGAGGGATTGCTGGGTTTTGTGGCAACTCTATGTTAAACCATTTGAGGAACTGCCAACCAGGCTGTCTTGCACAGTAGCAGTACCAATTTACCAGCAATATATGAAGATCCCCACCAGCAATATATGAAGATTCTAATTTCTTTGCATTCTCACCGCTACTTATTATTGTCCCTCTTTTTGATGACAGCTGTCCCAGTGGGTGTGAAATGGTATCTCGCTATAGTTTTGATTTGTATCTCACTATGGTTTTGATTTGTATCTCCCTAATGACTAATGATGTTGAGCATCTTTTCATGTGCTTGTTAGCCACTTGTATATTTTTTTGGAGACTTATCTATTCAGTTCCTTTGCCTGTTTTTGATTCTTTTCATTTTTAGCTCACATTTACTGAGCACCTACTGTGTGCTGACATACTGAGTACTGAGAAGGGATGCAGAGGCACATGGGCTCTACTTGGGGCATGAAAATGTGCCCTGTTCTGCCTCCCAGAGCTGTCATCCTGGAGCATGTGTCTGAAGGAAGGGACATTGAGCCAAAAAAGGGTGGAGGCACTGGACAAAGGCCTCGGGTTTTAGAGGCTGTCCGTGCAGTGCAGCCTTCCAGGGGTCTGCCCAGCCTACTTACTTCTGTACCACCCTGACGCCAATGTGTGATTAAAATCTGGCAGCCAGAAACTGACAGGGTGTGGCAGCCACCCAGAGCACCAAGAGGGCATCCCCTACATATTTACTCTCCAGGAGTCCCACTTTATTTTTTAATTTTTTTTAAGATTTATGGCATTCTTCTTTATTCTATAATTATTTGTGTAATGCATTCACTCTCAAGATAATACCTTCTTTTTTATTTTATTTTTTTATTTTTCTATTCCCCATACAATTGCAACCCCCTGATTTTGACCCCAATCCCTCCTTTCCCCACGCACCCCCCCCCCAAGTGTGTCTCTGGTTCATAGTTGTTTGTTGATTTTGATTTTTTTCTTTCTTATAGTTATTCTTTTTCCTGGTCCCTTATTTAGGTTTTCTAGATTCCTGCTATGAGTGAGACCATCTGGTATTTTTCTTTTTCTTTCTGGCTTATTTCGCTGAGCATGATCCCTTCCAGCTCCATCCATGTTGCTGCAAATTGCATGTGTTTATCTTTTTTGAATGCTGAGTAATATTCCATGGTGTATGTGTACCACATCTTCTATTTTTGGGTTGTTTCCAAAGCTTAGCTATCACAAATTGTGCTGCTATAAACATAGGGGTGCAGGAGTCCCACTTTAAAGACACTACCATAGCCAGGGCCAGCCACACCACCCCAGTCATCTCCAGGCAGTTCTGCAGGGTGAGTGCTGGAGATAGCGAGGCTGCAGGGGTCCGAATAATCAGAAGACAAAGGGCCACACTCTTCCCCCAGTGATGTGTACAATATGAAGGTCCCTTGACCCCTCTGAGCCTCAGTTTTCTGATCTGTGAAATGGGAGAATAACAGCACAATCTCTCAAGATGGTTATGAGGCTGAAATGAAGTGATGCATGCAGAGAGCTTAACATAGGTTGGTGCAGAGGAAATGTTCACTAAATATAACTCATGTTACTTTTCTTTATTTATTTTTTTGTCATTTGAAAACTGAGAGGGATGAGATGATCTATAGACTCTCCCAGCCATACCTACCTCTGGTGGGGAGCAACTACTCTGAGTTCAGCAGTACTTGAAAAGGATTTCAGGGGCAGCAACCCCTGCTTTGGTGGCCAAAAAGTCCCAGGAAGCCTTTGGCAGGTGTGGACGCATGCCAGGTGCTTTTCAGGTGTATTTTTACACTTAGCCTCCTTGACATACCTTATGAAATAGGCTTGGATGTCACTCCTACTTTGTAGATGAGGGTAGTGAATCTTGTTGAAGTAACTTACATAAGATAAGTTATGTAAGTAAGGCGCAGAGCTGACATTTGCACCCAGACCTTTGTGGCTCCAAAGCCCACAGAGCTCTGGCTCTCTGGTTTCTATCCTCCACTCTTCCACCCCACCCCATGGCTGCCAGCAGCCTTCCCACTGATGTGCCAGTCTCACAGCTGAGGGGAAATATGTTTCCAGATAGGCAAAAATAGATTCTTCTCCAAATATGTTCATTGAAGCTAAGAAAATAAATAGAACCAATATGGCAAAGAGAGCAGAAAGCAGCCATTAGATGAGGCCAGGCCTAGTTGACTCTGGAGGGGCAAGCTGCCAGATGGGTGGGACCTGGGCTTGTGCAACAGAAGGGTGTATGAGTGTATGTGACTAAATGAGTTTGTGCAAGACTTCATGCATGAGCATCTGTGATAGTAAATGTGAGAATGTGTATGGGTGTGCATGTATGAGTATGTGAGTGGGTAAGTGATTATGTGACTATATTGTGAGAATGTACATTTCTGAGTGTGCGTAGGCAGGTTGAGTGTATGAACATGTGTGCAAAAGATTGTTGGTACATTTGTATATAAGGCGAAAGTGTGTGAGCATGTGCTAGTATGAGTGTGTGACTATAAGCATTTGTGGGTACAGGTGAATGCATACATGACCATGTGCAATGAGTGTGACTGCATGTGTTCATGTGAGTGTATGTATGGTAAGCAGCTGTGTATATGTGAGAGTGTGCGAATGTGAATGTGTATGTGAATGTGAAATGTACATGAGTACCTCGGTGTGAGTGTTCACCTGTGTTGTGTGGTGTGCACCTATGAGCAAGGGTATAGAAGTGCGTGTGTGCAGGTGTAGCAGTATATCCATGCAAATTGAGTGTGTGAGTGTGTACATGAATGTGCGTGTTTGCATGTGCTCCTGTGCTGGGGACCCTAAGTCACATGCTAAGAAAAGCAGCTCTGAGGGAAGGGAGAATTCTCTAGGCTTAGTTTACTCATGGCTCAGATGCAGCCAATAAGAACATATTTCAAAACAGACCTGGTTGCATTCATTGTGGGGACTTCCTGCTATGCAGTGGCTGAGTAGTCTTCCTAGAGTTGCAATGTGTCAGAACCTTCCCCCGGGGCATAGAATGTTGGAACCATGAGGTCTTGGAACTCATCATCTGAAGACTTCATGGCACATGTGGGAAGTCTGGGACCCAGGGTCACATAGCTGTTGGGTACAGAGCTAGGCTTGGGACGCAGGTCTCCTGCATCACTGTCAGTGCTCTTTTGTGCCTTCCATGAAGGTAAAACTTCTGCCTTCCTGTTCAGCATATATTCATTCTGCAAATATTTATGAATACCTATGAAGTGCTCTTCACAAAACTGGACTCTAGGATACAGACAAGGACCCCCTGCCTCAAAACACTCTCCTCCCAGTGTAGAGAAGTAGGCTGTAAACCAATAACCAAGTTGATAAGATAACCCCAGATCCTGATAAGTGCTGTGAAGTCAAGAAGGCAGGGTGATACGATCCCAAGGCCTACTTTCACAGGGTCAGCAGGGAGAACCTTCGCAGAGTGTCCATTTGCAAGGGACATGATTGACATCGCTGTCCTAACAGCCTCTACAGAGTGCCAAGAGAATTAGGATCTTTACCTACATGATTGCAGTCTTCACAGGAGACTTCGAGGTCAGGATTATATATCTCAGGCTGCACCGGGGGCATCAGCTCCTCAGGGCTGGATATCCAGACCCATTTCCTATGAAACCTTGTAGGAACATGTGGAGCTGGCAAAAAATGCCACATGTCCCCCAATCCATTCTGACAAAAAGAAAAACCTTCTCCCTGTGAAAACTAGAGGAATTCTCCCTCAGAGAGGGCCAAGCTGGGATGCAAGTAGGCTTCGAGGTGACTGGAGCCCAGAAATCACTGTTGAGGCTATGAAGGAGCCGCCTCCCTTCACTCATGCCCTGAAGCTCTGGCCCAACCTTCAGTAAAATAATAGTAACTACTGTTAAATGATGTTAAATAATAGTAACTACTGCCATTAGTTAAGTGCTTGGCAGGTGTAGGCACATACCAGGTACTTTTCAGGTGTATTATTATAGTTCACCTCCTCAACATACCTTAAGGGATGGGAGTGGATGTCTCCCCTGTTTTATAGATGAGGGACGTGAGGTCCTGTTCAAGTAACTTACACAAAATCACACCTCTGGGAAGGATCAGGGCTGACATTTTCACTGAGGCTTTCGTGACCCCCAAAGGTCAGAACCCCTGAGCATACATCTCAGTCCCTTCTGCCTGCCTGCCTTTCACTTTTCACTGACTTCCTGCTCCGGGTGGCTGAGTCTGCTTCATACAGCTGCAGCTTGGCAGAGACTTCCCTGAGGCTCAGAACGTCCATCTGAAGGAGTGGACCCTCCTGGCTGCCCTGGATTACCCTGACTGCCTTTGGCACTCCTCCCAACTCAGGCCTCGTGACCTACCACATGCCCTGAATTATGTCACCATTTGCAAGGGACATGATTGACATCACTATCCTAACAGCCTCTACAGAGTGCCAAGAGAATTAGGATCTTTACCTGCATGATTGCAGTCTTCTATCTCATCTTACAGCTAAGGAGGTGAAGGCATTGGCTCAAGGTCAGACAACAGCAGGGGTGGGGGGTAACCTGACCCCAAAGCTTGATAGCCCCCAACCTTCCCACAGGTGCTGGTGAAGAGCTCAGTCTACTTCACTTCATTTAAGCCTCCAAGTCAGTAACTCCTCCCACCACCAGCTTGACTTATGCAGGGTTCAAATTCACATCTCAGCAGTGTTAGTGTTGGGGGGAAAAGGATGTCCTAAAGCTAATTCCATACAGGCTTTGTATTAGCAACTGACAGAAAATCCCCAGCCTTTGAGATCACTCACAAACACATGAAACCCCTAACGCTGAAATGGTGAGCGCCAAAGATTTTCCACATCCACGCCACAGGGCTGTGAGGAAATAAATGTAAAACTGCCCAAACCCATCTTAGTGTAGGGACCCTGGGCAAGTGACTTACCCCACAGGGCTTCAACTTTCCCATCTGTAAAATGGTGTTTTATTATATTTCCCACCTAACAGGTTTGAAGTCAGATAAAACCAAGGTTCTCAGCAAAGGTTTGTGGGTCCACTGGTTGGTTAAGCGTTGGCCTCAAAAGCTTCTCTCCTCAGTAGAGGCTGGTGCTATTTGGAGTCTAGAAATCTGTTTGGCGATTTCAGCTTCCTGGGTATCTAGAGCCTTGGTTGGAGAGTATCAGTCAGCTCTCTCTCCAAGGCCCTGCAGGCCCCCGTTCCCCCTCTCCCTCCATCACTAGAGGGGTGATGCACACGCTCCGACCTCTCTAGCCCACAGACAAACCAAGTGGAGGAAGCAGCAGCTTCTCCAGACAGCTGTGCACCCAGAGCTGCAGACACAAGGGAAGTGCACTCAATGGGGAAGTTGCTGCCACAAACACCCAGTTGAGAAATACGGTGGGGAAAATCCACCAGGCTGCTGGGTTCTGGGGGAGGGGGAGAGGCCCTCCAGGGGAGGCATGTTCATACCACTCCTTCCTCCTTTGACCCTTTATTCTCTCCCTCCTGGTGAAGAGGGGTGGCTTCCTGCTGGTGCCACTCTCTAGGCTGCCTTTTCATTCCCTGAATAGCCTCTCCAGGTAAGAGAATACAGGTTAATTTCCTTACCTTCAATTCCCTCTATTGGAAATACCTAGTATGGCTTCTCTTTTCCTATTAGATCCTGAAGTCCAGAGAGGTGAGGCCATTTGTCCAGTGTCAAAAGGCTTGCCTATGGCACTCCATCTTCTGCTTCCTAACTCCCTGTCCCTTCGGAGATCTGTCTTATTCACTCTACCTCTGTGCCAGTTTCCCTCTGCTTTATGGAGAGCTGTCTGAGAATGTAGTACTAAGGGACCTCATTCGTTAATTCTTACCAAACTATACTGACCAATACTTGGGGGTCATCCAGAAGAAACTAAAGCCTCATTGGACCTGTCCAGGAGAATCTGAGGTCACAGAGGAGATGAAGCCACTGCTGGCAACACTGCCTAAAGTGTCTCTCTGCCTATCTCCCATCACCTCTCCCCTAGTATTCTCAAAGCCTAAACCAAGTCACAGAAGCATGGGAAATGCAGTTCAAAGAAGTTGGCCCCTCTTCCATACATAAAGATCAGAGTAGAGGAAGGGCCAGGAATGATTCCAGGCAAATAGTTCGGGGATGGGGGGTAGGCATTACCCTTCTGTACGCCACGGCTGAGGACCCTTGCTATCTGAAAATCCATGAATCTAAGACTTGAAGAGAAAAGACAATTCTGATCCTGTGTGGCTTCTGATCCCTCCTCTCTCTCTGACCTTAGTGTGCCCATCTATGCAAAGGAAGGGTCAGTCAGGCTGATAGAGGGCCCTGGAAAAAAATCCTGTGTGTGGGCTGATTTCTTATCCACATATAGGCCACATTCATAGGAAGTGCCTCTCAGGAATCTGCTGGCCTCATTGTCCCTGCCCATCTGATGTTCTATACATTCTACTGTCCCAGGCTGAAGGCATCTGGTCCTGTGCCCACTTTTACCTACAGACCAATCTTTGAGTCTGAGAGCCCATCAGCCATGGGCCCCAACCTCTCACCCACAGGGCCAGAAGTGATTCCAGCTGACAGGGCCTCTAACCTCTGCCTGAATGAGGGTCATCTCCCCTCAGAGGAATAGGAGGGTCCACCTGGCCTGGTAAGAGGTTCACTTGAGCCCCTCACACCACCTTCCTTTCACTTCCAGGGCTCTTCCTTGTTTTTTCCTTTCCAGAAGTGAACAGACAACTAGGCCTTTTTCTTGAAATATCACAAAAAAAATTCTAGAAAGATTCCAGAGAGGTGCAGAGCAGAGGAGTCTCTCCCTCCCAGGGAGGCCGAGACTAGGCCCTTCTAAGGTTTCTGCAGGCCCTATGCTCTCAACCTGAGCAAGTTAAAATGTATCCACTTCCCATGTTAAACATTGTTGAATCACTTCATAAGAATTGAGGTGTGCAACAGTTGACAGGTTGTCCTAATATTACACTTTGCAGACATTTAATGTCACTGAGCTTAAACCCTATGCCATGTGATCTCTCTTCACTCCTCAAAATACTCTACTACTATTTTCATAGGGGAGAAAGCAGGCTGAGAGGTCCAGCACCTTGCTTAACCACACAGCCAGTGAGCACTGGGGCCCTGTCTGAATCTGGCTCTCCCCACAGTCTGGACATCTGTCACCTTGGATTCCTAGCTTTGCCCTGGGGACTAGGTTAGGGACTTCACATCTCATTAGAAGAGCTCAGAGATTACCAATGACTGGGCCTGTTGGACCAGAGTACTCCTCCTGGCCCAGTTAGGTGCTTGGAATTGGTGCCTCAGGTCTCCTTCCAGGGTGAGCTGCAGGGCACATAGTTTACCTGCCAGGAGCCTGGAGGTTGGAAAGCAAACACCATAATCATCAGGAAGACTGTGTAAATATTTTATAGCTGGGACAGTAAATAATGCAGCTCCCTGGACACACACGACCCAGTTCATCTGTCCCACATTCAGCACCTCTGTTAGTCTGTCTAGGCCCTCTCCTGCCTTGTATTTTTTAAGCAAACACTGAGGTCCAGTGCTGGGCACTTTCATATATACTCTCTTCACTGCTTAGCCTTTCCTCAGGTTGTTCCCTCTTCCTGCAACTCCTCTCTCCCTAAGCCTGGCTAATTCATCCTCCTTCAGGTGTCACCTCCTCCAGGAAGCCCTCTGATTTCCTGGGTGGGGTCCGGGTTCTTCTGGCTCTCACAGTGCTCAGGCTTCACCCATCTGGTCCCTGTGCAATCATTTCCTGGTGACTTGTCAGCTTTCTCTCTGATTGTCAACATCAAGACAATCCCTGGAGCTGAATGTAGAGCTTGGTATATAGTAGGTGTTCAGTGAATATTGTTGATGGGTGGAATAAATTATCTTGTTAAATAGGTTTGTGAGGCAGGTGATCTAATGTTATTACAGGCAAGAAAACTGAGCCCTGAGTGGCAGTGCTACGACTGACCTCCTGCCTGTCTGATGCCAAGTCTAATTAATACTTTCTCAATAATCCATCTGGGAATACACTGAGATCTCTGGGGCCTCATGCTCCTTGAGTCAGGGACCCTTTGTTTCTGCTCAGGGAGGCCTACATAACCCCTGACATTGGCTCTGGCAAGCAGTGCTCATTCTCATGTTTGTGGCTGCCAAAAGCAAGGAAGCAGTCAGGATCTTAGCCTAGGAAGGAATGTACACTGAGCACTTTGGGAGCAAGTGCCCAGGAGAAAGGACCTGCGATCAGCTCTGAGAAGACGTGCACCTGGAGAGGGTCTCAGGTCCCTCCTGAGACCCTAGAAGAGGCTAAGGTACAGCAGCCCAGATGCCTTCCATCCAAAGTCACCTTGACCCTTTGGGGCCAAGTCCCTAACCAGGCCGTCGCAGCCTTTTAGGAACCTGAGATGCGAAGACAGATGATCCTGTCTATTTTCTCCCCATCCTGTGTCAGGTGTTGAGAAGGAGGACAAAGAAATCAGGACAGGGGCAGTGCAAGGTTGCACAGGACATGGACAGCTTTGCACAAGAAGCTCTGGCCTCAATCCTCAGCAGGAGGTGGGCTACAAAGAGGAGGCTAAATGGGTTTCCACTGATGTGTCAGTTCCACCCAGTGTCTGGACTTACATTGAGAATTCTGAGCTGTATCCCTCCTGCTCAGCAAGAAACACTGTGATCAATTAGCAATAGCTGCCAAAGCCCAGAAGTGGGTACAGTGTCCCACCGCAGAAGTCGCTACCCACTCTTTTTACCTCTCCTCAGCCCTGAGCACAGAATAGGGACTAAACAAAGGGTATAGGCTCACTGTTAATAACTAGGTCAGTGCAGAAGTCATTTGGAGTTACTGCTTGTAGAGATAAGAAATATGAACATGTGGGCTCTTTACTACGGTATCTGCAAGAGCCAGAGGGAAATAGGGAAAAGAGAATGGCACCGAATGACAGCAAGTGAGAAGTTAAATGCCCATAAGAACTTCCTGGCGGTGTGGACTGAAACCCTGAGCCCAGGGACAAGGGCAGGCAGGAGCTAGTTTTCCGAGGCAAATTCCACAGATTAATATTGTCAAGGCCTCAGGCACTGGGACTTTGCACGCAGGAAGCTGGACTCAAGGCTTCCATACCCAGCAGACTCAGGCATCCCATTGGACCCTGGACAGTGTGAGGGTCACAGAGGGGTCCTGAGTGGAGCTTCTGTGTAGATCCCTGTCTTTGCACAGCTTCCCAAGCTGGAGAAAGGAGAATCTCATGTGGGCCAGAGCATGCAGGGAAAGGGGACATGTTCCCTGCAGGCTGAGAGAATCTGGGCAGTTGCCGGGGAAGATAGCAGCCAGACTCTGTATGCTGACTATGTGACTTGTTTCCCCAACCTCTCGCTGTCTCCTGGACACACACCAGGGCCCCACAGACTGGGCCTGCAGTTGGGGAACAAGCCTCCAGAAGGGAAATGCTCTCCTCCTGCCGGCTGCCTATAACTCTACATCCATCACTTGTCTGACTACCCAGGCCAGTTAGCAACTGCCCTGCCCATGTTCCTGTGGCTTTTGGGGCAGCCTAGTGGCTATGAACTCTGGAATTCAGAGCAGTTTGAGTCTCAGATTGGCTTTCCCAAAGATGTGGCCATGGGTGTGTCATTTAGCCTCCCCGGGCCTCAGGCTTCTCTCCTGTAAAGTAGGGTTAATGATGGTACCACACTGTAAGAACTTGATGGGAAATTTACGAGTTAATGAAGGTCAAGTGTTAGCTCAGGGCTTATTAGATAGTAGGCACTTGATATGTGGGGCCTGGAATTACTGTTCTTATTGTGTTTCTAACCTGAGACCAACTTCACACTCTCCACATCCGCTGCAGAGTGCAAATTCCACCCAGACTCCCAGGGGGCCCCTTCCAAGATTGGTATGTGTGTAGGCTGGTGGACAGTCCCGGAGCCGGGGACTTGGGATTCTAAAGGCCTATGGTGGAGTAAGAAGGGACTCCCTGCAGCCCTGTGGCCCCTGTGCTTCCTGAGTTCTGGCCTGTGGGCAGAGTTGGCCATCCCAGGCCACCTATAATTACCTTCTAGCAGAGCTCTGCAGTACTGGGTGGGAGCAGCAATTGTCAGGTTTTATTTTGATGCTCAGACAGTGCCCTTGGGCAGCTTGAAGCCCCATGCTGCTGCCAGACACAGATAAAGGTTGACTTCTTTGGAGAGGAGGCCTTTCCAAGAAGTTCAACCTCTAAGTGCAGGACCCAAGGGTTCAGGATTCTTTGGTCTCCATAGACCCACTTCTGCCCAGATTTGGGGGGCAGAGGTTGCTCTGGGGAGCCTGGGGCAGCTGGAAAAGCTGGTGAGGATCATCTCTGGGCATACAGTGTGGAGCTGGAAATGTGGAGCAGATGGGAGGAACCAGGGGACTCACAGTGGACTCTCCTTGTCCTCCTCGCCTCTGTCTATCTTTCCTCTCTCCCCGACCATCCAGACCTTGGTCTTATACATGCATAAGATGTGCACTGGACTGGGATGAGGGTGCCTCAAGGACAGTCCCTGAGCCTGAACCATCTCTGGAGGCCACACACCCTTGCTTGCTTGAACCTGATTTCCCTTGCACTCTCCCACCCTGCTGCCCTGACACAGGGCCTCTCACACACAAGAATGCATGCACATATGCTTCCTTGAACACTTGATCATGTAAGTGACTATCAGGCTGATGAAGAAGGAAGTAATAGTGACTTTCTACCCCAAAATCCCCCATCTTGATGCAGGGTTGGGTGTTACTCTGGGAGTCGGGCTCTGGGTGGAGGAAAGAACATTGCATATGTTTGTGTGCTGATGGATACTATTGGGCATTAATACAGGCGGATCTGCCTTAGTCATGTGAGGCTGCCCCTGATTCTTTGGGGCCCATCTCCACCTATTAACACTAGACTTCCCCTGGCAAAGTTGGGGGGTGGGTGGGTCTCTGTATTCCCAGCAGGGGCTTCCAGGGCAGGCCCTGCCAGCTCTGCTGTGCAGTGCAGAGCAGGGAGCTCTGTGAGGCCCAGGGCAACCCCAGCTAGACTGACTTCCAAGCAGTCGAGGCTCCCAGATCTTAGCCATGTAGAGACCTAGGGTGCTGGGGAAGCCAGCAGATGTACAGTTGATGAATGCTGCTGAGCACTGTCTGTGGGCACAAGGTGACACCACAGGAAAGCTGGTCTTCACTGTGCATCTACAGTGCTTAGTACCTAGTGCTTATAGAATGGAGGCCATGTGTGCATCGTCACCGGGAGCTATCAGGAGGAAGGACATGGATCCCATGGGGGTGACTCCACATCAAGGGAAGGAGCAAAGACAAACAGGGCCTAAAGGCTCAACCTCAAGGGCTGAAGGGCACACACTAGAACCATGGCACCAGGAAACTCAGAGATCCACCGTGAAGGAAAGGATCAGTGAGGTAGCCAAAGAAACTCCTACCCACATCCACACCTCTCTATGAGTCTTCTGGTCAGAGTCCCACTGGCCCAGCCTTAAGTTGGGAGGTCACAGAGCAAAGGTTAGAGGGCAAAGATTGGTGAAGTCTCTGGACTCATACTCATGCGTGCCCTCTGACGTGGGCAAGTGGAGCAGCCGTCATCAGCCTCAGGCACAGCCTTGGGGGAGGGAAGTTGAGCATATGGGCAGGTGCAAGTATCTGCGTCCTCTGGCCCTGCAGGTCTGAACCATTCCCAGAAGGGGATTAGGGTACTCTGGTTCCTGCCTTATTGGCCCTACTGGACCCAGGAAACATTTCATAAGAATAATAAGAGTCACAGCTTTATTTTTCTGCTTATTTAAAAGTGTTGCACTTTCTGTTTTCTGGTCACTGAGCTTGCCCTTTCCCCTACCTAGAATAGCTGTCCTCCTAATCTTCCCTCCAGTGTTTACTTGGAAAACACCCTTTTCCAAAGCTTCATTTCCCATTATCTTCAACACAGGCCCAAATGCAGGTCCAGGCATTTGCATGGCATCCAGGGCCATGGAGAATGTGACTCTTTATGAGGCCCTCAGGTTCTCTGGCTGTTCCCTAGAATTGGCCTTGGACATAGCAAGCTCATCAGTCTGAGTCTTTGCTGAGGTTGCTCCTTCTGCCTGGACAACTTTCTCTGCCACCCCCCAGGAACCAAAGAGGAATTTTTCCTGGCCTGGGCCAGGGCTCCCTGCTGTGGCGCCTCCCTGCTTTTTCAGATTTAGTACAAGGTCTAGCACACAGTAGGTATTTGTATAACGATTACAGGAAGGGAAGAAGTTCTTGGCTCAGTTGAGTCTGTTGCTGGCAACCTGAGCAAGTTGCTGCCTCTTGGGACCTTAGGTTTCTGACTATACAATGAGGAGTTTGATGGTTTGCATTAAGCTTCTAAGAGTGTTAGTTTAGGCAGAGGTTTTCAGGCCATATAGAATTCCCTGTCTCATCCCAAAATGCACCCCGATAAAAACAAAATTAAATCACATAACAGAAATAACAATAACCTGTTGAGAGCTCACTCTGATCCAGCCTAGACCTCTCTTTTTGTTTACATATCATATTCTCTGAGGGCTGCTAACAGCCCCATTTGCAGATAAGGGAGTTGAAGCCAGAGAGAGGAAGTGACATGCCCAAGGTCATGCAGCTGAGTAGCTGAGCTCCCTGCAAGAAGGCCATCCCCCAAGGGCCCCAGAGAACTCCTGAGCTCAGACCAGGCCTCCAGAGATAGGCCACCAACACAACCTATAAAGATAGGCTCTTTCACTAATGCTGTGTCTAACTCTGAGGGTGCTAGGAGTCCTGAGCTGCCTAGTGGGCTGGGAGCCCCACAAACATGTGGGAGGTAAGAAGGGACCCTGAGGACAGTCACCAGGCATGTGGCAGCAGGAAGGCTCCAGTCCAGTGTCCCTGCCAGATGTTTTCACATATGCCAGACTCCATCCTCTCCATGGCAGGGACAGGGGCCAAAGTCCAGGCTGCCACCTAGGCCTGGCCCAAGCAGGTATTATAAAATATCTGCCACTGTTCTGGCTTCCTGAGAAGTCATCTTGACCATGACCTGTCAGAACTGACTAGTGGGTAGCAGTCAGCCCTTACCACAGCATCCTTCCTTATTCATCCTTTGTGAACCAATCCTATCCATAAACCCATGGGATCCTCATGTGTACCTGGGAAGGAGGGAAAGATAAACTATGTGGGAAGACACAGATCCTCCTCCTTCTCCTTCCCCACAATCATTAGTTAATCCTTGTGACCACAGAGGAGAGAGACAGAGAGCTGGGTCTCTCAGCATCCTTCCGTCATGTGTCAGAGAAGCTGAGCTACCTGTCTGAGGTCACACAGCCAAGGAAGGCTGATCTAGGAGGGCAAGCTGGCAAGCTGGGGTTCAGGTGCCACTGCCTCTGAAGCTACCAGGTCTTCCTCCTGAAAGCCTAGAGTTTCAACCTCACACAGATCTGGGGCCTGATTCTGGCACTTAATTGGCCAAGTTGCCTTGGGCAGTGACTTTGCCTCTATGAGTTTTGGTTTCTGTACCTATAAGTTGGGGCTGCCCTTACTTTGCAAGTATTAATTGAAAAAGCTGTTAGTAACAGCTCAGTCTATCTCTGGAAGGAGCCAGTATTATCCTAATGATAACTTAATATGTCCCTCCTGTCACTTCTCTTATGAGGTTGGAGCTGATGAGGCCTCAAAGGGCAGGGACCTGCCAGGATGCTGCAGCAAATGAGAGTCATGGCAGGATGAGACCCCAGCCTTAATGCGCTTGCCCAGTTATCTATTCAGGCCTGTTGCTTGAGACTTGTGTAACCTCGATTCTGCCACAGTCCCCACCCCTGATACTAGTTTCCTCACTTGAGTGCATTCAGGTCCACCCAGAACACCAGGCCTGTCCTCCGTTGCTAAGTGTCCTCAGAACTAAGGCTCAGCTAGGAGATGTGGAGCATTCAGACAACCCCAGTCCTGGAGTTCCCCTGGCTGTGCCCTGCATGCACTTGCTCCTAGTAATCCCGCTTTCTCTTCCCTAGAGACCTGGAGACTGCAGCTGGACAGGGGTGGTTGAGGAAGTGTAAGTATCATCCTCCAAGTGCCAGGTGGTGTTGTTTCTCTGGGCTCACTCTGCCCTGATGTCTGAGCTCTACCTAACCTGGTACATGGGACCAGTAAAGTCTTCTTAGAGGAAGTGGTAACTGAGCTAGGACCTACCTGAAGACTGAAAAGTTAGGTAGCATGGTATACCAAGCAAAGGGAATGGCATGGGCAGAGGCCCAGGGGTGAGAAATTGTAGCATACAGTCTAGTAGGAACTTTAAGAAGTTCCTCTAACTGGAGCTGGGGGACTGGGAAGGGGAGGGGAGGCAGGGGCTAAACCAAACTGGGCCTGGTGGCCACATCCAGACTTTGTCCTTTACCCTGAGATCCATAGTCAGCTGCAGGGTGGGGGAGTAAGCAGTCCTTGACCCTTCTGTAGGATTACATGTCTGCTGTGAGAAGAAAGAATTGTTGGAGGTGGTGAGATGGGGTCGTGAGTAGAGAAGACTGCAGATGACAGAGATACTGGCCTATGTCAGGGTGGTGGTAGTGGGGACAAATGAATGAATCATAATGGGGAAGTGAGGTGTAGAGTAACCTGTATAAGCTTCCATAGGGAGTTGGGGCCTGGCTGGGGTGGGGACCATTGAGCATATAGAATTTGAACATGGGGGACAGGACAGAAGCCTACCCAGTGCAGGTCCAATTGCAACCAGTCCTGGGTGGGGAATCCTTTCTCCCTTCCCTCTCTCTTGGAGCTAAGAGGGAAGAGTGTTTCATTTTTTTTCTTTTCTTCCTTTGCACCATGGCTGTGCCATGTATATCCATACAGCACTTCCAATGGCTATGGTTTGTTTTCTGCCCCTTCTCAAACTCTGGGGTTATTGGTGGCTTCCCTGAAGTCAGTGGAATTTAGTATTTAATGGCTTCATGTGGATGACATGGAAGGAAAGGGGTCAGGGAATAAGAGTGAAGACTTGGTGTTTCCACCACTCCCTTCCCACCAGCTACTTCCCTCCCCACCCACCCACCCCATGCATACACACCAGCTGACACCCAGGTGCACACACATGAGCCAGAGTTCACAGAATATTCCCACTGTAGCCCCTAAGGCCCAGCACACAAACCCACTTGCATTTTCCCTACATTCCCTGTTCAAGCTTCTGGTTTTCCCTCCAGAAAGGTGCCCCCAAATTTAGGAGTGGCCCCCACATAAGAAAACAACTTCCTTCCGAAGGACAGACCAGCAGAGCTTCTCTGCAACATGATGGAACTAGAGCAGATATCAGCATGAACTTCCCAGGCATCCAGTTTGTGAAACTGGAGACCAACTTGAAAGTCTAGTTTATCTCCTTTGCAAGTGCCCAAGCAGGGTCCTAGATCCTGGGCCTGGAACTTGAAGCTGAAGCCTCAGTACCAGCACTGACCATGGAAAGCCTGGTGTAGCTGGATTCACCTGGCCTGGCTCCTTACCCACTCCTTCTAGAGTGGGGTTGCAAAAGGTCCTACTTGGGGCCCATCTGAGAACACAGAATATGTGCCCTAGCCCTTAAGCCAAATGCCACCTCCTATCCAGAAACTCCAGCCTCTTCCTTTTCTCCCCCCATTGCCCTGGGATGACTGCCCAGTGCCCACAATCCCTGAGGGGCTGGCCTGAGCACTGGCTGTGTTTTTCTCCTCAAGAGCTCACCATTCCTGCTGCCCAGGCCTGCCTTGCAGACTGGCCTTCTGCCTAGCCACTGTGGTCAAGATGGCCACAGCCTGTGCCCACAGAAGCCTGTGGGCAGTGGCAGGAACCAGGCTTGTGAAGGTGGTGGAGTGGGCAATAGCCTGAGGGTGAGACTTAGTTCCTTGGGGACGCTCCTCCCCTGCCACCTTCTGCCTCTGCTCACTATAGGCTCTTGGGTATTGGGGAAGGTGGCACATCTCTGCCAAGAAAACTCATATTCTGGGGAAATTGGGCACAAGGAGCTCAGCTGTAGGTTTCAAGTGCTGGGCACAGAGTTGGGTCCTTTGCACTCAACATTTCACCATTCTCAGAGCAGCTCCAAATGTGGAGGAAGAGGAGGATTTTACAGATGAAGAAACAGGCTCAGAGAAGGTTGGCACTTGCTCATGGTCACACAGCCAGTCAGAAAGGAAGCTGCATGCTAGTTGTTCCCACTTGGAAACCTCTGCTCCCCGCACCATGTGGCAGTCTGTCAGGGTGGTGAGGTGCCTGAGGTCCCCACTGGGATGCCTTGTGGCAGGGCAATCCCATTGGATGGACTTTTGGACAGCTCATTTAGCACCTGGTTTCCTAGTTTTAAAGGCATTCATGTAGGGCAGCAGTCTGAGGTGTGGATGGGGGAGGGCTCATTAAAAACAGGCACCTGGGAGGCAGGTCAGGGGCAGGCATCTGGGAGGCTTCCTGGAGGGGGACAATTTGCATGGGGTCTTGTTAGATAGCTATGCACTGATGCAAAGGCATTCTAGCAGCAAAGCACAGCTGAGCAGAGGCGGGGATCTTGCTGTGTGTTGTGTGTGTGGGGATGATGGGTGGGTTGACAGGGGTGTCTTGGTGCCCCCGGACTTCTCACAGCCCTAGGGGAGCAGGGATAGAGGGCACTGGCTCAGCAGGTACCTTGCTCAGGCTTTGCTAGTAGAACTGGCCCAACCACTTCTCTCTGGGCACTGCCCACACTGCTCACAAGCGTGATAGTTGTTGGCAAACTCTGGTAAAGTCTGGGTCAGGAGGCTGGGATCCCCCGAGGGGATCCTCATTGAGGGGTCCTGGGCCCCAGACTGCTCTGCCGCCTCTTTCAGAAAACCTGCCCTGGAGATGAAAACAGCCCTGCAGTTACGGGAGATTTCCATTTTCCTCTGTAAACTTGTCTTTATTTTCCCGATTTGCTCTAATGGAAATGTATTACTTTTTTATCAAAAGTCAATGTCATTACTTTTCCAGGTTTCTGTTTTCTTCCCCACTTCTCATGCCCCATCCAAGTACCAGTCCTCACAATCCTCTCAAAGGTTGTGGCGAAGAGGCAGCCCGGGTGCTTGTACGACCCCCACACCCAGCACCTCGGTGGCCCGGGGCCATCCATGAAATGGGCTTTCCTGGAGGGAGCTTGCCGCGGGGAAGGGCGGTAGAAGGCACCTCCCAGCGCCAAGGACCAGGTGTCGGCGCCAGTACAGCCTCCAGGTGGCTGCCGGACCCGGGAATAGAGCCGGGTCTTTTATAGCCCGGCCTGCGTCACGTGGCGGGGCGGGCACCTCCTCCCCACCCCCCCAGGGTTCGGAAAGGCTCCCCTGGGGCGGGGCGGGGCGGCGGGCCTGTCAGCTCCCGTGTACCAGAGTCGTGTCGCCGGGGCGTGTGCATCGCGGACGAAGTGGAGGCGCGGCTAGGGAAGGAGGGAGATCCGGATGGGTGTGAGGCAGGCTGGACGCTGATGTGACTGCGGTCTTCTCTTTCTCCAGCCCGCGACCCTGGAGATCGAGATCACCGGCCCCCACCTCACCCCCCCACCACCCCCTGGACACAAACACACTTGATTTCCCTGGGCCAAGCTAGGCTGGGAGAGCTGTCGGCTGCTGCAGAGGGAGACTGAGGCAGTAGCTGCCTATCAGGTGCGCCCACCTCCTTGCCTTGTGGGTGATTGAGCTCTAGGCACTCCCCGGTGTCAGAGCCTAGTGTGAACCTGGCATTTGGGAGCACAGGGGGTGTTCCCCTGAGTCTTTGTTCCCTGGGGTGGGTGTCAACACCCATGCTGCCCCCTTCCAGATCTCTTTTGGGGGAAGGAGAGCAGAAGGCAGGGAATTCCTGAGAGGCTAGAGATGAAAAGGGGTTATGCTGTGGTCAGTGTGGGACTGGGCCAGTCCAGGGGCTGAATGCCCCTGAGAAAACCCCAGGAAAGTCCTATGCCCTGAACTCAAAAACACCTTTGCCTTGTCTACCCCAAGTATTTTTCAAGTTTCACCCAAACAGATGTGTTGAGGAATGAACTTAGGGGTTATCAGCCTGCTTTACCAACTCTTTGTCTGGCAATGTAGCTTTGCTCCTTACCTCACCAGTTTGCTCTCTTCTATCCTCTCAACCCACCAGGCCAATATTACTATTATAGGTTCCATTTCACAATGAGGAAGCTGAATCATTAGGTCTAGGTCCAAGTCAGGAGATGAACCTCGCTCTTCCAGCCCTCTTCACCTGACTGTGCGCTAGTTTTTCCTAATCCGGCCTGACTGTGTCCAAGGCCACTATCCTTTCTTGTCCCTTATTCAGTGCCCAAGGCTGAAATCCCTGCTTACGACTGTCTTGATGGTCTGAGGCTTGGACCATGTTCTAAGTGCCCTTCCTGCATTACTACCAATGGGACCCTCCTAGGCTCTGCCATCCCCATCAGTTGCTCAGGCATACCATCCCTGCTGACCTGGGTCTCTTGCTCCAGAAACAGGAGCCTATTCTCCCATGGCCAGGCCAGCCTATCTCCCTTGCTCCGGGTGTGATAGCGATGGTGCTGGCAGTTAAAGCTTCAGGTACAAGGATGATGACACAGAAAAGCAGAGACTTAGAGGGAATGAGAGACAGAGAGGTCATGACAAGGACCATTTCTTAGCAAGGATCAAGTGAGGGGCCCCATCTTGCCCCAGGGACAGAGGGAGGCCCAGGCCTTTTCCAGATTGCTTGACTGAGTCTTGTATTTCCTGTGGAAGGGCTTAGGGGTCTCAGGGTTCATGGCTTCTGGGTGTGATAGGAGTTGCAGGGTCAGGCTAGCCATTCTATGAACAAAGTCTCCAAACAACCAGCAGAAGAACAGCCCTGGATGGATATTGGGGATAGCAGTCTGGATACTGCCCGGTGTTACTGGTATAGGGCAGCCCTGATACTAATGGATTGCCTGACTGTGGGTCCTCACCCGCGCGCTTAAAAGGACTTATCAACGCTCTACTGCAGGCACACACGAAAGGTTAATAAAAGGTTTATTTACAAGGGAAGCGCAAATGAGGAAATGTACAGCTCAGGGAGAAAAGTGGGAGACAAAGTTTTAAATGCGTCCTACCCTATCCACGGATCTGGAATCCCAAATGGCGCTCTGAGAGCTGGCCGCGAGCCAGGAGCCATGAAGCCAGGAAGCGAGTGAGAGAGCGAGAGACCCCAAGGCCCACGTGTTTGGTTTTATACCCAACCTGGCTGCTTAACTACACCCTCAGATCCCAGCCACCTTCCCTTTGGTGGTGACAGGATTTGTCTTTCCCAATGTCTTGATGGCTTTGGTCTGGAATGGGGGTGGAGTCCACAAAGCCTGCATGGAATTAGCTGAGGACATCCTTTCCCCCTAACATTACCACTGATGGGACAGTTTGGCTGCAAACCTGGAGGAAGAGGAAAGGAAAGTACCACTTCTGGGTGGCTGCTGTGGGTCCAGCCCTGTTTGGTCATTTATATCCCATGTCATGGGAGTCCACTGAGGGCTCTTTGAAGGCTGACACCCTGTCACTTAGTGGAGTGACCATACCTATAACCCTGGCCAATGTGAGTGAATCCTCACCAGATGTCCATACTGGCTGAGACTTGACACACATCATCTCACCTAACCCTTACTCAGCCCCCTTTCACAGATAAGAACTCAGGATCAGAGAGGTGTGGTCACCTGCCCAAGGTCATACAGCTAGCATGTGACCCAGCCAAAGCATACTCCCAGGCCTCAGCAGGCTTTTCTTAGGTCAGTGACAGGCACGTTATGGAGGCACAGAGGCAAACTCATCTGGACCCTGCCCTCAGTCAGTGAGGTAGCATCCAGAAGTTCCATCATGCAGAATATCTCCAGTCCAATATGGTCCAGACTCTCTGGATCCTACACAAGCCTGTTCTCTCTGGAGCCCTTGGTCCCAGAGTCTATCTCTGGAGGAAAGTTACCTGCATCCTTCCTCTGCTCTTGTCACAGTGTGTCCTGTATAGCCTCAGCCTCTCTTCCCTTCTCTGAGTATAGTGTGCTTCCCTTGGAGTCTCCAGGGAAGGAATATCAGTTGAGGCCAAAGTGTGTTTGTAGTCTCTGAGGTCTTAAGTCAAGAGCTTTGGGCTGGGAAGGTGCCTCATGTTGTCTAACTTAAATCCTTCTTGCTCTCGTACCTGCTGTCCTCTAAAGCAGTTCTTAACAAGGGGTGATTTTGCTCCCGAGGGAACATTTAGCAGTATCTGAATATATTTTCATCTGTCACAACTTGAGGGAGAGGGTGTTAATTTAGTGGGTAGAAGCCAGGGACACTGTTAAATATCCCACAATGCATAGCACAGGCCTACAACAAAGAATTATCTGGCCCAAAGACAAGCACTACTGAGATTGAGAACCCCCAGTATAAAACAAGGTTAGGCCGACCTTGATTTGAATCCTGCCTCTGCCACTTACATCCCTGGGAAAGTGGCTTCACCTCTTTTTGAGGTCATCACCCAAAGTGACACTCAGACAAAGCATGCTCCCTTACTCAGCCAAAGCATGGCCCTCATCTTAAGGGGACTTTGAGGACTGATTGAATTGCGCAGGGCCTGGCACTGGCATCAATGATAGCCATTACTCTTTTCACTTTTCCAAGGTGAACTTTAGAGTGTGTCTGGACCTGGAGCACCCTAAGGATCAGCCTTTCCTTACCCTCCCTCCAGAAGTCCCTGGCACAGGATGGGCCTGTTGTTGATGTTGAGGGAGAGGCTGGGTTGGCCACTGTGGACCTGGAGGGAGGGGTCAGGAAGTTAGTTTGATCCCAGGTGGACAAAGGTCAACTGAAACTCACCTTGCTCACCTTTCTCTCTAGTGCCACCCCAGAGAGCCATGGGGTAGGGATGAAGGGGGCAACCATGACACAAAATGTACTAATGAATATGGTTCCTCAGTTCAGGGAAGTGAATTCACATTGGGGCATCAGAGAGGGGTGGCATAACCAAGAATTCAGGCTCAGGGAATAGCAAGTTCAAAAGTCTGGTTGTGAGGAGAGAATCATAAGGCCTGTTTCCCAAATGATGGTGCTGTGTGACCAGAGGGGTTCAGTTTGGTGGAAGGAGCTTACTTCATTGGGCTGAGGAACAATATCAGGATTAGGAACCTGGTCATTAACTGGGTTTCAAATTAGGTCCTCCTTCCTGGCTATAAGATACCAGCATACCTGCTGCCCTCCAACCCCTGTGATGGAAAAGTTAATTGTTCTCTTTCCAGCCCAGACACCCTCTACCTGTCTTTATAATGAAAACAACATTTTGGGATCCAGATCTCTACCAGGTTTCTCCATCTCTGGAGGTTTCTTTAGACAACCCCCTCTACCAGTCCTGTAACCCACCTGATCTGGCCCTTCTCCCCCAGTTATCTTCCCCAGCCCAAGTTCCTCCCACCTGAACAATGTGGCTGTCCCTCTGCCCCATCCATTCCCTCTGGATCCTGGGAGTCCTTTCTGTTTTAACAACTACCACCACCTGCTCTATGAGAAGAGCAAAGCCCTAGCCATGGCCTGTCTCTGCTGTGAATCTTTTCATCAGCTCAGGCCTCCAGAGGGATTGATCCCTTTTTCCATCCCTGAGCCTCAGCTGGGAAGATCTGATCTGACTCTCCCATCCCCTTAAGTTGGTCTCTCAGGAGGACCAGGAACTCTCTTTGTCTCCAGAAAGTTACATTTCTTTGGCTAATGGAACCAATGGTTTGTTTTTCTGAGCTCTACGTTTAGGGGAATAAACCTCTGGGGTCCCCCTCCCCTGTGGAACTCTAGGCACGGGGGCTACTTAGTGAATGAATGAATGAATTATACCTGACAACCAACTCTGAAAAGTAGCCCAGGGCCTGCCAGGGGCAATGCACGGAGATAGGACAATTGGGGGCAGGAAAGTAGAGTACAAAGGAAATTGGGAAATTGGGGGGCGGGAAAGCAGAGTACAGGGGAAACTGACCAGCCACCCAGGGCAGCTAGAACCTCCTGCCCTGGAGTTTTCCCAGCTCCGTCTCCGGGGCCGGGCCAGGACCAGCCGGCCTGGCAGCGGGCACCGAGGCCGGCCGTGTCTACACCGCAGCCAACAGGAAGAGAAAGAGCCAGGCCGGGCGCGGCGGTCCAGTTGGCTGGTGGGGAGTCCCGGGGCGTGGACGCCTAGAGCTGGGGAACCCCCAGCCGGCGCCTCCCGGCCCGCGAGTGAGAGAGGAGTGATAGGGGTGGAATGGAATGGTCGGGCTCCTCAGCGTCTTCCGCTGTGAAACGGGGCCCCTTGCGAGGGCTGGCGCGCGGGCTAAAGGCAGGCGGCGGGGCGAGGGGTGCCGGGGAAGGCTGAGAGGCCCAGACACTAAGTGCCGGGCGCCCGAGAGCGGGAAGATGGACCCCCGCGCCGGCGGGCGGGGCGGAGCCTGCGGGGGGCGGGCCCTGGCGGGGGCGGGCTCGGGCGGGGCGGGGCCGGCCGGCACCTGGGTGAGGTCGCGCCGCCCCGCCCCCTCGCACTTCCGTGTGCAGCGGCGCGGGAGCGGGAGGCGCGGCGCCCGGATCCCCCGCGCGACCCCCGGCGTCCGCCCGTCGTGCCGAGGCCGGGGAGGCACCTCCCCGCCGCCGGGCCCGTCCCGGTCGGGCGAGCGCCGAGCCCGGATCGCGCGTCCGGAGCCGTGCGGGCCACGGGACCCCGGCGGCCGCGACCCCGGGCGCCTGGCGCTTCCCCCGGAGGTGAGTGAGGGCCGGGCCCCGACGACGCGGGATCCGGGGCGCCGGAGGGCGCGCCGCCCCTCCCCCCCGCCTCGGTTCCCGTTTCCGAAACTGAGAAACTGAGCCGCTGCCAGCCCAAGTCTAGCCGCGCGCCGGGACCCGCCGGTGCCTCAGTCTCCACCCGCGCCTGTCCGGCCCGTGTTCAACGGTAAAGACCGGGGCTCTTGCTCACGTCTGCTCTCGGCCCCGCCGCTCGCCCGTGTGTGCCCCCCGGATCCTCCGAGCGCCCGCTTGTCCCTCTGGAATCTCTGGTCGGTCCATCTGTCCCCAGCCCCTCTGTGCTCCCTGGTCCTTCGCCCTCCTCTTGCCCCCACCGCCCCACTTCCACCGCACCTCCCGCCACCCCCTAGATCCTGTCCTCCAGAAGCCGAGCTCGGGGCGCGCGCTCGCCGCCCCCTGCCCGCCCTGCGCCTCTCCTGACCCCCGCTCCCGCGGGCCGGGCCTCGCCTGCAGCCTCTGCGTCCCTGCCTCGTCCGGCCCGCGCGGCGCCCGCCTCCCCTTTGCCCGATCTCTTCTTTCAGTCTCGGCTGTCTCTCTCCGTCTGTCTGTCCTTCTGTCTCCAGGCTGGGCGTGGCCCCAGCCTCCACCATCCTCTTTCCCACCCTTACCCTCCACCGAGCCCGACTTTCAAACCTGGGGTTTGGTATGAGTGGGGGGATTTCCCTTCTCTGTCGCCCACCCTGTTTGCATGGACTCTGTCTCCTGCTGAGTCGCCTGGGCATGAAGGTATGTTGTGTCTGTGTTTACTTGTGTGCTCTTTGTCACTGTGTCTGGGACTTGCCCCGTGTGTCATTTTTCACATGTATGGCTTGCTTCTGTGTATGTGTGTGTCCCTGATTGCCCCCGAAGCACTGCGTGCCCTTTGCAATTATATATGTACTTTGCCTTGGTGTGTTCTTTGTCACCACACTTCCCTCTGTAGGTGTGTTTGTGTGCCCATGTGTGTGTGTCTGGAGGATCCTGTGTTGCACACTAAGTGTGTGATGGTGGCCCAGTGGCCATAAGTACATTCAAGTTATTTATTGTGGGAGTCCATGCTGTTAGGTTGCCTGCCCACCAGGCTCAGGTGTGAGTTTCTGTGCTCATGTTCTTCCTCCCCCCTCTCCCACTGAGCTGCTGTGTCCAGGCTGAGCTGGTCACCGAGGGAGGGGACTGGTCCTTTGGGTTTCCTCGTTCCTGCTATGGACTGAACTGGAGTGTGGTGGAGAGACCAGCAGAGGGCGGCTATGGTGGTGGTGATGATGGTGTGTGTGTGTGTGTGTGTGAGAATGTGAATGACAGAGCGAGAGAATGAGAAAGAGAGAGGCATGTGTGGAGGTGTTTGGAGAGCTGTACCCGGTGTAGGGTGGTATGTGGGATCTGGTGTGTGGCAGGACTATGACTGGGGGTGAGACCGAGGTGTGAGCTATATGACTGGTGGGACACTCACAGTCTGACTGTATGAAACTGCTAGTATGTATGCTGGGGGAGTAACTGGGATTGTGGGGAACTGAGAGTGCTTGGGCGTGGGTGTGAGTAGCATAGGGGATGCAACTAGGTGTGTGGCGCCTGTGCCCTGAGGTGAAGGCACTGGGAGAGGTGAGAGCCGCAGGGTTTGTGCGTGAGCCTGTGGGAGGGTGTGGGTGGGTACAGACACACTCAAGCCTAGCTCTGGATCCTGGGGAGATAAGGGGAGGTCTCCATTTCTCACCTTCTTTACTCCCTAAAATTGACAGACACTAGAGGCTTTGTAGTGTTGTGACGAAGACCTTGGGCTCTCAACTCAGGAAAGACTTGGGCCCCAAAACTCTCTGTACCTATTAAGAACAAGAGACCAGAGGGCCTCCCCTGGTGGCGCAGGTGGTTGAGGGCAGCGCTATGAAGTTGTCCGCAACCTCTGCAGCACTGGTTCGATCCCAGTTGGCTGGCGAGGGTCCCACATGGCGCTGCAGACCTCTCTTGTGTTGCCCGCTGCTCCCCTCAACAGTGTATTTTGTCAGTCTGCCTGTTCTGTTCCCCGCTCTGTCTCTGGTGCATCTGGCCTGTAGCCTGGTTCTTGTATAAATAAATAAATAAATCTTAAAAAAAAAAAAAAAAGAACAAGAGACCAGAACTAGATCTCTCTGACACTGAGTTTCTTTATCTGCAGAATGAAGGTTATTGTGATGACTAGAGGTTCTGGGTTAGAGGTCCCTTAGCACAGCTTTGGTACCCAGTGAGAGCTTAGCACACGCTAAATCTTATTTGTATACTCTCTTCATTCTTCTGGGAGCTGGGGCTGACAAGCCCAGATGGTCTACAACCCAATTTCCTACTTGCTGTGTATCCACTGCCCTCCATCCGCTTGACCACACTCTTTACTGGGGAGAAGACAGGTGATAGAGACCCCACTAGCAGTCAACTCTGCGTAGCCCACAGGATGCCCCATCCGCCCCCACAATCTCAGCAGTAGTGTTGGGGGAGAGAGGAGTGGTGGTGGGGGTGCTTCAGAGTTGTGACTGTAGGCCACTGACACCATTTAACTGGCACAGCTAATTGGAGTTTAAATTAAAATTAGAAATAATTTAAAGCACAGACAAAAAGATAAAGCCTGAGGGTACCTCAGCCCCCAGGGAGTGGTGATGGGGGTCTTCAGCTGGAGGAAGGCTCATATCTGGGGAGGTGGATCTTTTTCTGCTCTGTAGAAAATGTGCTCAGGCTTTTTCACTAGGAGCCCCAGGGCACCTTGCTGCCTTTGCCATTCCTTCTAGGGTCCCTTGGGCCTCAGCTTTTTCACTGTGTAATGGGCACAACAATCATGTGAGAATCACCTGGGCAAGGAGGTACAAAACAAGGAACAAAAAATGTCACTATTCACTTGGCACCTCCAATTCACTTGAACTCACTTTGCCTGTGAGTTCAGGAACAGGAGCTCGTACACCACATCAGGACATATATCCTCTCCCCTTTAAAGATAAGATCAACCAAGGTTCATAGGAGTTGCCCTAGTTCACATGGTGGTGCTATTGATGGCACCTTAGGTCTCCCAAGCCCATAGGGAAACCTTCCACAGACTGGGGGATTAGAAACAGCTTTCTTGCTATGTCTCTAGGCCTCCCCACCAGTCTCAAAATGCTCTGAAGGCTGAGATACTTAGAGAGAGAGAGAGAGAGAGAGAGAGAGAGAGAGAGAACACACACAGAATAGACACAGCAGATGTCCAGGAAAGTTGGACCCACGGCCTCATTTCATAGAACAATAGCTAAGTCCAGAGAGGCTGTGGTCTCTGAGCCAGATGAGGCTGGGCCAGTCCTGTGTCAGCCATGCCAAGACTGATCGATGGGGAGAGCCTGTTTGGTGGCACCCAGCTCAGCTCTTTTCTCTTGTTCCTGCAGGTTGACTAGGAATTGTCCTGGGTGAGGGTGGTGAAGCTACTTCTCCTGTCCTGTGTGGTGGAAGGCTGCAGGAGGCAGACTACAGGCAAGGGGACCTGGCGGCCCCAGGTGAGAAGAGCCCTGTTATGCAGATGGACTTTGTCCAAGGGAGGTCTTCCTCTTTGGTCCCATCCCCTTTTTCCCAGTGTCGGGCAGGAGCGTGTAGAGCCCTTGGTCTAATTATGGAACCTGGGTTCCCAGAGGAGGCAGCAGTTGCCCTGTCTTTGAGGGTGCCTCCTTTGAGGGTGCCTTCTGCCTGAAACTGGCTTCCTACCCTCAGAAGACTGACTTTGGAGCTCAGAGGCCCGGACCCCTGGTGGTTTGGGGCTAAGGAGTGGTGACACTTTGCTGTTAGAGAGAAGGTGGTATGTGAGCCAAGATTTGAGGGTGGGTGTATCAGCTTTTCCATGGCCCCTTATCCTGCTCCTTGTTTTCCACAGGGAAGCAGGTCTACCCTGGGCCCCCAGTGGGTTGGACACAGAGTTGGCAATGGGATGAGGTCTCCCAGCTCCTGATGCAACTGTACTTTCTTTGGTTCCCCTCATTTCCTCAGCCTCTCTGAGGCCAGAGGAGGGCCTATTAATCCCCCTCCTCAGCCCCTAGATTCATAATGAGCTGGATAGTCTCTAAAGAATGCTAAGGAAGGCCCTTCATAAATCTAAACATTCTTTCCTTTGGCATGATCTTTGCCTCCTTTAGTCCCCATTGCAATGAAAACAGCCCTGTGAGGTACCCATTATATGTCCAGAGCCCACTGAGTGGGCTAGTGGAAGGGGGGATAGTGGAAGGGGTTGCTTAGGACACCTGGAACCTAGGGAGAGATGTAGGGAAGGGTGGCAAAGGTTGTCTTTCCTCCAGAAGTTCTGACCGATCAACACCACCCCCTTCCTTACTGGCTCAGATACCTACAAATCTTGGGCAATGAATCTTGCTAGGGGCTGAGCTCCCTGAACCTAATTCTGGGGGAGGAAGGGGCTAGGAGGTCAGATCCCTCACTATGGGTCTGAGAGTGGGGGTGAACAAAGGCAGGGTTTTCATTAGGTCTTCTGTTTATTCAGCCTACCCCCAAATCTAGTGGGGAGGAGGCTGACTGAGAGCCTCTGCTAACTGAGTTTGGGAGGTTATACCCTCCGAGCGCGGAGCCTCACCCCTTAAGAAGTTCAATGAGTTAGCCTTGGAGCCAGCCCACTTTCAGCTCTCCAGCATCTGCGATCTAGCCAGCATAGACATAGGCATACTCACATAAGGAGGCAGAAGCTGAGGCTGCCCTAAGCCCCCGTGCCCGCAGACTCACGAGTGCCCACGCACACACCAACCGTGTGCACACACATTCACAGGTGTCCACAGGCACGCTCAGACACGCATACACACAGTCATCTGTACACTCAGGTTCCTGTCCTTACTCACCGCATTATGCTCATTCTAGGTCAGGAAGGGGGTTCCTTGGACAGAGTCACCGCCAGCCTGCATCTGGCACAGAGGGCAAGGTTTGAGGTGTGGCTGTGACCACAGGTGTTCCAGGAGGCTGGACCTCACCTGGGCTCTGCCCAGGCATTCACCAGTTATCCAGTCTGCCTGGCCTAGGCACAAGCCTGACCAGTACTTGGCACTGGAGATAGAGGGCATGGATGTAGGGAGGTGCCAGTACTCTTTGTGGCTGTTGTCTGTGGTCAGAGGACCAAGGTGTTTCCAGGCATTGGGGAGCCTATCAGCTCCTTTGTTCTGTGCAGCATCCGTGCCTGGAAGTGGAGCTGCTGGACTCTGGCAAGCTGGCAGGATACTTCTCTTAGGGCCCTCTGTGCACATTCTAAGGCCTGGACCCAGGGGAGAGGCCTATCCATCTGAGGCGTTTCCGGAGGCTCATTTCCTCTGGGCTGCCCAGGAAGTGGTTTTGGAGTAGGACTGACCAGCCCTCTGTGACTCGCCCCGCCCCAGCCTTCCCTGCGAGGGGAGCATGTCTGGCCAGTGGATTAGGCTAACTGTCCAGGCTTTCCACAGCCAGGGCTGACCAGGTCTTGACATTAGCTCAAGATGTGGGGTGAAGGGGGCGAGGCCATGCAGTCCCCTGCAGCCCCACCACTCCAATCCGTCCCTTGCTCCAAACTAACTGTTAGCCTGGCTCAGAGTGTTAGCTCTGGCTGGCATGGCCCTGTGTGTGAGTGGAAGTAACTGGGCTGCATTGCTGTGATTAAGCGGCTCCATGCAGCTGTGTGAATAAACCTGGGCAAGTGGTTTTGGTGCCCAGTACCTCAGTTTCTCCCTCAAAGGAGACAAAAATAGCATCCACCTTGATGGGGTCTGTGGCAGAAATAACAGATCTTGTATGCAAAGTAGTTAGCACGGGACCTGGCACATTGTTAATGCTTAAAGAGTAGAAACTATAGTTATATAAAGCTTTTTATGCAAGTGTTACTGATGGATGTGGGGTTGTTACTGTCTGATGGCCTGGGCACTGGCCAGTGTCACAGGGCCAGGTGGCTACAGAGACCGCTGAGAAGCCAGTTCCTTCCCCTCCCCTCATTCTGCTGCTAGTGGCCGTGCTGCAGGTGGGGAAGTTCTGGAGGTTCAAAAGGCTCCGTGTCTTCTGAGAAGAGGAGCTCCAGGGTGGAGCAGCTGTGCCCACACATTGGCCCAGTCCCCTCCTGCTCTTCTCCCCCTCACTCCCTTTCAGAGGGAGAAAATAGATCTCATGACAAATGGATGCAGGGAAGGAAAGGCAGTTGCAGCTGACTGCTGCCCCCTCAGGCCTCCCCTGGGCCCCTTCCCCTGCTCTGGCCCCCTGCAGGACACTGGGCTTGGAGAAGCTGAAGCTGGCGATGAGGGGGTGGATGGTGAGCCCTCCTGCCAGCTTGCCTACACTTCAAGCCCCTGGAGTCAGCCTTTGGACTGGGGAAGGGGGCGGACGTCTGGGGCTGATGGAGGCTGAGGTGGGGGTGGGGGTGGAGAGCTGGAAGTCCTCACATCCATATAGATACATTCTTGACTCATAACAACTGGTGGCAGGGACCTGCCTATCCTGAGGATGCACAGGAGGTCAGTCCAGTGAGGGTTGGGCTGAGCTTTAGCCTTCACTATGCAGGATTAGGAAGCTAGGGGCTTTAGGTGTTAAAGAGTGGTAATGATGGTGGTGTAGTTTGCTGGGGCAGGGGGCTTGACAGAGCCCGGGGCTGGGAGTGTAAGGGCATCCTGAAGGATTAGGAGCAGAACTCCCACAAGCATCAGGTTTGAATCCTTGCTTGATATTAAGTGGTTGTGTATTCTTGAGCCAGGGACTAGACTGCTTTGAGCCTCCATTGCCTCATCTGTGAAATGGGCAAATTAGCAAGTGGCCATCTGAGGAGCCAGTGTGTATTTTGGGAGAGGGGGAAGATGGAACAGCAAGTGCAGAGCCCCTGAGTGGGAAGGAACTTGTCTGTTCAGGAAACTGAAAGGCACCCTTGTGCCTGGGACAGAGTTGGGAGGGAGGTCATGGGGGCAGGTTGGGTGGGGTAGCCCAGGGAGAGGAGTCTGGGGGAAAATTAGAGGGGAAAAGGGAAATGCTGGAAGCTTGGAGGTGGGGGCAAGAGGAGGAGGTGACTGCTGAGATCTGCTTTACTGTCTTAAAAGGCCATCCAGTTGCTGGGACAGAGGGACTATGTGGGGCAGAGGGACTATGTGGGCCTAAGCAGGCAGGTAGTGAGGCAGGGGAAGTGATGGGGCCAGGATGGGGCAGCGGGAGGAAAGAGAGGACTTTAAGATAGACTGTAGAGGCAGAAATGATAGCATTGCTGGATGAGGCAGAAGGTGTGGATGGAAACATACCCCCCCCCCTATTCACCCTCAGGTGTCTGACTGAGCAACTGGGTGAGCTGGTACTGCTAGGGGATGAGGGGCACTTGCCTGGGGGAACATCAGTAGGTCTGGTTTGCACATTTTTGAGCACCTCTAGAGAGTGATGAGGTTGAGGATGCAGGTGGGTCCATGAACCTGGAGTTTTGGAGGCTCTGGACTGAGAGTGGACACCGAAGAGTCAAGATCCAGCATGTAAAGCTGAATCAGCAAGGGGAGGGTTTAGCAGGCCATGCTGGGGAAGTCACAGAGGCCCTGGGTACAGGGCCAGCCTGGCTGTCCCTCGAAAGTCCCTGCCAAAGTGCCCAGGAGGGCAGGCTTGTGGTGGCTGAGCCACTGTTTTCACAACAACTCCGGAAGCTTTGGATCATGTCTATGGCTGTGTTGGGTAAACAGGCTGAGTGGAGCAGCCAGTCACCAAGGTCTAAGACTGGATCAAATGTCTGCTTGGTGTGGGCTGTGGCACTGGGGGCTGGGCTTCCAGCGGGGGTGGGGTGAAAATAGGAGGATAACCAGGTCTTCCAATATTAGAGCGCGAGAAAGCTTAGAAATCTCCATCGTCAAGGCAGGAAGACTCAGGCCTGGAGAGGGATGGCCAGTGGACTCAGGCTACCTGTGCTCAGTTCATCCTCAGTTCATCCACTCAGCAGACAGCAAAGGGCTGAATGGCTTGAGAGAGCCCTTTACCACTGATATAAAGAAGTTTGAAAGTTTCTAGTTGGCTTAGAGACAACTAGAAATTGATGATGGGGCCAGTAGGGAGAGGGCCAGGTGTGAGGATGACAGTGGTGGCTGCTTCGGTGCCAGATCCTGAACTCTGCACATCCTCCCAGGCAGGGCAGGATCCTGCCCTTTCAGAGATGAGAATGCCAGAGCACCTTGATCCAGCTTGCAGGGCACCCAGTGTGACCAGGGACGCACTCCCAGACTCCTGTTTTCCAGTTCCTCTGTTTGCTGCCTCATGTGGCCCAAGGCAAAAGCCTTAGGTGTCCATCTCACTTTCTCCCAAGCAAGGCGATTATTGTCAACAATCTGGAAAATCTTGGAGACTCTAGGAGGGAGCCTCTGCGGGTGCAGGGAGAAGGGTGAGGTGTGGACTCAGGGCCCATCTCTGTAGGGGCTGATGGAGGAGCCTTTCCCACTCCCAGGAGCTGCCCCATTGGCTCTGTGGCTTCTGGTGAACTGCTTCACCTCTTTGTCAGTTTCTGCAAGTGACTATGGAGGTCATGTGTGAGATCTTCCCAGGGCCACCCCTACCCACACAGATGCAAACGCTCCCTTCTCCAGTGCACCAGGCCTGTGACTGCCACCTGTGACCTCCAGCCTCATCCTCAGCCTCCACCGACTTCCTCCTAGACAGGTGGGCAGGGAGTCAGACTTTGTACTTTGCTCTGGGCCTGAGGAACTTTCTCCCCCTCTCTCAGTGCAGATGTCCAGCCTGCCTGACACCAGCTGCCCTTCCCCCATCCCTCCCCTGCCATTGTGCCCCAGGGTCTCATTTGAACTTTGCTCATGCCAAACCTTAGTCCGGCATATGTGGGTCCTTTCAGACTTGTGTGTTTATCTCCAAGTGGGCCTGCAGTGTCTCTGTGCCTGTGTGTTCATGGTATCCTATCGCACACACTCTCTGTGCTAGAGAATGCACATGGGTGCTATGTCCTGTGTGGTCTGTGTGGGCCCCAGAGGACTGACATGTGAGAGCCAGTGAGTGGAGGTGTTTCTCAGTGTGTGTCACTGAGTCATCTTAGGAGTATGTGTGTATCCGTGGCATGTGTCCAACTGCATGCAGTGCGCCCCGTGTGTAACTGTGTGTTTAGGTTGGTGGGTGTGCCTTAATGTGCACATGTGTGTGGTTATTCTGGGAGAAGCCCTGACGTACCCCTATCCCAACTCTGCATAGAGGCCCCCTTGTCCTCTGTTCTGCCATGAAGGAGCCTTTGTCCTCCCTCAGGTATCTGGAGCCCTCCCTCTGGCTATGCCTAGGGCGTCTCCATCCTAGGGCTAGACTCCAGACTTGTGTCTGGTGTGGGCTTTGCCCCCAAGGAGGTCCCCCCACTACATATGCTGACAAGGGTGGGTCTGAGCCCATGACAGTGAGAGTCCCAAGGTCTCTCAGACCTTGCCATGTGCTCTGACAGGATTGGCCTGTAGCACCCCTGCCTATTCACTGTGCTATCAGGCCCTCCAGCCCCCATTCTATCCCAGCCCCTCTTACTTCTTCCCATTCACTGCCCAAGTGGTATGTGCTCTTACCCTCCCCTGTAATTATGTTTATGTGTCTGTCCCTAAGCAGCCTGACATGTCTTGTCACTGTGGAGCTGCTGACTGGGTCTGAGGAGGGTTGGGGTGATTTGTGACCCAGCTGGGCCCTTGGGATCCATAGCCCTCACTCTATTGTGTGCAGAAGTATGTTGCCACATGGTTGTGTTTTTCTGGGAGGAAGCCTCACATCTTTCACTGATTCTAAGGGTATTACCATCCATTTGTAGTTGCAAAAGTTTCACTCACGCTGCCTGGACCCTATCTCTGATTCCCATTGGATTCAGTGGACTGGGCCTGGCAGTAGGATGGTTGAAAGTTCCCAGGACTGTTATATGTGCAGCCAGGACTGAGAAGACTGAACTAGAGCAGAGACACCCCACCTCCTCCCATAACAGACCCAGGTCCCAAATACCTGCACAGCGTACCTGTGGGGACAACTGGGGTAGGAGAGCAGCTGGCTTCCTGGGGTGTGGGGAAGGCTTTCCCAGGGCTGGCCCTTAGAGCTGTCTAGAAGGGTAGGTAGGAACTAGGGAGGCATTCTGGCTGCGGGAGCAGCATATGCAAAAACAGGGAGCCCGTGCTCATAGAGCCAAGACTTGGGCCAACTGAGGTGTGGAATTTCTTCAAGCAGGAGCCTAGGAGGTTCCAAACTATGGGGAGAATGGTGGGGGAGGAACAGGAGTGATCACAGGTGGGAGGGATCACTGGAGAAAGGGAGGAGAGTCCACGGTTGCGGTGGTTCTGCATGGCTACAGGAGGCGGGCAAGGAGGGACTCCAGCTGGGAGATGAGCTGCTAGTCCTAGGGAGAAGCCGATGCGAGGAGCATCCCCTGCTCTGGAACCAGACTCTGACCTGAGATCACTGCTGTCCTCCTCCCAGGACAGCTGGGCACATGAAGGCTCAGCATGGGCTCTGGTGGAGGGTTCCTGGAAGGGTCTCTTCAGCACTCCCCTCCCCCATTGCCTACCCTCTCGCTGAGCCCATTTTCTGGGTTATGAAACCCCTGTTGCCGCCTTGACTTGCTTCCATCTGGGAAGGCTGTCTGGGGAGGCCTGCTTTCCAGCCAAGGCGCCACCGCCTGCTTGCCCAGCCCATCAGCTTCTGCCACACCCAGCTCTGCTGCAACTCTGGCAGGGCCGGCCCTGCCCCCTTCTGCAGATCACACTGTCTCTCTCCTTCCCTACCCCTGCCCAGGCCTCACATGCCTTCTCCTTCATTAATCCCTCAAGTCCAGTGCAGGCTAGCCCCCAAGCTCCTGCCCAGGCAAGGTCTGCAACCCTAGGAGGACCTACGTACACACCTTGCTGCCCCTGCCACCCAGTCTTGACTAGCAGCCAACTGTACCTTTCTTGGGGAGGTGGCAGGAGCCAGCCTCCAAATGGGGCAGATGTGTGTAGGAGAGAGTTGCCTGGGAGAGTTCATCCCCACTTCCTCAGGGCCTGTTAAAGGGCACCATACCCCAGATTCACCAGGGTCCTCAGTGGAGCTCAACTCACTTTTTTTTTTTTTTGAAGATTTTATGTATTTATTTATACAAGCACTGGGTACAATCAGAAGCGCGGGAAGGTGAGAGAATTCACCAGAGCCAGAGCGGGGAGCAGAACAGACACTGCTGAGGGGAGCAGCGAGCTCGGCAGGAGAGGTCTGTGCGCCATGTGGGACCCTCGCTGGTGGCCTGGGGAAGCTGCGGGCAGCTTTGCAGCCCAGCGCTCAACCACTGCACCACCCACCGGGGAGGCCCTCAACTCACTCTTACTCTGCTCTTACCTTGGTCCACCCCCTTTGGTTTCTAAGGGAGCCTCCTTTTACCTTTGCACATACTTCCCAGGAGCCTGGCCAAGGTCTCTTCTTGTACCCCACTGTACTTCTCTGCCCAGGGGAACATCACTCTGAGGCCGCTGAGGCAGAATCAAATGCCAGAATCAATTGGGGTGGAGGGGACCAGGCTGGATCTGGGGACCAGGGACCCTCAGTGCAGGACCTAGTCCTTTATTTCCCCTCTATACAGAATGGTGGGGGGGTCCTCCCCAGTGGCGCAGCAGTTGACTGCTGGGTTGCGAAGCTGCCTGCAGCTTCTGCAACGCCAGTTCATCCCTGGCCACTGGCGAGGGTCCCACATGGCGCGCAGACCTCTCCTGCCGCCCGCTGCTCCCCTCAGCAGTGTACTTCGTCAGTCTGCCTGCTCTGCTCCCCGCTCTGGCTCTGGTGAATTCTCTCACCCTCCCGCGCTTCCGACTGTACCCAGTGCTTGTATAAATAAATAAATAAATCTTAAAAAAAAAAAAAAAAATAGAATGGTGGTGGGGATGTCAGTCTATAAAGGCCATTACTTGGAGATATTTTTGCTTGTTGGGTATATTTTTCACCTTCAACAAAGTTAAAGTCATCAAACAAGTTACACGTGATGGTTGGGGAAAAATTAGAAAATACATTCCTGTTCCTGCTGGCACCCCTTAGGCCATGTTCCCACCCCCTACCCCTGCTCCCTTTGCTGGGAAATGCTCACGTGCCCAAGTATAGATGTGCAACATGTGTACCGTCCCTGCCCTAGGAGCTGTGACCAGCAAGGTCACTGGTCACTTGGAGGTCGGGCCCCACCCACTGCCCTGGACTGGCTGGGAGCAGGTTTCTATTGCCCCGGAGGAAGGGACCCGCCTGCTCTGGCCCGGCCAGCACTGCCTTTCCTTACCCTTGGCTGCTGGTGCAGGGCAGGATGCGAAGCAGCCCACATCTCCTGGGGCTGGTATCCAATATCATCAAGTCTTTCCCAGATTTTCAGAACTGGACATTAGCCAGAGGGGCTGGGATTTAGGGAGGGGATTGTAGCCGTTCAGGGGCCTGTACCACCTTGTTATACAGAGGAGAAGGGAATCCTCAAGGTCACACCCGTGAGCAGCCTGGAGGGGGGTGGATGGGTAGACTCTGGTCATACACAGGGTGCCTGTCTCCAGATCCCCTACCTCTCTATCATTTCCTCTGTCCTCTTGAGTATGTTTGTGTGTACTATGCCTGTCACATTTATGTCTCCACTTCTACCCGTTTCCCTTTATCTCTTCTTCCTGACATGATATACCAGAAAGAATATGAGCTGCAACATCAGGCAGGGCTAGATTCAAATCCTCTTCTACCACTTATTGGCTTGTGACTTAGGGTAAGACATTTAGCCTCCCTGAGCCTGTTTCCTCATTAGCGTGGGGATAAAGTAAATTAATGTCATTATACAGTTAATCTGGTATGTTGCCCTCAGAAAAAAAAACATCCTTCTTATAAGTGGGGGTGCTGAGATTCACACCCAGACCTGTTTGACTCTGAAACCAGTGCTTTCTGTTCATAGGGCTGCTTCTGCTAGAGGCTAGAACGGTGAACTGGAGAGGCAGAAGAATAGAGAATAGGAACCCATAGGCAGCTGGCACCAAGGAACTGCTCCCCACAAAGCTGTGCGTGGGGTTAGCCTCTGCTACCTCCATGGCCCTATATAGCAGCCATGTCAGGCTGAGCCAGTGGCCTTCCTTTGGGGCCTGTGGGCCCCGGCCTATTTGCATGGGGGGCTATAAATAGTCAGCACACCTTGCTTTTGTGTTGTTTCTTTACCCCCTGACCTTCTCCCAGGTGTTCAGACATTGTGAGTGGGTGAGTATGGCTCCCCTGTGCAGGGGGGATCTGTGTACCAGAGCTCAGTACCTCCCTCAGGGTTGATGAAAGCAATGCATGGGTGGAGGATGCCAGCTCATGGTATTTGTCTCTCTCCTGGGGTCTTGGCAGTGCACTGGAGGAGGTAGTGGTGGTAGAACCTCTACCAGGACCTGTGGCCTAGTTTTAGTATTAGGCAGTTGAAGCTGGGTGACTTGATCCTAGGGTTACTGCTGATTTACCTCAGAGCGGCCCTCACATCCCACTGGTCCCCCTCCTCATGGCGCTGTGGCTCTGCAGCTTGGGGCTGGGACCAGGGTTTGCTGTGGTTGTGGTTTTCCCTCCAGTGGCTTCTAAAGAGTAGCAGCTGCTCTGGTGTGACAGAGAGCTGGAAGGTAGGCCTGATAGGCAGTCTCTGCCCCTCAAGACTGCCTTTCCTCACGCTCCTGGGACTTCTCTGACCCTCTGTCTCTCCATGCAACCCTAGGGTGATCCCCAAGTACAGTTCCTTCTGGGTAACTGGGGGCAGGGGTTGTCATAGAGCCCATGGGCCATCTGGGCTGGGTGCAGGGGGACACAATGGGGAGGAGGAGCTGCTCGCAAGTGTGTGGCACACCCGCTGCTCAAGGTGGGCAACTCTGTGTTTTTGGAGAATTGCTTTTTTACTCTGAGAAGTGGGACCAGTTACCAGGACTGTCTTCCCCAGGTCTTGGATGGATGGGATAAATGCATTGTGGGATGTGAGTGTATTCTGCACTCTGGGAAGGAAGATGCACAGGTGAGAGATGGGTGCTAAAAACAAGAAGGATGACAGTGATAAGAGGACCCCATCCTGAGGCCTGTAGGGTGATGTTGGCTCTCATCCTACACAAATTCTCATCACCCTGACAACCCTTTCCCAAAGACCATACCTCCTCAGGAAGATGGAGTTCACTGAGACCTATAGAGCCAAGAAGCCTGTGCAGAATCCCACAGCTTCTGTTGGTGTCGGAAATTTGGCCAACATTTTGCCATCTGGGGCTCCCTGCCTGCTCTCTTCCATGAGCCTGGCCCCCTGCAGCATATTTCTTTGTCCCAGCCAACCTTTCCCTTCATCCTCCAAAACCCTGAGAAAGGCTGTCAGTACCCTCCCTGCGCTTCAAGCTTGTCCTGCTGGGAAGCATGAGGGTGTGCTATGTCTGCTGGGGTTGGGCTCTGGGCATGCTGACCAGTGGGAAATGTGCTCTGGGCCCTCCTGATCACTCTAGACCCCAGGGAGCATTCACCTGGATGTCCCATACCTTGGACCCCCCAGGCCAAACAGGAGGGGCATGATATCCTTTCTGCTTGAGAGTCTGGGACACTTGCCCAAATTCCTACACATATTCCTACCAGGCCCATGCAGTGCACTTTGCACTTGTAAACTGAGAGCCCACCGTGTGCCACCTGCTCACAGGCACACACATTTCCACAACTGTGCAGTCACACCCACATGCATCATCACACACACCTACATGCACGCTCATGTGTGCTCCAGCCCCAGAAGGAGCAAGCAACAGCTCCCTGTCTACCTAGAGGTAGGGGTTGGGGGAGGGGGTATGGAGGGTTGGGGGCTGACCTTCCTGGTCTCAGGCTAAAGGCTTTGGGACCCACACTCAGATGTGAGCTTGCACCCCAACTCACTCCCTCTGAGTTGTAGCGAGGCCCTGGCAGGGGACATTGAGGGGGTCTGCCCCACTTGGCCCCTGCCTTGTACTCTGGCTGCTGGCCTCAGAGGACTGGCCGGGCCACTGGGTTGGGCTGCAAGCTGAGGTTAGTGTTTCCTGTGAGCTCATCTGGACAGGGAGCTCCCGGCAGACCCGGCTGCTTCTCTAGCTGCCTTGTGGAGGAGCCGGGGAGCCATTCTGGGGACAAGGCGCATGTTGAGTGTGCACACGTGTGTGTGGGGGACGGGGTGCATGTCTGCATCCACCTCAATGTGGCTGATGTTCAGGAGGGAGTGAACACATATGCATATGCCCCTCAATGCATGTTCATTCAACCTCGGTTACAGAGGCGGAGCCAGTGTCCATGCACATGTATGATGTGTTCATGTGGATCCACCATATGAGTGTCTTCCTCCCAGACAACCTGAAAGACCCTCATGGTCATCTGTAGTGATCCTTGATTTGAGGGACTTTGAAGATCGATGAATTGTGTGACTGACCTGCGTGGTTTAAAAAGCACATTCAGCATGACGTTAGACATAACATCACTTTTTATCTGTGATAACAAAGAGCTAGTGTGCAAGTGCAGGCAACCTTCTGGGTGGTGAGGGGCACCTGATCCCAAGGGACCTGGATTCAGAAGGTCAGACCCACTGGCAATGGGCTAGGAGCAGGGTAGCAGGGGTATGGTGGGGAGCATTTTCACTGCCCTGCTCCTGGACACAACAGTGCTTAATTAGTGGAATCCCAGGTTTAGGGTCTGAGCTCCTTCATCTTTAAAGTGGGGGTGCTCATCTTAACCCTACTTGTCAGCCTGGGTAGAGTGAAAAATGAATTCAGGAAGGCTGCAAGGGCAGGAGAGGCTATTGTCTGCCCATGTGGCAGGCACTGTGCTCAGCACATAGTAGGTGTGCCGCAAACTGGGTATTAAAGTTGATGTTGAATGACTCCCCAAATGAATGACTCAGGGGTCACAGACTCATGCTTCCAGGTAGGTTTTGGAGAGTGGTGAGGGAGCCTCTGGCCTTGAGTAGATTGCCAGGGGTACCCAACAAAGTGGGCAGCTATCTCAGTGCCAGCCAGCTATTTGTGGCATGACGCAAATCCAAACATAAGACACTGATAGCTGGGACTAGTGCTTTTCAAACACCACATTGGCCAAACTCAATGCTGTGAGAGCCCCAGGAGAATCAGGTACCCTGGCACCTCCCATGGCTGGTCCTGCCCTGCTGACCAGCTTCACCCCTTCTGTCTAAACAGCCCCGCTGCAGGACCCAACATGGCGCCCTTCCTGCGCATCGCCTTCAACTCCTATGAGCTGGGCTCCCTAGAGCCTGCAGATGAGGCAAGCCAGCCCTTCTGTGCTGTGAAGATGAAGGAGGCACTCAGCACAGGTAGGGCTGAGCCTGGGCCCTGGTGAGCCAGCAGCAACCATGGGGCTGGGAATCCGGGCCTAGGGGGAAGCACTGGAGGGGCCATGCCTTATTCCTCTAGAACCCCTGAGGGATCTTTTCCTCACCCTTGTCCCTGCCCAGCACAGCTGTGGGTACAGGACAGCAGAAGCTACCAAGTGCCTATGGGACCTCTGCACTGGGTGCTTCCCCAGCAATTCCCATGTTCCTGTCTGTGCCAGGCCCTGTATTGGCACCGAGGACACTGCCACGCTCCTGAGCTGACTTAGCTTTCCCTCCTGGGGTTCATTATTCAGGTGGGAGAGCCTGACAATGAGTTCTGTGATAGAGAAGCCGTTAGGAAGCACTGTCTCGGACTGGAGTCAGAGAGATCTTCCTGGAAGAGGCAAACATTTCATGCCATTCTTTCTAGCTCACCCCCTTACCTGGTAACCCCCTGGCTCATCCCTTAGGTCTCAACTGAGCTGTCCCTTCCTCCAGGAAATCTTCCCTGATCCTCAGGCTGGGGCAAGCTACCCAACCATGTGGGTCTAGAGCCACTTGCCTCTTCAGTCTCATCATAGCTGTGGTTTAATATTTGTTTGAGGGTTAAATTGGTTCATGTCTCTTAAGACGACAGGCACCAGGTTTAAGTTCTCTTTTTGCCATGTTCCTCACCTCCGATCCCTGTGGGACCTCTCAGCCTGTGTTCGCTGGGTGAATGTGTAAGGGAAGGTGGTGAAAAGGAAGTGGGGCTGGAGGAAGAGGGTCACAGGAAGAGGGAACAGCAGGAGTGAAGTCTGGAGGTGGGACCTAGCAGGGTGTTCTAGAGGAGCCACTGCAGTTGTGTGCTCTGGAGTGAGGCGGGCTGGGAGCAGCACACAATTACGAAGGCTGAGGAACAGAGACTTGGTCTCAAGGACACTGGGCAGCCACAGTGGACCCTCAGGAGGGGAGAGATGGGCAAATTCTATCAGACTGGTGGTGTGGGAAGCCCAGAGAGGGAGGGACAGAAGGGCCCTGGCCCAACCTTGCTGCCCGGCCCCATTGCAGAGCGTGGGAAGACTCTGGTGCAGAAGAAGCCCACCATGTATCCTGAGTGGAAGTCGACCTTCGATGCCCACATCTATGAGGGCCGTGTCATCCAGATCGTGCTGATGAGGGCAGCTGAGGAGCCAATGTCCGAAGTCACAGTGGGTGTGTCTGTGCTGGCCGAGCGCTGCAAGAAGAACAACGGCAAGGCTGAATTCTGGGTGAGGGGCTCTCGAACTGTGGTCCCATGTAGGTGTGTATGTGAGTGCATGTGTGGGCAGCACAGTGAGTGAACACTGCCTCAGGCCACCGGTCCTGCTCTAGGCGCTGGTACAGCCCAGTTTCAGATGAGATTGGGTGCGTTCAGGGTGGTATGGCCGTAGACCAGCCTAGTTTCAAATCCCAACTCTGCAGTCAGTCGAGCCCCAGCCTTTCTGAGCCTTTGTTTCTGAATCTGTAAAAAACCCTAGCTCTGGGTCATTTGTCTAACTGAAATGAACAACTGTACTTGAAGAGTTTATTGTAGTACCTGACACACTGGAGGTGCTAAATCAAGCTGTCTTCCTTAATGTAGCTACTTTTTCCTCCATTTAGTTCTGTAAAGGTGGGTTATGTGCAATGTCAAATATTTCAGATTATATGAAGGGTAACACCAGGCACCATGTCCCCTCTCAGAGGCACATTTCATTCCCAGTTCTCTCTGGAAACTTCAGATATTCCAGGCCCAGGCTGCCATTGGGGAACAACAGTTAATGATCTTCAACAGCGAGGAGTGGGAGGAAGTAAAGACTGTGGCCCACCCATTGGCATGCTGACTCTGAACACGCCTGCGGCTGTGTCCCTAGTGCAGAGCATTCCCCTCCCCCCCAGGATTACCTGTGCCTCCTCCAGCCCGAGATGTGCTCACTGGAAAAGATTCTGTAGCCAGTGGAAAGTCTGGTCAGCCTCCAGTAAGGGGTGAGGGCTGGGCCAGGAGGAGAAGCTGACCCAGGACTGCACTGACCCTTGGCTAGTCAAGCAGAGATACTTACTCATTGTCTCCTAAGGGGTGATGTCTGTCACCAGGCCTGGGTCCTGGGGATGTGAGGGTCTAGTCCTCAGAACCAGCCTGAGCCATGTGAGGAGACTACATGAGCAGAGCCCCTGACATAGACAGGACATCAGCAGGGTGTGTCTGTGTGTGTGTGTGTGTGTGTCTCTGCATGTGTGAGGGGAGAGGGAGGCTTCATTCTAAGATCTGTTAAGGGGGCAGCCAGAGGTAGGGTGGGGAGTTTCCCTTCCCACTCTGTTCCCAGGCCATATGGCCAGGCTGGGTGTGGGCTGGATCCTTTCACTTCCCCAAATGTAATAATACCCCGGGTAGGGGGGCGGGGCTCACGGGCGGGTCCCTGCTCACTCTGGGTTGACAGTTGTCTGGCTAGACTGCCAGGACTCCCTTGGCCTTGGGGGACCAACCATGGGGGCGGGTTCCCAGTGGGCCTTGGCCTGGGCCCGCCCTCATTGACCCCTACCTCTACACCCCTGTAGCTGGACTTGCAACCCCAGGCCAAGGTGTTGATGTCTGTGCAGTATTTCCTGGAAGACATAGGTAAGACCCTCCCTACCTGGGCTGGGATGTACATTTAGAGATTGGAGCCAGGATGGAAGTTTAGGGGGCCACCCTGGGAGGGATTACAGCGGGGTTGCCTTCCCAGACCCTGGAGCTTAGACTGACTTCACCACTCCATGCGCCCCAGATTGCAAGCAGTCAATTCGGGGTGAAGACGAGGCCAAGTTCCCAACAATGATCCGCCGAGGAGCCATCAAACAGGCTAAAATCCACTACATCAAGAACCATGAGTTTATCGCCACCTTCTTTGGGCAGCCCACCTTCTGTTCTGTCTGCAAAGATTTTGTTTGGTGAGATCTGGCTGTGCCCACTGAGGGTGGTGCTGGGGGCAGTGTTGGCAGTGGTGCTCCCACATCCAAGCATTTACTCCTCCTTCCATAAGCTTACCCTCTCTGGGATTTGCCTTTCAGGGGTCTCAACAAGCAAGGCTACAAATGCAGGCGTAAGTGTCCCCACCACTCAATTCATACACATGTGCCACTGGTGCCCAAGTACATTCACAGGAAAGCCTGTGTCCCTTGTGTTGGGACTGTGTGTCTGGACCAAGGACTCTTTGCTTGAGTGCACACTTGGGACATTTGCACAGCAGAGTGTATGTGTGTACAGTAGCTCTGATCAGTGAGTGCTGGGACAGGCTTGTTCCTGCTCATGAAAGCCAGTTTGCATATCTCTTCCCAATTCTTTGTGTTCAGTGACATCAGTTTGGTAGCCTGAATTGGCCACAGCGGAGCCTTTACACAGAGATCAGCCAGTGCTATGGTCCAGGGCTCTTTGCCCGCACTACACATGTGCTTCTGTTCAGAGGAGTGCATATCTGGGTGCACGCATATGGCATGCCTTCCTCAGCTATGGTGCGTGCATGAGGCCGTGTGGGAAGGTGGTTATGAGCTCAAGCTCTGGAGCCAGATTACTTAGATTTGATCCTAGCTTTTCCACTTCCCAGATGTACGAACTTGGGCCCTTTGTGCCTCAGTTTACTCATCTATAAAATAGGGATAATACAGTCATGGGGAAGGTCAAATGGGATAAAATATGTAAAGCTGATGTGTGACAGGCTCATGGCCGGCATTCTATTTAAGAAGGCTATTGTCATTATCTCACGTGCTGAGTATGTATGTCTAGGTGTCTTTGTGTTGGGGTGTGTCTGTGCTCATGTGTGTGACAGAGAACTTAGGATCTTTTTGCTATCCTGGGCATGGAAGAGGGAAAGAGGGACTGGGCTCCCTGCTTCTAGTTGAGCCTTCCCTGATCTCTGCTACCTTCCAGATTGGCCTGTCTTCCCTGCCCCATCCTTTCCAGGCCCCGCCTGCTAGGGCTGGTCCAACAAGAGAAAAATCAAGCTCTGGGCCCAAGGCCTTTGTGGGGCAAGGGTGTGGGCGGTCAGGGAGAACTGTGGCTTTGTATAGAGGGCTGGACTGGGCCAGTGAGCGCCAGCTCACAGCCTCTGCCCCTCCCGGTGTCTTCCCATCCCCCTCCTGCTTTTGCCTCCTCAAGAATGCAACGCTGCCATCCATAAGAAATGCATCGACAAGATCATCGGCCGGTGCACTGGCACAGCGACCAACAGCCGGGACACCATAGTGAGGCCCTGGGCTCCAGGGATCAGGGGGGTTTGGTCAAGTGGGAGGGATTTGGGCTCTCCCCACCCCTTCCCAGGGGCGCTCGCCCTTCCTCTCTGATTTTCTTAGTCTTGTCCTCTGACTTGGCTCCTTTGGCCCCTGGATTTCCCAGCTCCCAGTGACGCTGTCTTGGGCATCTTGTAGAGAATCAGAGGCTAAAGAAGCTGGCATGTGACCCTGATTTGTAACCCTCCCTCCCACCCCTCAGTTCCAGAAAGAACGCTTCAACATCGACATGCCGCACCGCTTCAAGGTTTACAACTACATGAGCCCCACCTTCTGTGACCACTGTGGCAGCCTGCTCTGGGGGCTGGTGAAGCAGGGATTAAAGTGTGAAGGTGCGTGCCCCTATCTTGGGATAGCTGTGAGGGTGGAAGGACCCTCCCCAGTGGTGCTCCAGGTAACTAGCACTGCCTTTCCCCCTCGCTCAGGCTTTTCATATGGTTGAGGCTGGGGTGGCTATCCCCACTGGCATGACCGGCCTTGCCATTTACCCACTCTGTGACCACTGGGCAGGTGGTCCCACCCCTCGAGCTCAGTGTGCTCAGTGTAAAATGGGGTAAGATTTAAAGTAGGACCAGGGCCTCCCTGGTGGCCTAGGGGGTTAAGTCTCAGTGCTGTTACCACTATGGCCTGAGTTCTATCCCTGGCCAGGGAGCTGACCCACATTTAGCGCAGCAGACCTCTCTTGTCTTGCCCATTGCTCCTCTTGGCAGTGTATTGCAGTGGATCTGCCTGTTCTGCTCCCCACTCTGTCTCTGGTGAATCCTCTCACCCACTGTACCTTGGCCTACATCCCAGTTCTTCTATGCAACAATTAAAGGAAAAAAAAATAGTAAAGTAGGACCCAGACTTACTGAAGGGCCTGGCAGCAGAAGGTGCTTGGCCTAAGCCCTGCCACAGGCTAGAAGGCAAGCCGCCTTCACAGACCCATCCCTTGGCCCCACACTTCACTGAGAGATGAGAAGAGATGCCCAAGGGAAAGTCACTTGTCTGGGTTGTTCCAGGATTCTTCGAAGGGCTTAGAATTAGGCCCCATATGTTCTACTTTCCTTTTCTTCTTTATTTTTTTTAAAGATTTATTTATTTATACATATAAGAACTGGGTACAGTCCAGAGCTGTGGAGGGTGAGAGGACTCACCAGAGATAGAGTGGGGAACAGAACAGGCAGCCTGAAATACACTGCTGAGGGGAGCAGCGTGCGAGACAGGAGAGGTCTGCTGTGCCATGTGGGTTGCACCCTGGTCAGCTGGGGATCAAACTCATGCTGCAGAGGCTGCGGATTGCTTCATAGTGAGGTGCTTAACCCTTTGTGCCACCAGGGAGGCCCTTCTTTTCTTCTTTAAAGAATGAAAGGTTTGAGGAGCTCTCGATGTCTGCAAATCCATTGATTCATTTTTTTCAAAAGATGGAAAACCCAGTAGATCCACCAAAGCCTTTTTTTCTCCTGCTCTCTCCACCCCTCCCTGCCCTTGGGGCCTGATGGCTGTCCAGCGGTCCCTGCTGGACAGGGCCCTGATGGCCTGCCTCTCCCTCACCCCAGACTGCGGCATGAATGTGCATCACAAGTGCCAGAAGAAGGTGGCCAACCTCTGCGGCATCAACCAGAAGCTCTTGGCTGAGGCATTGAACCAAGTCACCCAGGTGGGTAGGCATGTGGGAGCCCCATATAGAGGATAGCAGGGCAGGGGGTGGGAAGTGTCTGTCAGAGTTCACACCCCCTCCTGGGGAACCACAGTAGGGAAGTTTATATCCAAAACCCCTCTTCTAGAAAATCTAGTTCAAGAATTAGGCAGCAGGGCCTCCCCTGGTGGCGCAGCGGTTGAGCACTGGGTTGCGAGGCTGCCCGCAGCCTCTGCAGCACCAGTTCGATCCCCGGCCACCAGCAAGGGTCCCACAAAAAAAAAAGAAAGACAAAAGAATTAGGCAGCAGCTTATTCTCATGAGAAATGGGATATTCAAGCAGTTCTTTACTTGAGGGTGAACCTAGAGGACTGCAAGTTGGTGTAGGGGGTGGTATGGGGGGCTCGAGGGATGCCACTGAACTGTAAGGTAAATCTTAGAGTCAATGACAAATGAAGGTAATATAAATAAAAATCTTTTGATTAAATGGTTGGGAAGTTGGTAATCAATTTACGAAGCTTCCCTTTCTAATCAGTGCCTTCCAGATGATCAGGGTGTCCTGTGCTTCCAGAAGTGTGTATATGCATGTGCACTGCTTGGGAGTGGGGGTTGTTCCAGACTGTCCCCCATGGGCGTTGAGGGTAGAGTTATGGATGGTTGAAATCCTCCCCCTGGTCTGGGAGTTCTGACATTGGTGTGACCAACTGGCCCCCCAACATCCTCCAGAGATCCTCCCGAAAGGAATCAGAGTCAGAGCCTGTTGGAATCTACCAGAACTTCGAGAAGAAACCAGGAATCTCTGGAGATGATGGCCCAGGTAAAGCTGGGCCCATTTACCCCCAGGAAAGTCCCCTCTCCCCACTAAGGTCCAAGACGGGACCCCATCTCCCTCTGCTGTTGAGTGAGACCTAAGAGGACGTACCTCTCCTGGAGAAGGGGGCCCCTTCTCTCTCAGCCTCCTTGCCTCAAACTCTTTGGGCCTCAAGAGAGGGGAATTGGCAGACAGAGACCTGAGTCTTAAGCACCATCTCTGCAGACAGTGCAACCTACGGCAAGATCTGGGAGGGCAGCACCAAGTGTACCATCGACAACTTCATCTTCCACAAGGTCCTGGGCAAAGGCAGCTTCGGAAAGGTGAGGGGCTGCCTGGCCCCGGGGTAGCCCCAGGGACCCGGGCCCAGGAACCCAGGGGCCCCTGCTTCTCAACTAAGCTGGCTTCTTCCTGGTTGGGTGCAGAGGCTGGGAGTCAAGTGGTGGGACTGTGGTACCCTGACCTTTGGCCTGACCTTCCCTTGCTTAGCATTTTCACCTACCGGCAGGTGCTACTGGCGGAGCTCAAGAACAAAAAGGAGTTCTTTGCTGTCAAGGCCCTCAAGAAGGATGTGGTTCTGATCGATGACGATGTGGAATGCACCATGGTGGAGAAGCGGGTGCTGGCGCTCGCCTGGGAGAATCCCTTTCTCACCCACCTCTACTGCACTTTCCAGACCAAGGTGCCCAGCTGCCCACTGTAATTGCCCCTCACTTCCCCAGGGCAGGGCCACGTCTTCTACTCAGGCTCTTGTCCCTCCACAACCCATTTAAGGCAAGGCTGTGTCCCCATCCTCAGTCTTTCCAGGACAGGATCATTCTCCTTCCTCATCCTCAGGGCAGAGTTGTCCCCTGCTTCCTACTGGGGCTTGCCCCTGGTGGCCATCCTTTTGCCTCTGCTCACCACCCTCCCCACCCCAGGAACATCTGTTCTTCGTGATGGAGTTTCTCAATGGAGGGGACCTGATGTTCCACATCCAGGACAAAGGCCGCTTCGAGTTGTACCGTGCCACGTACGTGAAGGCCCTGTCAGTCTGCCTTTTGTCCCTTCTTCCCTCCCTGGAGAAGCCAGCCTGGGCTACAGCTGGGGTTGGGGAGATTCAGGGTTACCTCGGCCATCCCCACCAAATGGGAACCCATGGGTGGTAGGGGGCTCTGGCTGGGAGCACAGAATGGACATGCCAGATCCTGTCCCCTCTTTGGGCCCAGGGCAGGCACCCAGGTGGTGATCCTGCATGACATAGGACCCTGGTGTGTGCATCCCCAAGCTGAGTGTGTGAATGTACACAATGTGTACTGCAAGTACACTTCTGTCTGCTTTGGAGCTTTTCTTTCCTGATTTCCTTCTCTGGTATGGCTGCCAGTCCCCACTTGCCTAATGCAAGATATGCTTGATCAGGTCCAGGTTGTCTGTGGAGTTATTTACAGTATTTCCTGCCCCCAAGCATGGGGATGAGGGCCCAGGGAGAAGCAGAGACTGGTCAGCAGAAATCCCAGAACTCTTTTTCTTTTTTCCAGGTTTTATGCAGCCGAAATAATCTGTGGACTACAGTTCCTACACAGCAAAGGAATCATTTACAGGTGTGGGGACTGGGACCTGGGGAGTTAGAAGGGGAAGCCCCAACCCTGCCATCTCCTCCAAAAGGCTCTGGGTGGAGGCTGGCCGGCCCAGCTGTGGCCTCATCTCCACTTGGAGTCAGCCTTTAGTTGGGTACTTGCCTAAACCTCCTACTCCATTGCTAGAATTCCTTGTGGTCCCTCAGCTGAGGCTGGCATGGCTCCAAGGCTAGGAACTCACTGCCCATACTCAGTGCCATTGGTGGGAACACTGCACTGACTGGCACAGCATCTGCCTTCCTTGAAGCCATCGGAGCATCTAAGCTTCCACTCACGCCCTTCAGGGCAGTGGTGTCCCGTGCTTTCTATTGGGGCGGGGACTGGTTCCACAAATTCTCGCCTAATAAATGATGGTCCCTTCCCACAGTGGATTACTATGCATCCATTCAAAAACTGTGCCACACTCTGTTACTGATGTGGGATGATGCTGAGATTACGTTGTCAAGTGGAAATCCAATCCGCGAGGCAGCACATACTGAATGTGAACATTCAGGGTCAGGATGTGATGCATGTTGTAATGTGCTTGTCCATGCCTAGAATCTCTCTGGGGCCATCAAGGTTAATAAAAGATGGACTTTGCACTCTTTACCCTTCTTAGTACTTGTTCCAAGTGCATAAATTATCTAGCCAGACAACTGACTACATAAAAACAGACATGGTCCTTGCCCTTGTGGAGTCAAGCAAATCTGAGTCCTGGGGCCACTTGGCCCGCTGACCAGCTGAGCACATTTGATGCTGAGCAGATTTAACCCCTCTGAGTGTCACTTTGGATTCAGGAAGTAGGATGGTATGTCCAGCATGGAGCACACAGTAGGTGGCTTACAGAAAGCACTTGGTTTCTGCACCTCTTTCCCTTCCTTTTCTTCACACTTGTGTCCTCCTGGGGAGATCCTAGACTTATGGTACTGAAAATGGGGCCATGGCGTGGAGAAAAGGAGGGAGGTTGGCCCTTGATGACTCCCTTTCCCATCCCCTCCCCTCAGGGATCTAAAGCTGGACAATGTCATGCTGGACCGGAACGGTCACATCAAGATCGCTGACTTTGGGATGTGCAAAGAGAACATATTTGGGGATAAGCAGGCCAGCACCTTTTGCGGCACCCCTGACTACATAGCCCCTGAGGTGAGCGGGTACCCCCTGTCCACCAGCCGGGTCGGTCACCTTGTCTCAACAGGGCAGGGCCAGGGAGGCTTCCCAAGGATGGTGATGTCCAAGCCAAATCCAGGAGGACCAGGGCTCTTGCATGGGGCCCCTCTCAGCTCTGCACCCCTTCTCCTGCCCTAGATCCTGCAGGGTCTGAAGTACTCGTTCTCCGTGGACTGGTGGTCCTTTGGAGTCCTTCTCTACGAGATGCTCATTGGCCAGTCCCCCTTCCATGGGGATGATGAGGACGAACTCTTCGAGTCCATCCGTGTGGACACACCACATTATCCCCGCTGGATCACCAAGGAATCCAAGGACATTCTAGAGAAGGTTGGAGACCCAGGGGTGACTGCTGGGGCAAGGATAAGCAGACATTGGGTCTCAGGAATGCCAGGAGCTTCCTATCCCTGGAATGGCAGCCTCACTGATGCTCTAGCCCTAGCATATTGGGAGGTATTGCTTTGTTGCCTCATTCCCAGGAACTTCTCTCTCAGTACCCTACACTAGTCGGGCATGATGACAGAGTGAGGAGACAGGCCGAACCTAGGTGAAATTCTGGCCCTGTCTCCTTGTGTGCAAAATGAGAGAACCTGCCTCACAGAGTTGGCGGGAAGAAAACATAAGTATGACACTCAACTGAAGCATCACAGAAAGTTTGCTTACTGGCACAAAGTTTGCTTTCTGTGCCAACCAGAAAGCAAACACTCAATAAATGGCCAGCTATTCTCTTACTCCCTAGGCTTACCAGCAGAGTCCAGGAGGCCCTGCTCTATGGCCTTTTGTCTCAGGGGGCATGGGAGCACAGCAAGCCAGAGAGGATGCCTTTATCCCAGACTCTGTGCCACTAGACTGACCTTGACTTGCCTGGACACCCCTGGGCCCACTTGGGGTTTGCTGAGGCTCTGATTTCCCATAGCCCTCGGGTGCTAATTGGAGCTCCTGTTGGGTTGCAGCTGCTTGAAAGGGATCCAACCAAGAGGCTGGGAGTGACAGGCAGAATCAAGTCTCACTCCTTCTTCAAGACCATTAACTGGACTCTGCTGGAGAAATGTGCATTGGAGCCGCCCTTCAAACCCAAAGTGGTATGTGAGCCTGCTCCTCTGGGAACCACCCACTTACTGTGATCCCCCACCGTCTTCTGGATGTGCTCCTCTGTTGCCCTGCCTCCTCCCCACATCATTTACATGCTTTCCTTCTCTCTCTTCTCCCAGCAAACCTGCTTCCCTGACCTCCTAGCATATTCAGTCACAGCCTCTGCCTTGTATGCTCACCCTTTTCCTCAGTCAGTCAGTTATTCAACAAACATTGTTAACTGTGGACCCAGCCTTTCTTTCACATACACATTCCTTAGAGTTTGGCCTATACAGGGGACTGCTTCAGGGATCAGAGTTAGGGCCTCATTTCCTTGCTCCATCTATCCATCCAATCCACTTTCCAGTAAATGTAGGAATTTCTGAGTGCCTGTATGTGCAGAACGCTGTGCTGGGCTATACAGCAAAATAAGATGTTCAGTCCAGAGCTGGAGGAGCCCCAGCTAGTTGGGGAGATAAGAAACTTGCCCCCTGATGATCACTTATGATATAAAACAGCAGTATGAGAGATGTCACAAGGCCGCACATGATCTGTTGACCTTGGGAATGTCCGTCAGCAGGAGCCTGGGGTGGGTCTGAGAAGGAGCATGTGGTAAGGGAGACCAGGGCAGGCAGAGGGCAGCTGGGAGGCTTTCCAGGTAGAGGAGGGATAACACAATGGCCCAGTATCTGCAGAGGCCACTGAGGGGCTAGCAGGAGAGCAGAAACAGCCTGGACTACATGGCCTTTTCTGACCACAGTTTTCGCTCCCACTCCTATTCTTTGCTTCCCCTCCTCCATCAGGACACACTGTTCCCAGGGCTCCATATTTGTGCCTTGAGGCTGTAGCGCTTCCCTACACCAGGGATCCAAAACTTAGATGCCTCCCAGGCTGGGCACGTCATGTTTCTAGTCTCTGATTTTTGACACAAAGAGGGATAGATTGCTTTCTCTGCACTAAGAAACTCGAGGCAGGCACGATGCTCCTCAGCCTGGCAGTGGGAAGTAGTGGGGCTCGTGGCGAATTGTCTGAGGGAACTTCAACACCCAGACTGGATGTTCTAGGAAACCAACCAAAGGCTGCTCAAAACTCAGCACTTCCAGATTTCAAAAGAAGCCAAACATCTTTATTTTTATGTCATATTACCTTATTTTTAAATATTGGCTCAAAATCCATTAAATCCCAGTGCTAGTCCAAATAATTATACCTGTGAGCCCAGTTTGACCTGTGGGCCACCAGCCTGAGACTGCTGTCTGTTACCATGTCATTGTATCCTCAGGAGACTTTTTCTTTGAGCCCAGTAGTAAATATTTTAGGCTTTGCAAGACAGGCAGTCTCAAAGCAGCTCCATATGATGTGTCTATGTATGGGTAAGGCTGTGTACTAATATAATTTCATTTAGGGACACAAATTCCAATTTCATTTAATTTTTATATATCATGAAATATTATTCTCCTTTTGCTCTTTTCCTAAACATTAAAAATGTAAGTCTTATATCTAAGTCTCATAGGAAAATAAGATAAAAATGTGAAAGTCATTCTTAGTTTATGGGACCTACAAAAACCAGGTAGCCAGTAGGCTTTGACCCATGAGCTATGGATGCCAGAAACCTCCCCAGGAAGATGCCCACCTTTCCTTTCAAGCCCAGAGTTGCCTGCCCATTTTATTCACCTCCTTGGGGTAACAGCATTGGGCTTCTAGCTGGGGCTGCTCTCAGTCTGTAGGGAGAGGGTCCATGTTCTGCTCTTACTAAGGACAGTGGCTCTGACCCCACCCACCCCAACAGGCATTCTGGTCCTGGGGGCAGGTCCCTGGAAACTCAGGAACCTTCTCAGGAAGGCCATCCCTTAAGTTCATTCACTCACCCCTGCCCTCTGCCCACAGAAGTCCCCTGGAGACTATAGCAACTTCGACCAGGACTTCCTGAATGAGAAGCCACGCCTTTCCTACAGCGACAAGAACCTCATTGACTCCATGGACCAAACAGCATTTACTGGCTTCTCCTTTGTGAACCCCAATTTTGAGGGGCTCCTGGAAAAGTGAGGTAGCCAGACATGCCCTCCAACCTACGCTAACCAGAGAGCCTGGGCCAGCCAGCATGGACATGACCTGCCCACCTACCTGGGGCAGAGCAGGCTGGGCGCCCCCTTCATTGATACCTGCCCACCCTCAATGATAAGCAACTGAGTGACTATAGTGATTTCTGCTGCTGCCCCTCCCTTACCCCCCAGAGGACTCTCGGCTCTTGTCTGGTTGGGCTTTTATGGTACTTCCTCTGTGAACTGTGTGTGAATTTCCTTTTCCTCTGTTCTCAGAGAGAAATTGTAAATCCTGTGTTTCATTACTTGAATGTAGTTATCTATTGAAAAAAATATATGTATATATATATGTGCATGTATATATATATACACATATACTATAGGCTGTATATATTACTCAGAAAAAAATGAGAAAACTGGTGAATTGTTGATCTTTTAAAAAAATTATATATATATGTGCATATATATATATATATATATATATATATTCACCAGTAGGTTCCTTTTGTGTATCTAAATAAAGACCACATAGTACCCAACCTGGCTGTCAGGACACATTTGTCCAGGAAGCTGGTGGCTTCTCCTCCCACTCTGGCAGCTCTGTCCTAGAAGCTCTCTGAGCTGTTAGCTGCAGACAGACCCCTGGGCTTTCACGCCAGTGTGTCTGTGTTTATGTTTCCTCTGGCTCTAAGGCCCTGGGCCTAAAGCAGAAGGCTTTTCCAGGTGGCTAAAGGGAACCCCAGATGTGTGTAGGGAGAGATGGGAGGGGGTAGGACCATCAGTCTGTAACAGGAGGCTGAGGGACCTTTCTGGGAGCACAAGACAGAGGTCCTGGTGGGAGGCATGAGCTATAGCTTAGAGGCTAGCCCAGACTGAGGAGGAGCTCAGGGTGGAGGAAGGAAATGCAGCTCAGGCTTGGGGCAGATCTGGATTTAGATCTCAGAATAGCCAAAAGACATGGGTATGTCACTTACCGTAAGCCCCTCTGTTTCCTTGTCTGAAATGGGGACAAGCAAGGCCATGCTAGATGTAATTGCACATCTGTTTATCCCTGTCCTTGCCACAGAGAAGGCTGTCTGAGTTCTAGAATCTAAGCGGTGCTGCTCTCCTCTGTCTAACTGGCGCCCACCTTTCCTTCCTATTCTTCATCTCCTGTCTCTCCCCCTCCCCATTTCTCTCTGGGGCCCAGACTTCCAGCTGGGGCCTCTCTCTGGCCTCTCTGATACAGCCATTCCCCCTTCACTCCCCCCTCCATCCTGTGTCCTTAGAGGTGGGCCAAGGCACCCCCAGCGCCTGATTGGCTGGCCCTGGTCCTTTGGGCCAAGCAGCTGGCTTCCAGCAAGCTCATTTTTCTGGGCTGAGGCACAAGTTTCCACAGAAGGGGGGGAAGGAGGGTGATGAGGTGGGACTGGGGCTGGCCCCAGGGGAAAGGGCTACATGGATGGGGGGACCACACTCCCCAGAGAGACCAAATGTCCCCTCCTTCTCTCCCTCTGCTCTCCTCTTGGGAAACATATGAATCCCTGCTCAGAGTATAGCAGTGAGAAGCCCCAGAGGTGGTGCTTTGTCCTCTTGGGCTCACAGTCAGGTGAGGGACACATGTTATGGCTGTGCTTGGGGGCTCTGGATAGAGTTATAGAAGCCCAGAGGAGGTGCCAGGGATGCTTGTCCCCTCCCTCTGCCAATGCATTCATAGGCCCCAAAAAGTCCCCTGGGGCAGTCCAGAGTGAGTTTAGAATGAAAAGATGGCTGGTGTTTGAATCCAGAACCTCTTGCAATTCTGAGGCAGTCTTGCATCCACCCATTTAGTGTCCTCCTGTGAGAAGGAGGACGGGGGAGGAAGTTTATCAGCTAGAGGCAGTGTAGGGTGGTGGGAAGAACAGGGCACCCAAAATTGGGAGCTGGGCCTTTGAGTTCCACCCACATACTGTGTAACCTGCAAGAGTTTTTTTTTTAACCATGCATTTTTCAATTTAAAAAAATTGTTTATACCACCTTTCCTTTGCATCTTTGAGAGTTACACGTTTAAACATGGAAGGCTCCACAAATTTGTGTGTCAGCCTTGCACAGGAGCCATGCTAATTTCTGTATTGTTCTAATTTTAGTATATGTGCTTCCAAACTGAGCATCACAAGTCTCTATCTGGCCTCAGAGCCCTCATCTGTAAAATGGATCATTAATCCCTTCTACTTGGTGGAGATCCTGGCTCTGGAAACCCCTTAAGGACTGATGCTGGGTACCCCTTTATTCTGGGAAAGGATAGAGGCAGGCCCTGGGAGGCCCACCTCCAGCAGCCTGGGCCGGAAGCAGCTGCTGGGGACACTGCCAAACTGCCTGGGAGGCTGTGTGACTCCAGGCCTGTTCCCAGAGTTGGTAGGCGCCAGGCTTGACCCAGTGGCCTCAGGAAATGCCTCGTGTGGCTGGGCCCAGAGCCACACTTTCACTGAGAACTGGGGGTCTGAAAGTAGACAGACTGCCTTCCCCGACACACACCTGCCAAGTAGGTGTGCAAACAGCAGTGAGCCTCGCCTTCACTGCTAGGACTGGTTAGAGCAATGTGCCCCACCTGAAATGCATGCCAAACCTCACACTCGGTGCTGGGCAGGGTTACAATAGCACAGGAGGGCTTTGGGGCAAGAGCAGGGCTCTACTGTCTGTGGCACTGGGTTCAAATCCTATTTGTCCCTATTTGTGTGACTGCAGTGAGGGACAACCTCCTAGAGCTTCAATTTCCTTCACTGTAAAATGGTGAGAATTGTGCTGTTGCTTGTGCACTAGGATGATGTCTGAAAGCATAACCCATGGCTCAGGACACAGCAGATCTTTAGTTAACAGCAACCACTGGGATCCCATCCCTCTGATGGGATGATTGGAACATGCTCAGGACAGCAGGTTGCACAATTGGAATCCTGGGGCCTTCTGACTGGGCAGCAGGAGGGCAACTTGACAGTTGCCATTAAAACCTAAAAGGCTCTCATCCCAAGACCCCAGGATACCCCTTCTCAGGCAGAACTGCCCATAGTCTCCAGTAGGCTGGCCCAAGATGCCCACCACTGCATGGGAAAAACTGAAAGCAAGCAAAATGTCCAGGGAGCTGGTTAAGTGCTCGTCTGATGCAGAAGGTGATATAGAGCCAAGAGATCCAAGAGCAAGCTAGAGAACCAAAGGTTCAGAGTGATCTCTGTGTGCCATGTGCTTGCTATTAAAGGTACCCAGAGGTCTGGGGGCACAGGGTGAAGCTAACGAGATGAAGGAGGAATGAGTGGGTGAAGGGATGAATAGACTACCCAGACCACAAGTCCCTTTAAGACTGTGCTCTCATTCAGTGCTGATAACATATCCACTCTGTCAGGTTGTAAACAGCAGGTCTCAGCTCTGACTGTACATTGAAACGTGATGCCCAGGCTCCCCGGGTATAATTAAATGGTGCTCTCCGGAGCACCTCCTCTCCCTCCCCTCCCCATACACACTCTCTCTCTCTCTCTCTCTTTCTCTTTCTCTCTCTCTCTCTCTCTCTCTCTCTCTCTCTCTCTCTCTCTCTCTCTCTCTCTCTCTCTCTCTCTCTCATGTATTTTTAAAACCTACAGCAGGGTCCAAAGTGCACCAATACTGACAACCAATTGGATGTGATCCAGGTATCTACATTTCTGAGCAAGCCACACCCTGGAACTTGAAGTCACCAGCCATACTGCCCAGCCCATGTGTGGGAGGGCCACCCTACCTCCTATGCTTGGTCCCCTAAACTTGGTCTTAACCCCTGCAGGAGCGTCAACCACATGCCAAAGATTGGTTAGGGAAAAGTTGCCTGGGGCTGGGCTACAGCGCCCTCTGGTGGTTAGCCAGCTTGCCAGCGCTGCGGACCCACATTCCAGGAAGGACACACTGTGTGCTCAGGTACAGTGTTGGGTTCTTAACTCACACCGTGTCATTAGTCCCTGGTGAAATATTTCAGTAAGGAGATGCTAGAGGGTCATTTTGCATAGGCTCAGAGACACAGAAGTTAAAAATCTAAACAGCTCCCCTTGCATTAAGAGGGTCTCTGGGTTGCCTCAAATCTCCTGGCATCCATCCCAAGGTTACAGTCACATTTCTCCAAACTACTCCTTTTTAAGGTGTGAATTACCTATATGAGCTGGGAGGTTCTTGTTTCCACACAATAAGGAGGTGTGCAGCATTGGGAGAAGGGGCACTCCCCGGGTCTCTCAACTGTAGCCCCAGCCTTTGGAAATGTGATGCCCATACCCAAATTCAGCTTTGTAAGTGGCCTTAGACGACCCCCGATTTCTTCTCTTTCTCTGCTATGAAATACATGCTGTGAAGGCCCTGACATGTGGTGTTCAGCCACATTACACCCTGTACAAAGCCCAAAACCTGGGAAAGTTATTCTTCTTCTGAGAGGGGAGCTGAACTGTTGATATCAACTGTGGGGATAGGTAGAAACTCGCGCTGTGGGTGGGGCGGCAGTGATGGGCTCTGTTCTGAATTCATACGTTCCTTCATGGAACAGGTGCCTGCTCATGCAGGAGATCGATGGACATCTCGTGGAACTATCACCCCACAGGCACGATCCTCTCACTCACCGTGTGGGGCTCAAGAGCTTGTGACAGTGACACTCTGATCCAATCCTGTGCTTGATGTTTCCCCTGCGTTATCAACAGCAATTAATCCTCACAATAACCCCATGAGGAAATGACTGTTGGTCTCCCCACTTTACAAATAAGCAAACAGATGCTCTGAGCATTTAAGGAGTGTAGGGAAATTGGAGTGGCTCGCCTTCCTGCCGCCAGCCTTTACAGCCACCACCTGTGGCCTTGCTTTCCTCCCAGGTTGCATTACCCCCACGTGACATCATGTTGGTGCAAAAAGTGCTTGGGAGCATGAGCATGGGGCACACACAGATGCCCGGGGCCCAGAGGCTTGAGTGCAGGGCAAGAGTGCCTTTGATTACAGACACTTGGGAAGAGAAGCTGAAGAGCACGGGATGTGCATACAGATAAATGCAGACACCTGGCAGGGGATAAGGAGAGGCTGAGACCACCATGTGAGAGGGAGACCAATGCCAGAGAGCAAGGGATAAAAGGGAAGCTATACAGGGGCTAGTGGGGCTCAGTTGCTGCCTCCCTGCCTGCTGGTGTGCCTGTGTCCGGTCCCCTGTTTCAGCATTAAAGATTTGTCATATCGGGCCTCCCCTGGTGGCGCAGCGGTTGAGCGCTGGGCTGTGAGGCTGCCCGCAGCCTCTGCGGCTCTGGTTCAATCCCCGGCTACCGGCGGGGATCCCACATGGTGTGACAGACCTCTCCTGCTGTCCGCTGCTCCCCTCAGCAGTGTATTTCTTCGTCAGTCTGCCTGTTCTGTTCCCTGCTCTGGCTCTGGTGAATTTTCTCACCCTCCCATGCTTCTGACTGTACCCAGTGCTTGTATAAATAAATGGATAAATCTTTTTAAAAAAAAGAGATAATTTATAAAAATTATTGCCTTATATTCCTTACTCCCAAACTTCTTCCTTGCCTTCAAAAAAAAAAAAAAATTTGTCATATCTCACAAGAGCTCCAAAATTCTCTTCTCGTCTGCCCGAATTAACAATGAACGTACTTGGCCTGGGATGGTTGCACAATGACAACTCAATGACTGAGTTGGGGACTCCCTCACCATGGGTTGATTTGGCTCCATAGTGATGTTTCCAGCAGACCCTAGAAGTCTCCTGGGATTGCTCAGGAGCTGTCCCAGGAGAGTGCACTGGTTGCTTATTTGCCCTGGTGGCCGGAGGCCCCTGCATGGGGAGGGTGCGCTAGGATGGGCTGCAGCTGACTTAGGCCGGAAGGAACCTTGCACATCATAAATCTCCAGTGGGAATCTCCATGAAGTCACAGTGGGAAATGGAGGCCAGAGAGGGGAAGGGGCTGGACCAAAGTCACTGCTGCCCCTCTCTCTCATCTCCCCTCCCTCCCTCTGGCATGGGGCAGAGCCAAGGGTAAAGAATAGATAAAAGCAGGGAGGAGGCTGCCAGCCCTGCCTTGTGGCATTAGCAGTGGCAGGTAGCCAAAGCTCAGGGACATCAGAAGTAGATGTCCTCCAGCTGGTGGGTAGGGGAGGCCCACCACCCCAGCTGAGGGCTGGGACCCCATTCAAGAACAAGGCAGCTTCAGCAGGCCACAGCCTGTGAGAAATCTGCCAAGAGTGGTATTGGCAAGCTCACAAGCAGTGAGCTACTTCCTGGGTTTTAAATAATGAGTTCAGAAACAATTCAGTCAATTAGACACACTTGCATCAATATTTTAAGTTAAAAATAAAGCACTTCACAAAAAGCATGCAACGAAAGAAAAATGGTTCTTGTTGGTGTAATTGTTCTTGAATGCCCTGTTTGGAAATAAGTTTTATCTTTAAACCCTGGCTCAATTTGCAATAGTGTGATAATCGAATGCCCTTGTTTCTGTTGGCCCGGGACTCACGGGCAGCCTAGCACACCAGGAGGTGCTGATGGTCAAACCACGGGGCATGGGCTTGGTTTCAGATTTGGGTCTACACCTGCTGGCTCCATCCCCAACTGTTGCTTGCCTCGCTGAGCCTCAATTTCCTTACCTGAAGCTTGTATCTAATAGCGTTGTTAGGAAGTTGATGCATGGAAATCAGTGCAGCTGGACACACAGTGCTCAGGCTACATAAGGGTTTTGTTTTTTTTTTTTTAAGATTTTTTTTTTTTTCTACAAGCACTGGGTACAGTCAGAAGCGCAGGAGGGCGAGAGAATTCACCAGAGCCAGAGCAGGGAGCAGAGCAGGCAGAAGGACCGAAGCACACTGCTGAGGGGAGCAGAGGGCGGCAGGAGAGGTCTGCGCGTCATGCGGGACCCTCCTCTGGTGGCTGGGGATAGAACCGGCGCTGCAGAGGCTGCGAGCAGCTTCACAACCCAGCGCTCAACCACTACGCCACCGGGGAGGCCCAAGGTTCTTATTCTTAATGCCATAACCATTTTACATGTCTTCGTGCAAGTGTGCCTCCTAGCAGTGTCACAAATATGAGACAGGGCTAGACCCAGGCTAGTATCATCTGGGCACCCTGTAGAAAGAGTACACCATTTTCCTGGGATGAAGATCCCTGGATGGTAAGCCAGGAGCGGGTGCCAGACCCAGAAGAAGGGTCCTATACCTTCTTATGGGCTTTGGACTATTAGCCAGCTGACAGCAGGGAAATATGTATTTGATCATGAATGGAAGTGAGTCTCGTGTGGTTTTAAATTATGGAAAAGAAAATTTGAATGTCAGAAGCCCCAGTTCTTGGCACAGATTAAAGTCAAATGATCTGAAAGGCAGTAATTACCACTGTCACGAATTGCTCAGCAACTGAAAGAGCAGAACTCCTGATGTGTGGCCCCTTTTCTGTCCCTCTCCATTGGACTTACAGTCCACATTGAACTCTACCTCGCCCCAGAGTGTTCCATGGACAGAGCTGGAGAACCTCCCCAGGCCTCCAGATGTATCTCCTGCTGGTAGCATCTGGGGGTGGATGTACAGGTTGCACTGGGGTTTCTTAAACTGCTACTAAGGTAAGAGATTGATGACTGGACTATTCTAGTATATTTATGGTCCTGACCCTCAAATGAAGATTCCTCAGGCCACTCGAGCTTTTAGTGAGCACTGTCTGCAGGGACATTGTTGGGGACATTGCAGGATGGTAGAACATTGGTGCAAACAAGGAACCAGTCTCCTGGCCTCATGGAGGAGACAGGTCTGCCAGCTGACAATTACCACACAAGGGGTGCTGGGATGGGAAGGCACCCACCAGGGCTGTCGGGGCGCAAGGCAGGGGCTGGCTCTGCTTGGAAAGGCACCAGGGACCGGGTGGGAGGGGGCGGGGGAGGGGGAAGGCCTCCTGGAAGAGGAAACATCTAATCCTCAGATGGAAAGAATGAGTAGGTCTTAGAGTCAGAGGGGGGCAATTCGACAGCCTTTAGGGGTGCTAAGTCCTAGGGTTATCAAGACTAGAGAAAGTCTTGGTGTCGACATCGAGAACATTCACTGCCCCACTGTTTGTATTGTGCAAAGCTGGAAACAACCTGAACACCCTCAACAGGAGGTTAGATCAAGAGGAGAATCTGAAAAATACAAGGAAAAGCATTAGAGGTTCACAGAGCTTGGTGGGGGTGAAATCATGGGAAGCAGAAGCAGTTGGGAAAGCGGTAGCGGTTTTCCTGCCGGCACCAGAGGCTGCAGCCTGAGGCCAGCGCCTTCCCCAGGCCTCAGCGGGAGTTTCCTGCCGGCTGCCCAGAGAGCCGTCTCCGGGCAGCAGCGAGGTCGTCCCGCAGCCTCCAGGACGGCGTGGGGAGGCCCAGAGCTGCGGCGCCGGGCGGCGGGCCGGGTGGGGGCCCATGCCTGTCTTCCACATTTGGCCTAAATAGTAGACTGGACCACGGAGATGCCAAGTGAATGAAGCAGCTCTTTGCAGCTCATTAGTTAATTATTCAGCGCCAAATGGACTGATTGGTCCTAAAATGGCCCAATCAGTGGCTTAAGACTTGAAACTTGTCCAATCAGACAGGTCTCCCTGGGGTCGTGGGGGCGGGGCCTTGAAAGGGTGTGTGTGTGTGTGTGTGTGTGTGTGTGTGTGTGTGTGTGTGTGTGTGTGTGTGTGTGTGTGTGTGTGTGTGTGTGTGTGTGTGTATATATATATATATATATATATATATATATATATATATATATATATATAAGGCAGGGCAGGCGCGCTCCGGGCTCCTGAGGAGAAAGCCTTGCCCGGCCGCTGGCCTCTGCAGAGAGAAAAGACGCAGAAGCGCTTGGCAGGGGCCAGGCTGCGCACCTGCCTCCCGCCCTGCCCTGACGGGGCAGCTCTGGGCAGGCAGCGGGACGCTCCCGCCGGCTTCTCACTCAAACCCGCTGGTGCCTGTGAGGCGCTGCTCACAGGCAGCAGCTTCTGGCGCTGGCGAGGAAACCGCCTGCGCGGCCGCTGCTGAGCCCGCGGTGGGGGTCAGTCTGGGCCCGGGCCTGAGGAGACGAGTTACTCTGTCCTTAGCTTTATGTGGAAAACCTTTCCAAAAAGCCGAGGCTCTGGCTCTTGCCCTGACTGCGGGTTCCCCAGGCTACCCCCGTGTAAGGACGCGGCCTCCATTCCTTGGCCCAGTGCGCTGTTGTTCATGGGCGCGACATTTCCGCGACCCCGAGCCGGCCAGAGGCTGGAGTCAGGGAAGCAGTTGGGGCAGGCGGCCCTGGGAGAAAAGGCCTGGGTGCTGCGGGCGCAGGACGCGAGGGCCCCTCAGCTGCAGCCCTGTTCCTGCGCGCCTGGGGCCAGGCGTCCTGCGGCCGCTGCGGGGCAGCGGGGGAAGGTGGGGCGGGCCTGCCTCAGCCCCAGCCTGCTGCGGACAGCTGACCAGAAGGGGAGCACACTCGCAGAGAGGGGCGCGGGGGTGGGGGGACACGGGTGAGAGGGTGGGAGAGGGGGAGAGGCGGGCGGGAGGGTGGGGGAGAAGTGGGCGAGAAGGTGGGGGAGGGGCGGGCGAGAGGGTGGGGGAGGGGCGGTGAGAGGGGGTGCTGAGCGCCTGAGGCTGTGAGAGGTCGCTGGGCCACGCATGTGGGGGTCCTTAGGGTGTTCCTGGCTGGAGGCCCGGGTGGTTGTGCTAAGCGGGGAGCACGTGGCCTCCACTGCGTGACCAAATGCGCGGCCCCACGTGGAGGCGGAGGAGCGGCCTTCCCGAGCAGCCAGCTGTGCGCAAGGCTGCCCTAGCCAGTGGGGAACCTTTTCCCGGAGTTGGGGGAGACACAGTGTAGGGTAAGGTAAAAAATCAGGCTTTTCTGCCCTCCCGCCATCAGGATAGATGAGGGAACCCTGTGATCCTGGGTGCATGCCTGATGGCGGGCACCTGAAGTGGGCACACCTGCGCTAAGACTGTGCTTTTAAGGGCGGCGTCACAGGGACGCCAGAAGCTGAAAGAGAAGCCCTAACGCCCGGAGAGCCCAGATAGAGTGAAGATTTGCTGGGGGCTGGGAGGACTGCCAGCCTCCCAGCCCCCCAGCACCCCTGCCTGCCACGTATCCGCTGAACCCCAATAAAAGACCTGCAAAAAACCACTGAGGACTGCGACTCCTCCTTTACCCGGTCTGCTGGACGGAATACCTGCCCCATGTTCATTCCTGACCCCTTACACACAGCCTGGTCAAGGGGAATGGGAAAGCTGCGTTTTTCTGAGGGAAATAGAAAACGAGTTTCAAGAGGAAAAGTTTGCTCCTTAAATTCTCAGTGTTCTTTCTGCTTCTCCGACTGGGGGAGCCCACCCAGGGCTGCGCTGCTGCTCCCACACAGGGGAAGGGCGCGCCTCACCTCAGGCGCGTGCAGTGTGATTTTCTCACACCTCATCTTACTCAGAACACTAAGGCACAGGAGTACAGACACGGATTGTGCCCCAGACTTAGAACTGAAACAAAACTGCCGCCCCCTGCCCTCCTTGTTTCGTCTGCTTTCTTGGTGTGTGGAGATTTTCTCTGCGACATAGGCCAGAGGTGCTCCTCCTCTAGAAAATTCTTTCCCACGCTTTAAAGTTTCATAGACAGTATCTGCTCTGAGGAGCTGTAGGGTCAGGAATGGGCACAGTGCAGGTTTCCTGATCCAGCAGACTGGGTAAAGGAGGAGTCAGAGTCCTCAGTGGTTTTTTGCAGGCTTTTATTGGGATTTGGCAGGCAGGGGTGCTGGGGGGCCGGGAGGCTGGCAGGCCTCCCAGCCCCCAGCAAATCCGCACTCTCTCTGGGCTCTCTGGCGTTCTCTCTGCTTCTCTGCTCTCGGCTTCTGCTGGCTTCCCTGTGACGCCGCCCTTAAAAGCCCAGTCAGCCCAGGTGAATCCCATCTACCTCTGCCCACACCCTACTCCAGGTGCCCGCCATCAGGCATGCATTCAGGACACAAGGATCCATCATCTATCCTGATGGCGGGAGGGCAGAAAAGCCGGACATTTTCTTTACCCTGCAGGAGCCTTCTGCCCAGTTTCCCCTGGAATGCTCTAGGCCAACATACTCCCGCAGGCTCACTATCGATTAGGGTGGAGGGATGAGGAGAGTCCCAGAGCCCTCAGTGGATTTTTCAGACTTTAATGCTCTCAGGGAACCGGTCAGGATGCTGGAGGCAGGCACCAGCGGGCAGGCAGGGAACCGAGCCTCTCAGCCCCACGAATCTTTATGCTCTTTCTCTGGGCTCTCTGGTATTCTCTCTCTCGCTCTCTCTAGCTCTCGTAGTCGTCGTCTCTTCTGTAGTCACTCTGCTCATCCTCTGCGGCCACTGCTTTCATCCCAGCTTTTTCTTTTTAAAGATTTATTTTTGCATACAGGAACTGGGGTACAGACCAGAGGTGTGGGGGGTGAGAGGATTCACCAGAGACAGAGCGGGGAACAGAACAGGCAGCTTGACCGAAGTACACTGATGAGGGGAGCAGGCTGAGTCAGGAGAGGTCTGCTGCGCCATGTGGGAAGTACCCTGGCTGGCCAGGGATAGAACTCGTGCTGCAGAGGCTTGCAATAGCTTCATGGGCTGTGCTTAACCCCTTGTACCACCAGGGAGTTCCTCATCCCAGCTTCTAGGCACAGGCGTGCACATTTGTGCATGGGTGCACACCCATACTTTGGGCATCCTCAATCAGGCACACAAGCCCCACGCCCACGGTCCCAAGTGCCTTCTGCATTAACGTGATCAGGGCCACAGGTGATGGCCACAGAAGCTAGTAGCAAAAAATCCTGATTAATTCATTTACCTCACACAAACTTTTGAAATCCATCTTTGCCAAGCTCTGTAGCTCAAGTGTGGTTTTCTTCCTTTTTTTTTTGATAAGAGCTTTATTGAGATATTCATATGCCAACAACTCACTCACCTAAAGTAACAATTCAGTGGTATTTAGTAAATTCAAACTATAGTCATTTGGGGTATTTTATGTAAATGTAATCATACAATAGGGAATCTTTTGTGACTAGCCAAAGCATTCCTTCTCACACTTGCATATTCCATCATATAAACTTACCATGATTTATTTATCCAAATAAATGATGAGGAATTTTACCTTAAAGCTGGAGTGAAATAAAAGGATCTGTGCCATTCTGCATTTAAAAAAAATAAACTAAAAACAAGGTGAAACTGATGAAGTAACAGTTCTCAAGATAGTAAACCTCAAGGAATGAAGGGCAGCACTGAGAGACGGGAAAAAAAGGAGAGCCCTATGATTGCTGGGCCTTACTGCCTAGAGCCAGTGCCCAGGCTGAGGCATAGGGAGGGGGAACCTGACGGGTGTCCAGTGTACTCCCTACGTTGAGGAAATTCAGGCAAGAAAATGGGGAGGCCAAGGTGGCTACAGTTCCATGCAGCCTGCTGGAGATGAGAGAGCTGCTGGAGATGAGAGATCTGCAGGAGGGCCTCCTCTAGTACCCTGCTGAGTATCATCAGTGTGTGCACATGAGGGACCACCCATGCCCAGGGACAGAACTGCCAGAGTGGGTTAGAGGGAACACTTCTCAGAGCTCAGGCAGTTTTGGGAACAGTGCCTACTCCAGCAGCCAGACTGGAAAACCTCAGGACTCAGGGTCATTGTGTCAAGTTCTGTTCTGCAAATGTCCCGGGATGGGTAGGTTCATCATTGGTTCAAGCAACTTGAAAGAGAAACTTGGAGGCCTTGATATCATCTCCACAGATTTTTTTTTTTAAAGATTTATTTATTTATTTATACATGCACTGGGTACAGTCAGAAGTGCGGGAGGGTGAGAGAATTCACCAGAGCCAGAGCGGGGAGCAGAGCAGGCAGAAGGACCAAAGCACACTGCTGAGGGGAGCAGCGGGCAGTAGGAGAGGCCTGCGCGCCATGTGGGACCCTCCTCTGGTTGCCGGGGAGCAGCTGGGGATTGAACCCGCACTGCAGAGGCTGCGGGCAGCTTTGCAACCCAGCGCTCAACTGCTGCGCTACCTGGGAGGCACTCCACAGATTTTGAAATAGTACACAGGGGAAACAAGCCAGCAAGGAGACAACAACTTGGGCTCCTCTGTGTATCCCTATATACGCTTTCTTCTCTTAGGCGTTCTCTGACCCTCTCCACTGCACTCTGCCCCATGGTCCTCTGCCGCCTCCTGTCCTCTGCTGCCATGCCTATTTGCCCAGTCTCTTGGCTGAGGTGTGCCCACTTACATATGCCCAAACCATACTCCAGGTGTCCATCAGGCATGCGTGTAAGACCATAGGTGTTGATCATAGATTCTAATGTCAGGAGGACAGAAAAAAACTGATAACTTTCATTCACCCTCCAAGTACCCAGAGGATACTCTGTCTGAGCAAGTCCAGAGATATTTATGGGACTGCAATTAATTCCAGCACACAATCAAGTAAAATTCAGTCTGGTATCCAATAAAAAATTACCAGGCATGAAAAGAAATGAGAAATACTAATAAATTGTAACTAACCCAGAACCAACACAAATACTAGAATTAGAAGATAAATGGGCCTCCCTGGTGGTGCAAGGGGTTAAGCACCGCACTATGAAGCAATCCGCAGCCTCTACAGCATGAGTTTGATCTCCTGCCGGTCAGGGAGCTACCCACATGGCACAGCAGACCTCTCCTATCTCACCCGCTGCTCCCCTCAGCAGTGTATTTCAGTCAGTCTGCCTGTTCTGTTCCCCACTCTGTCTCTGGTGAATCCTCTCACCCCCCACACCTCTGGCCTGTACCCAAGCTCTTGTCTGCATAAATAAATACACCTTTAAAAAGAAAAGAATTAGAAGATAAGAACATTAAAAATAACTGTATTCCATATGTTTAAAAAAAGTTAATTGAGAATAGGCAAAGCACAGGATTTTTAGGGCAGTTAAATTGTTACCGAACAACGGCCTCAGTTTCCCTCAGCCAATAAAAGGAAACTAAGTTTGAGGAAAAGGAAAGCGGTTTTATTTGTTGACAAATGAGGAGGGAGGCAGACTCTTGTCCGAAAAACCACCGTCCTCCTCTTTGGCAGTGGGCAGGGGTATTTATACAGGGGGAGATGGGTAGGCATCCACGAAGGGGAGGGGGAAGGGGTCCGCACAGAGACAAGTGGGCGCCAGCTCAACAGGGAGATGGGTGGGTGTCAGCTCATTCATCTTAAGGGAAGGGGAAGGTGTCAAGGCACAGAGACGGGTGATCGCCAACTTGTTTTCCTTAGGGCGAGGGGGAAGGGTCTACAGGGAAACCGGTGGGCGCCAGCTTTTTTTTTTCTTCCCAAGGGGAGGGGAAGCTGCAACAAATGGGAAAGACAAGTCATCAATCCTGTTAATGCTAGATAAGGGGAATTGCAAAAAATGGGGGAAGACAAACTTGTTAACTGTATCAGAACTATGATGGTGCCTGCATGTCATTATACATTTGTACAAACCCATGGAATACACACTACCAAGAATGAACCCTAATATATGTAAACTATGGACTTTGGGTGATAATCATGTGTCAACTATGGACTTTGGGTGATAATCATGTGTCAATCACTGGTAATCAATCGCAAAAATTTCTCAGTTGCAACTCATATACCATCCTAGTGGGGGAGGCTGTACATGTGGGGGGTAGAGTATAAATGTGAACTCTTCTACTCAATTTTACTGTGAACCTAAAAGATTTTTTTTTTTTTAAGATTATTTATGCATACAAGAGCTGGGGTACAGGCCAGAGGTGTGGGGGGTGGTGAGAGGATTCACCAGAAACAAAGTGGGGAACAGAATAGGCAGACTGACTGAAAACACACTGCTGAGGGGGGCAGCGGGTAAGACAGGAGAGGTCTGCTATGCCATGTGGGTTGCTCCCTGGCTGGCTGGGGATCAAACTCATGCTGCAGAGGCTGTGAATTGCTTCATAGTGCAGTGCTTAACCCCTTGTGCCATCAGGGAGGCCCTGAACCTAAAAGTCTTTATGTTTGTTTTTTTTTTTTAAAGTTAAACACAAACATGAACAATGTTAAAAAAAGACCTAGAGATAAAAATGTTGATGTCTGAGATGAAATATAAATTGGATGGGATTAACAGCAGATTATATATTGCAGATACAAAGATTAGTAGCAATAGAAAGTATCCAAAATGAAATACAGAGGGGATAACAGTAAAAAAAAAACAAACCAATGAGTTGTGGTATAATTTCAAACAATCTAATCTATTTGTTAATGAAATTTCTCACAGAGGAGAATACTTGGTAGAGGAAGAATAATGGAAAATATGATGGCAGAAAATTTTCCAAAACGAAAACTCTTAAACCCAAGAATCCAAGAAGCTCAAGAAAACTCAAGCGCAATAGACACAAAACTACACCAGAGTACACCATAATTAAATTGGTAAAAAAAAAAAAAAAAATCAGCAATAAAGAGAAAATCCTAAAATCAGTTAATGAAAAAAGTCATGTTACAGATGAACAAAAATGACAACAAATTTCTCTTTGGAAGTAATGCAAGTAAGGAGACAATGGGGCAAAGCTTTAAAATACTAAAAGAGAAAAAAAAAGCACAGTGAACCCAGAGTTTTATGATCAATAAACATCTTTCAAAGTGAGGGTGTCATAAAGAATTTTTCAGGTATCCAAAGATGAGATGACTCAGCTCCAGAACCTCTAGAAAATGTTGACAAGTCCTGCAGGCAGAAGGAAGTTATTCCAGATGGAAATACCAATCTACACAAAAGAACAAAGAATCCTGGAAATAGGGACTTCATGGGTGACTGATAAAGTAACAAAGCATCAGTGACCTGTTATCTGCAATTGCAGAGGCAGGCAAATTATGTCCAAAGGTCACACAGTTGAACATGCAGAAAATCGTCAGCAAGGCATCTATGCATGAAACTTTCTCAGCCACCATAATGATGCTGAATATAATCCATGCAGGTTAATGTATAATTATCTGGTACTCATTTCTCAGTTTACCCACTTTGTTGAACAGACATCTGTGTGACATCACCCTGTATGAAAAGAACACTGGACCTGGCTATGTGGTGAAAATAGAGATGCCAGAAATTGGTCCAGTTTTAAGGATTTCACAATCTAGAACAAATTGCCATAATAGAAGTTAATAAAGACCATTGCCTTATGAAAGGGAAAAATACAGAGGAGGAAGGGAGAGGTTTTTCTTAATCAGAGAGCTAAGGAAGGACATTTCCTAGGTAACCCTCCAAAGCATTTAGAAACACTTAGTTTTGAAAGTCTGCATCTTATTGTCTGTTGGCAACTTCTGGTTAAAATATTATAATTTCTTCTTCATTCCCCTAACTTTTGTTACACTACTATGTCTGAAACTGGAGGGAGGGAACAAGACAATAGGATGGTGAAGCAGCAACGTGGAGGAAGATAGAATTCACCATCTATATATGTAGATTAACTATCTCCAAAGTGCAAGTGGTCTTGGGAATTATGATTGCATTTTGGGCTTGCGTGCAGATTTTTCAGATGTTGGGGGAAGATATGAACAGACAGTTCAGTTTGGGAGGTTTAGGAGCCTGTGGAAAATCTGCTTAATTTTATATATCAAGTACTGAGGTTTTTTTCCTTTTGTTTTTTCTTGGTTTAGTAAATCCTTTTTTTTCCTTCAATAATTTAACCTGTTTTTTGCTGAGGAAAGCCACAGAAAAGTACTGTTTGGGGTCTTCTCCCATTCTGTTCATTAGCCTGGTTGGGGAAATCATTGGCATGGAAGGTATAAATTAGGTTTGATTCACCTTTGGTTTCCTCTTGGCACAGAAACTGGATAGTGCAAAGTATTCAATTAAATATTGGTCTGAGAAGGATTTTTTTTTTTTTAAGATTCCTCTTCCTGCAAAAGTAAAATTGGAAGTCTTTTCAGGCACCATGCTAAATTAATGAAGTTAGCATTCATGGCTAAGATGTTCCTCCTCCACCATCACCATCACCACTGTTTTCCCCTGTACCTTCTCATCACACTAGATGTTTGCTGTTGCCCAAATAGGCTGTGCCCCACTCCTGGAAGGCCCTCACCCACCCCCATGCACACACAGTTCACTCAGTTAAAACTCAATCTATACACCTGAAGGCTTGGCCTAGAAGCCACCTCCTCCCAGAAGTCTTTTCTGATTGATTTCCCCCATTGCCCCCAAACTTTTTCTTCCTCCCCATTTGGCCCCCTTTTTCCTTCTATTGCCAAATTGACCTGCATTTTCTATACTTAGAATTCAGGCTGGGGAGGGGTAGGAGAAGGGAGGAAATGGGAAAGACAGTGGAGGAACCGAGAGACGCTATGGCTGACTAGGGCCAGGAGAGGGATGGTTTCAAGTGAGGCTGGTGGGAGGGCAGGAGGAGGTCATGCAGGGCCTCAGGCAGAAGGAATCATGGGGGGAGGCAAGGAGGTTTTTGAATAGGAGAGTGCTCTATTATAGAGGGCGCTTCTTCTTTTTTAATTAAATTTTTTTTAATTTTTATATTGCCCATACAATTGCACCCCCCTTATTTTGACCCCAATCTCTCCTTTCCCCACCCCCCCTCCATAGTGTGTCTCTGGTTTATAGTTGTTTGTTGATTTTGATTTTTTATAGAGGGCTCTTCTGCTGTGTGAGGAGCTGGGGGAGTGCTGGTAGAGGTCAAGAGGCAGCTGGTCATTGACTGTTGCCCTGTCAGGGCACAGATGCTGGAGGTGTAGATGGCAGCAGAAGGTGGCACATTTGGGATCATTTAGGAAGTGAAATCAATGGGAGCAGGAGCTATTAAGAGAGTTCTGTCCAGTCTCATGGGAGTGAGTCAACTGCCTGAAAGCTTCCTTCTTGACCCAGCACCTTGCAGTTTTGGTGCTGTGTGACTAGCTGAAGGCACCTTCAGTCTAGAGTCTCTGGTCCATGCGCCCACCCTCCCCGTCAGGGTGGGCTTAGGCTTATCCTCCATGTGGGTCACTACCTCCTAGGCAGTTTGGAGCTCTGAGGGTGATGGGGAGATGGACTGGATGCTGGTGTGTGGATCTCTAGACCAGCTAACATGAATTTCCTGGTGGGGTCTAAACTGCCCTGCCCCCAACATTGTCTATCCCAGTTCCCGAATGGGAGCAGAACGCTCCTGTCACCTTAGTCTGTAGAGGCAGCAGTGGAACCCCCGATCCCAAAGACAGTCCCGGAAAATCCCCTGCTCTTTTCTGTCTTGCCATCTAAACCATAAGCTCATTCTTCTCAAGGCTGTCCCTGACCTAGACACACTCAGTGTCAAACACAGCACAAATACAGATCCTGTGCACACAACTCTGTTCCCCAGCTGCCCCCACCAGTTTTCCATCCAGAATCTAGCTCAGAAGAAACTTTTCTTGTCCTTAAGGCTACATCTGGTGACCATTTCTCTGGAGTGGGCAGTGTGGTCACTGGAGGCCTTAGGCAAACGTCCATTTCCACTCTTGTCTGTAAGATGGCTCCATTGGGAGAAGCTGGGTGAGGGGGTCACAAGATCCCTATATGTGTTTTGCAACTTCTTGTGAGTCTACAGTTTTTTTTTTTTAAGATTTTTTTAAATGACAGATCCACAGAATGGGAAAAAAATATTTGCCAATTGTGAATCTAATAAGGAATTTATATCGAGCATATATAAAGAACAATTTGACTTGGTTTGGGCTGCTATACACATTACCTGAAACTTGAGTGGTTTAAACAATTGTCATTTCTCATAGTTCTGAGAAGTCCAAGATCAAGGTATTGGAAAAACTCAGTATCTGGTGAGAGTCCTCTTCCTAGTTATGTCCTCACATGGCCTTACCTTGATGTGTATGCCAGAAAGAGCTCTCTGTCTCTTCCTCTTTTAAATGGGCCTATCCTGTCATGGCAGCCCCACCCTCAGGATCTTATCTAACCCGAATCACCTCCTAAAGGCCCCACCTCCAAACTCGATCACACCTGGGATTAGAATAAAAAGTATAACCCAATTAAAAAATAGGGGAAGTGTCTGAAATGTCCCCAAAGATGTACAAACGGCCAAAAAGCCCAGGAAACGACATTCAGCATTATCCATTGTGGAAATGTGAACCTAAACTATAGTGAGACTTTAGATGACTGTAAAAAGGCGAGGGCAGCGCCAGCCCGCCTGTGACTATGCAGATGCCTCTCTTCTTTCTCTTTTTCCTAATAAGCCTGTCCTTTTAAAATGTTTTTTTTAAAAAAAAAAAAAAGATGATAATGACAAATGTCAGCAAAGATGTGGGAAAATTGGTGTACTCACACATTGCTGATGGAAATGTAAAAATGGTACAGCCACCAAACTCTTGCAGTGCCTCAAGATGAAGCAGTTCCCAGCAGCCCCACTCCTAGATGTGTGCCCCAAGAGGAATAAAAACATGTTCCCTTCTCAGCCCACTAATGTTTATAACAGCATTCTTTTCATGGCCAAAAAGGGACAAAGAGTTCAAATGTCCATCAACCGATGAATGAATAAATAAAATGTCCATACAATAGAATAATACTTGGCAATGAAAAGAAATAATGTTCTCATACACCATGGAGGAAACTTGAAACCATTACAGAGTAAAATAAGTCAGGAACCGAAAACCACACCAAACATGTTATTGTTTATATGAAATGCCGAGAAGAGACAAATTGATACGACACAGAAAAGAAATTACTAGTTGCCAGGAATTGAGGGAAGGTGAAGTGGAATGACTGTTACAGGGGACAGGGTTTCTCCGGGGATGATAAACAATTCATCTGGAATTGATCATGGTGGTGACTGCACAGCTGTGGCTATATTAAAACCGCTGCAGGGTGGGCTGAGATAGACCTGTGTAGCATGTGAGTTATAGCTCAAGCAAGCAAGTAGCCAGACACATGGAGCCAGTGTGGAAGGCCAGGGCCCTTTCTACGACTTCTTAGGCATTATGACCATCTTCTGAGCCATCTGCCTGGCATTGCTCTTAACGGTATGAATACATCCCTGGTTTTCACTCTCACCTTCTTAGAAGGTGCTGTCATTCTTCCCATTTAACTTATGGGAAAACCGAGGCTGTGGCGGTGACTCTCCCAATGACACAGAGGGGGTGGGAACTCAGACCTGTTAGTGTCCTGGTCTGCAGAGCTTTGTGAGTCACCTCCAGCACTGCCTGCTGGGGCTCAGCTGGCTGCTGCCTCACCTGCGGGACCAGGGGACTATGAGAAGAGATCCTCCTTCCTGTTGCCGAATCACATGGGTGGTTGTGTGGTAGCAGGAAGAAAAGTGGTCTCTGGCCTCTCCTCTCCACCAATTGCACTAGGAGGGCCTTTCACTGGCCCCAGAAGTTTGTTCTCAGTCTGTTGTGGGGGCCAGCTGACCTGCTGTCATTGCCCTCCTTGGGCCACCTCCCACTAAGCTGCCTAAGCCTCCAGACTTGGCCAGGCCTTTCTGGCTGGGAGGTGAGGCCAAGGAGAGCCTCGGGTAATCTGTCCTGGTGTCTTATCCTCCCTGGCCAGGGGCTGAGGGAAAAGCGAGTTTGGGAGCCCACGAGGGCATGGCTAACGAGCCTTCCAAGCACATTTTGCACTGTCTTCTCAGCAAAAAAGAGACAATTTCAGGGACTTACTGTGGCCCCAGGGCCCCTAAATGTTTCCTGTATCCTTGCTGGATCAAGGAATATTATCACCCCCCCAACCCCAACTCCCACAAATCTTGACCTACTCCCAAGCAACTGCCTGTCTGATTTTTGTCTTCTTCACAAGCTGTGGGGGCCTGTGGGCAGGCTGGGTGGCAGAAGTTACCTCTGCTTCCTGTCAGCCAGGGCTGACAAAGACCTGGGGCCATGGTTATCCAGTGTAGGCAGGTCTGGCAGGTTCATCCCAACACTTGCAGGTCTGGGGCTGTGCCCATAGCTCAGGTGCCCTTTCACCACCATTGCTTCTAGAAATTAATCTACATGGACCTGTAGGCTCCAGGGAACACAGGTAACTTTGCTGGTTGATAACCAGGATCTGAATTCTGGGCTGCTCCCTCCACACTCCTCAGTGTTACTGTCCACAGGAACCAAAGCCCTTCTTCAGGGGTTCTAGAGGCTGGGATATCTGGAATCAGAGACCTGGATTCCAATCTTTGGTCTGCCCCTAAACTGTGCTGGGGTTCCTCTGGTTCTTAGTTCTACCTCATCTGTAAAGTGGGGATAATCCTGTTGTGAGGACTAAATGAGGTGTGTACACAAAAGGCATTGGCTTGAAGTTGTTCTGTAATGTCACCTTCACCTCCAGCTCCTACTCTTCTCTGTTCCAGGCTGGCTATTGCCAAGTCCTCAGCCCAACAGCCCTCTTGCCCACTGCTGTACTGGGTTCCAGGCATCACAGCACCAAGGATGACCACTAGGTGGTGCTCACCCCAGCTCCTCCTCCCAGGTCTGCCACCTACAGACCTTCGTGGTTTACTGCCGTCTTTATTTTGGATTACCTAAGAAAGGACATCTTAATTATGCCAGAACCCAGAGCTCCTGGTTGAGAAGTATCCTCCTCCACCCCATTTGTCCCAGGCAGGAGCGTGGGACAACTCCTCTCCTTTCCCCTCCACATGGACTTCCTGCAGTGCAGGAGCCTCCAATGGACTCCAGCTAATGCTAGAGCCTCTTTGGAAATGGCCTTGTCATATGCAGGCCCAAGACTCCTGGTACAGCCAAACCTGGCCAGGTGCCTGTTTGCTGACTGGGATTAGACCGCTCATTCTCTAGATTTCCAGGTGGGCAAGTGGTGATGTCTACAAATTAAGTCTCATCCCCTCCAAGGGCTCTGAGGTGTCGCTGGGGACCCCACAGTGGCAAGGGGTGTTCAGCGCTTTCCAGGAACTAATTTATCCTACGTCAGCGCAAGGTCTGTGTGGCCACAAGCAGTGAGCTCAGGGGATAAGTTGTGGTCCCAGGTGTGTGGGAGCCTGGGATAGCAGCTGAGGATGGGTGCTGGAGCTGGGTCCACAACCTCTTCAGTGATGTCAGAACTCCTGGTCAGCTGTCAAAAGCTGAGCCTAGGCCCAGACGTCTGCATTTTAACAAGCTGGGGGAGATGGCTGTGCACATGGCTATGGAGGATTTTTTTTTATTGATTTTTATTTATTTATGCATACAAGAACTGGGGTACAGGCCAGAGGTGTGGGGATGAGAGGATTCACCAGAGACAGAGTGGGGAACAGAACGGCCAGATGCACTGAAATACACTGCTGAGGGGAGCAGCGGGTGAGACAGGAGGGGTCTACTGTGCCATGTGGGCTAGCTCCCTAGCCAGGGTTCAAAGTCATGCTGCAGTGACTGGTGATAGCTTGATAGAGCTGAGACTTAGTCCTGTGCCAGCAGGGAGGCCCTAAGGAGGATTTCTGCTCCTCAGTGCTGGGTAGGAACTGGAACTGTTTCTGACTCCCTGCAGCTGATGCGAACCTGAAGGTTTCCTTCCTTCCCTGTGCTTCTTTGAAACTATGGTTGAGGGCATGAAAAGGAGAGGACAATAAGCAATCAACACTCCTCAAACCAGAAGGCTTCTGCATGCGGGGTTGTGGGGTCTTCAGAGGTAAGGTGGTCCTAAGGGGCCCTGGATAGAAACGCCTGGGCTTCTCTGGGCCAGGCCAGCTGGGGTAAGGCAAGCGGCATGCCGTCCAGTGTCACCTGGAGGTACTGGGCCAGCAGCAGTGGTGGTGATGGCAAAGGCCTTGGGACACCAGGGCCAAGGGTGTCCACCTCCCCAGTCCCCCCTCCACCCTTCCTCCCTAGAACCATCATCGGCAGTGTCCACATCAGAGAAGAAAACATTTATTTCAGGGGCCAATTCATTTTTCTCAAAACATATATTTACGCCGCCTCAGTACACCTCAGAGCACCTTTGCTGGAAACTCAGGAATGTGCAGCACCTTCACCCCATGCCCTCCTAGGCCTTGGTGACAAGGCCCCTCACAGCTTGTGCAATGGCATCCTTGTCAATGCCAAACATCTTCAGCAGCTCAGCCGGCTTCCCGCTTCTTGGTACCTGGTTGACAGCCAGGCGGGTGACGGTGATGCCAGGCTCACCCACCACCGCAGAGGATACTGCCTCCCCTATGCCACCTGTGTAAAGGAAAGCAGGTGAATCAGGGCATGTGGCCTCAGGGAGGGCAGGGTGGGCCCCAGAGTCCCTGCTGGGCCTTGGCCCTTTGCTGTCCTCTTGAGTGTATCCCCTTACCCAAGGATGGCAAAGATGCTACAGCAGACATCACTCGTCACCATGGCACTTTTTCCCTTAACCTAAATGTGGCCTCTGAGTCATCCTCTGGAGGGTTGTCATCTATGGACGTGACTGAGTCTAAGGCCATCTCTTCCCTTGGAGGAGGGGGTGGACTGTGCTTTCAGGGGCTGCTTTCTGAAGGACTCGTGAAAGGCAGCAACTGTGTTGCTTTCTCAGTTTGCTCCCGCACATCAGCTTAACCATAAACCACCTCAGAGACACAGCTGTCTTTTCCATTCTGAACAGGAATGTGTACTCCTCCTTGGCTTCCTGGGTGGCGAGGGCTCCACAGAGCCATTCTGGGCAGCTGTCCCTGCCCCTGCCCAGCCCTACCCCTGGCTCTGCCCCAGTCCCACTCCTGGCTCTGCTTCAGTCCCGTTACCTTCATAGTAGTGATCCTCCACCGTGAGGATCCTGCCCTTGGTAGCACGGGCACTGTCAAGAATGAGTTTCCTATCCAGGGGCTTGATGGTGAAGGGGTCCAGCACACGGATGTTGATCTTATCTGTGAGGGGGGAAGAGCAGGGGCTCAGCTCAGGGGAAAAGGCTGGGCTGTGGCCCTTTGGCAGGCTCCTGGAGGGGGGTCAGGGGCTGTCCTGAGAGCTGGCACACAGCTCAAGTCCAGCCTGTCCTGGGGGGACAGGTATCCCCTTGGTCCCATTGTGGAGCTCATGTTTGCCAACCCGAGTGGCCTGTCCCCTTCCTCCACTCATCTGTCCTCTGGCCCTGTCCAACCCACCATTTCCTGGGAGCCTCCCTGGCCTGATTTAAGAGCATCCGGGGCCTGGGCAGCTCCCCTCCATCCTCCCAGGATGGTTCCAAGTGCGTGATCCGAGGTAAGCAAGGGCTTATGGGGCTATCGGGAGGGGAGCAGTGGCTGCAGGCATGAGGGTGCCCAGCAGATAATCCTCTCAGATAGACAAGCCAGACGGCTGTGCCTGTAGACAGCCTTCCACCTGGCTCTCCACCAGCCTCTTCTAGCGCCTCAGAGCTTTGGATATGCTGAGCTTCTCTGTTGTTCCTCAGTTCCTATTCACCTCCGAGGCCAGTTTCCTAAGGACCCCCTCGCCCACCCTCTCCTTTGTGCTCGCTGAAATGTGACATGGGTAGTGTGATGCTATTGCACGGGGGGCTGATACCCGTCTCCCCAGAGCAGCTAACATCTGTGAACTCACAAAGACAGTGATGCCAGGTCACACTGATTTAATCCTCAGGACAGCCCCATGGAGAGGATGACAGTGTCTCCATTTGACCAGTAGGGAAACTGAGGCATGGTTTATCTGTGACTTACTAAGCAGCACCCAGCTGAGTGGTGACTCAAGCCCCACTGGCAGGCTCCACAGACTGGTCTGCTCATCAGGCTGAGGCACCACAATGCTAGGAGCCCAAGGCAGGGACTGTAGCCGCTGTTGCCCCAGGACTCCTCACCTTTCTTCAGGAGGTCAGCAGCAGCCAAGGCCTCGTGCAGCGTCACCCCGGCCCCAATCACAGTCACCTGGTCATCCTTGCTCTTCAGGACCACCTGGGGGTGACAGGAGGGGGACAAGTGAGGATAAGGGGCTGGTGGCCTTGAGTGGGCCCCAACTTCAGGCCTCTCTTGACGGGGTGGTCTCACGAGGGCATGAGGTACACTGACCTTGGCTTGTCCGATCTGGAAATCCTCATTGTTGTTATAGATAATGTTGTTTTCTGGGCGGCTGGTCCGAATGAAGCAGATGCCCTGGGACGAAACAGTAACTAAGGATTACAGGATGTAGCACATCCAAAGTCTTTCTAGAAAAGCCCTCACTTCCCACCTGCAAACCTCCTGTACCCTGTCTGCCCCATCCATGGTGGTGCCTGCAGTCACCCATTCTGGCTGCTTCAGGAAAAGGACTTTCTTGCCCTCTGTAGCTGGCACCTCTCCAAACACTCCTTCAGCTGGCCCCAAGCCCCAGACAGAGAATGACCTTTCTTCCAGGAAGACGTGCCTCCGAATGGGGCCACCTCCTCAGAGAGCATGAGTGCACACCTGTCCAGTCTCTGGCAGCCAGGTTGCTCAGCTTACTCTTTCCGTCTTAGAGAACCCAACTCAGGGAGGGCAGGTCAAGTGCTGGAGTTCTCAGTGGGGAAAGATGCAGTGATCAGCTAGACAGGTCTGCCCCCAGGGCAGGAAGGTGCTGTGTCTTTCCTGGCAATTTAACTTGTTAGACTGGTCTACCTAGCTACAGACTCAAGGGGAAAGTAAGCACCGCTCTGGGGCAGCAATGAACAGTCCATGCCTACAGCTGGCACACCCCTTCCTGTCCCAGGCAGAGCTAGCGGCCTCCCCAAGAATGAACAGCCATGGGACTGACCTTCGTGTTAGCTGCCAACTCCACTGCCTTCTCTGTAGAAACCCCATCACTCGGGTAAAAGACAGTTGACATGGGGATGGAGCGAAACATGGCCAGATCTTCCAGGGCCATCTGTGAGGGCCCATCTTCCCCTGGGGTGTGGGAAGTGATTTGTTGAAGTAAGACATCCAGGGAATGAAACCCAGCCCCACCCCCGCCTCCTCTCCTGGTTCAGGAGCCCAGAGATATCACAGGTGAACACATCCTGGCCCCAAGTAAACGCACCGATGGAGACGCCACAGTGGGAGCCACAGAGGTTGATGTTGCTCTCGGAGATGGCTGCCATGCGAATCTGGTCGAAGGCCCTCGTGTAGAATGCTGCGAAAGTGCTGCAGAAGGGGACCGTCCTGTCGCGTGTGGCACAGCCTACGGCAATGCTCACCTGGATGGCAGAGCAAGGCAGGGTCAGCCCCAGGTGGGGAGTGGGGGCTCTGCCATCCTGTCAACCACTAATTGTCCTCCTCCCAGGTGGTTTCTGTGCCCCCACGGACTCTGAAGTCCATTTCCAAAAACCAACTCCTTTGGGATTTGAAATAACCATCCCAAAAGCTCTTCTAGTGTGACTTTCCTGGGGAACTTTTCTCCTAGCAACAAGCAAACCTTTCAGAGCAGTCTCGTAAGCACATAGACTGCCCATCCTTCCGTGCCTCTGCCAAGCACCCTCTGCCCTCCTCACTGTGCCCACCCCTGCACCCCCAGCCTGCCCAGCAGCTCTGACTGGTTCCAACCCACCAGCTGACATGAGCCCTCCCTCCCCAGCCCCCACACCCTGCGAATTTAGTCTGGACCCTCCAACTGTCAAGGCTACAAGCCACAGAGACAACATCAGGTTCAGATGCACATGGAAACGGGCAGGCTCCAGAGGAAGGAAGTGCCCTGTCCTCAGAGGACTGTGAGCCGTGTTGGACTTCTCAGTCAGGGGGTGCAGATGTCTTGAAAACCAGGACAAAAAATTGTTCCTTATGTCACAGCCTCAGTTCTGGACAAGGGGCAGCTGATCTGACTTCTTGCATGTTGGGGGCCCAGAGTTTCTCATTTTAGTACTCCCAGGGTGGTGAGGTCAGAGCCTTGTGCACAGAAGGGGCTCAGGAGACCTTGGTTGCATTCTGCCCTCCTCACTGCACCTCCAAGCCTTGTACATCTGCACCTGGCAAGGTACTCCCTGGCCCTACCCTTAAAGGGTCAGTGCTGGGCCCTAACTGTTTCTGTGGTCTCTCTGGACTGGAATACACCAGGCATTACCTACTTGGCTTCCCAAAGGAGCAGGAGGGTTTCAGCCCTGCCCCTGCACCCTTCAGCCCTGCCTGCGGTTGCAGCTGGCACCCACCATGTTCTGCTCGGCAATGTAGCACTCAATGAAGCGGTCTGGGTGCTCCTTCTTGAAGAGGTCTGAGAAGGTGGAATTCTTGGTGTCCCCATCCAGTGCAATGACACGGTCACTGCTGTGGCCCAGCTTGGCCAGGGCCTGCCCGTAGGCCTTGCGGGTGGCTATCTGCCAGGAGGAAAGTGGAAAGTGCACATTGTGCCGGGCCCTGCTTGGCCTCTAGGGGGAGCCATAGCCTTTATAGAGGAAAAGGAGACCAGGTAGGAAGAGAAAGCCCAATAACCCACAGTTTGCAAGGAGGCCAAGGGGAACTTGTGTACAATGAATGCCCAGAGCCCCTGCAGCCCCTTGCATCTTGGAGTTGTCTCACCTACAAAGATGTCCTAATATCCCAATTTCCCCACCCTTATCAGCCCACTCCGCATGGAATATTCCACTGAGAGCCTGGGAGTCAAGCCTGATGAAGGTTGAATCATGGGTTACACCAGGCCTGCCTAGCTATTGCCAGGCCTGGGAGACCTGAGTTCCAGCCAAGGCCCTGATGGAGCAGGGATTGGGTAGGACGCAGCACCCCCGGGCTTGGATCCCAGTGGCTGTGTGCATGCCCTCTCTAAGCTTCTGCAGGTCAGTAATTCCAAGCTGGCTGTCCCCATGAAGGAACTGGTGGGAATAAGAGCTTAGGGTTCTTCCTTATCCTGAGGTAATCCCCCTTCTCCCTTCCCCATTTGGAGGTACATCTTGGCCCCAGCTTTGGGGAGCCAGAGAAGCAAGGCAATCCTACTCTAGCTAGTCAGTTCAAAGACATGAAGCCCCGAGTGTGTACCTTGTCTCCAACTTTGTAGCTGGGCGGGGTGGCCATGCGGATGTTGGCGATGTTCACTGAAGGGGCATCCTCCTGTGGAGGAGTCGCCAGGATCTTCTTTTTGCTTTGGATCTGACTGTAGATTTCCTGGATGATCTGATCTGCCATGTTTTTGGGGAGGGGCTTCCCATGCCAAGATTCCTTATCTTCTATCCCTGTCAGTCAGAGGAAGGCAGAGGGCCAGGTGAGATGGAAGCTCCCAGGAAACTACTCTGGGATCCTGGCCTTCACTGTGAAAGACAGGCCTCTGGGGAGGGGAAAGGAAGATGGGAGTTGTGTGGTCACAGGCAAGCAGAGCCCTGCTCTGGCAGTGAGGCAGGGAAGGCTGGGAGGAGGATCGTGGTACCAGGAGTCTACATGTTCAATGTCCAGTGAAGAGCCCCCAGAACTCACTGTGGGGAGGGTGGTGTGCTGCCCCTTCCATTTCCCTGGCATCTCCCACTTCTGGGCTCTCCTCAGGGAGCACAGCCTCCCCAGCACTAAGGCAGCCAAGGGCTGCCACCTCCCAGACAGGACCTCAGAGGTATGCCACCCCCCGCCAAGCCCTGTGCCATCAGCCCCAGGGTCCAGTCCAGACCTGTGATCCCACGGCCCTTGAAGGTCTTAGCAATGATGGCTGTTGGCTGGTGCTTGGCTTGGCCAAAGGCCTTGCATAGCTCCTCCACGCTGTGTCCGTCCACGATGATGGCATGCCAGCTGGAGACAGAGGGGGCAGGTGAGGGGCAAGGGCCAGGCTTGAGGGCCTCCGGCAAGGAGGGTCGGGTAGGGGGAAGAAGGGAAGACTGCCCTGGCTCTACTCCCAGCTGCAATCTGGAAGAGCTGGAGGAGCCAGGAAACAAAAATGTTCCCCCTTCCAATTTGGGTTTTATTTTTTCTTTTCACATTATTTTACTTCCTCTTGTTTGCCTTTCAACACATTTTCCTCCTTTCTCTTTCCTAAGCAATTCACAGCTTAGTTCATTTATGGCCTTTTTCATTCCTGATCTATTCATTTCCTACTGAAAGCTACCTTGGAGACAAAGCACTGGGCTTGGAGTGTCTGCTATTAGACTCCTGATGAATTTTTTGGCCCAGTTGTTACTCAGGAGGAACATCTGCTCTCCCCACAGATGCTGAATGTGGTGCATGCTGTTATAAAATGAGCCAGGTTGTCAAGCGTGGAGGGGAAGCTCCTGGGACAGGGTAGCCTCTTCTTTAAAGCCAATTCCTTTGGGGGCTCTCTATGGCATATTAGCAGTACTAAAAATAACAGCTCCCAAGTACTAAGGGTGCACTGGGCACTTACATATTAACCCATTTTAGCCTTGGCATAGCCCTACAGGTGGGCGCTGTTGTACCATTTAACAGAAAAGTAAATCAGGACACTAAAGGGGGAGCAACTTGCTCAAGCTCCACAGAGCAAGTCAGTGATAGAGCTGGGACATAGGAATCTGGCTTCAGAGCCACACAGCTGTAGACATAGCCTTCAGGGACATACTGGGGTGACAGTCCAAGTCCCCAGCACCAAATGGCCTTGGGAAGGTCCTTGAGGGCTCTGTGCCCTCCCTTGTTCAACAGAGAGAGTGCCTCCTCCTCACGTTCTCTCCTCATAAGGTCAGTCAGAGATAACCTCTGCTGTGTAATCAGTACTGCAATTCAACCTCGACCTTCCCAGGTCATTGGCTCATCTGCTGGGGCAGTCTTGGAGGCCCCTCGGCCCACAAATCCTGCAGAGCCCCCACCCAGAGTTCTGTCAGTCTTGTCCACCAGGTCAGTGCCCCGGAGCCTGTGGTTCCCACCTGTGGAGCTGCTTGTATTTGGAGTAGGGGAGGGATACTGAAATGTGGGCCCCTCTGGCTGATACCCACTGGGGCAGACCTCCGATCTTTGCAGTATGTGGGGAAGGAGGAGGAGAGGTCTGAAAACCTAATCTATTTCACTAGGGCGGGGCCTTTTCCTCCCCAGGCTGGCTGGGGCCAGGGCAAGAGGTGACCACAGGACGGACGCTCAAACCCCCAATACTACACATTGATTACCTTCACAAAGCAAGACTGGCTCTCATTATACATCTCCTGCCCCTTCACCCAAGAATAAAGTGCGGACATGTGAGATAATGTTATGTGTACACTCTGAGCATTAAGACATACTCCCTCCCACCCCCAATAAAGGAACTTGCTCAGAACCAGACCATAGTGCACAACTCCACGGCAGGGCATAACTGCCACGTTAAGTCCAAGTGCCCAAAGTTTGAAATTGTGAGTCAAATACTGAATAAGGGAGCCCTTCTTTAGATGGGCCTCAACCTCCAGTACCTGCAGGACTGCCACGGTGGCTCCCATGCTGTGAGGGAGGGTGCCCAGTCCACAGCCTCGTACATACCCAAAGGCCTCGCAGCGCTTCTGGTACACATCCACCTGGTGCTGCAGCGGGGCGGGGTCGCTTTGGCCCAGGCGGTTGATGTCAAGAATGGCGACGAGGTTGTCCAGTTTGTAGATGCCTGCAAAGGCCATGGCCTCCCACACGGAGCCTTCTGACAGCTCCCCGTCACCCAGCATGCAATAGACGCGGTAGCTGTGGATGGGGGGTGCTGGTTGGAGGCTGGCCACTGTCACCTGGGCCCATCATGCTCCCAACCAGTCCCTCCCAAGGAGGCTGCCCTGTGGGTAAAGGACCAGCCATATACACTGGGCAACAGGCGTGCAACAGTACTGTCAGCTCCCTCTGAGGAAGTGGCTATGAAGGAAGTTATCAGGAGCTCCAGAAAGAGGTACTGGCTGCCAAGTTACTGAGCTCCAAGATGTCAGGTCATTAAGATCTAGAAAACTGGGGGCTATCGGTGCAGGAGGAAAATAAGCATCTCAGGGCTAGGCCTCAGATGCAAGAATGAGCATTACAGAGGGGACTTAAGGTCTAGAATTGGGGTCAGGTCTCCCAGGATGGGCTCTCCCCCAGGCTATTGTTCCTGAAACCAGAGCTGGGCCAGGCCTTTCTCCACCCCAGGAGCCTTGGCCCCTAACATAGGTGACCCCTCAAGTGACTGTGACGGTTGGCAAGATGGTATGACATAGTAAAAGGCACAGAACTCAGGATAAGTTACCCATTGACCAGAACCTTCCTTGGTCCCGGAGGAAGGCAGGGCCAAGGAGAGCCATTCAGGGACTCTGACAATCCCATCCCTGGCTATGAGGAAAGGGGGTGGGCTAAAAGGCAGCAGGCATAAACTGTAACCCCATTCAAAGCTGGTATGTGGGACCTAGGGGCTCCAGCAGGGTTAATGCCAGGCCCTGTGCTGAGTAACTCCTCCAGTTAAGGTGTTATTCCCAAAACATACAGACAAGGAAACAGGCTCAAAGATAAAGGGAATTATCTGAAAGTAATCTCTGCTGAGTGGGGATTCAAATACAGGTCTGGCTGCCCAGCCCAGACTGTCAACTTCTTGCCATCTAGGAACACAGGCAGGACTTGGAGGACCCTCTTTCCCCAGGGGCAGAGCTCCAGGGAGAGAAGCTGGTGTCTACGTGGGCTCAGAAAGGGGCCAGGTGCCCTTCTGCAGGACAAAGCCCTCAAGCTGGCAGCAGCCGAGTGCATGGGGCTCAAGCCTTCCTGTTGCAGGCCAAGGCTGGGCAACTGAAGAGCAGGCAGGACAGCCACGGCGCAGTCAGCATGACTCAGCACCTATGCCGGCCAGGGCAGGTTCTGTACTCCTCTTGCCAGATGCCCAGTGTCTTCCTTTCTGTGGCCTCTGCCACATGAGGTCCCTGTTTCCCTGATCAGGAGAAGAAGATCTTGGGACCTGTACTTTGCAGCTTAATTTAAGCTGGGTCCTGCACATTGCCAGGGGTCTGGGTCTGGCACAGTAGCTTCCCAAAATGACTTATCTGACAGGGCTGAGCCTGAGGCATGTCGGGAACAAATGGGACTTCCCCAGAAAGGAATTCTAAGGAAGCAGACTAGCCGCCCTCCCTGACCCACCCCACTTCCAAGAAAGTGAGACTATGGCAAGGGTGGAATCAGCATAGGCTCAGGCCCAGATGGCTTTCTGGGATCCTGGGAAGATAGGAAAGAGGACCTCCCAACTCCCCAGAAACTTGGATGTAAATCTGTGGCTCTGTGGCTCTGTATCATCTGAAGCTATTCGATCTAGGGTAGGGACGGCAAATGGCCAGTTATTAAGTACCTCAGAGAGATGGGACCCTAAACAGTGTTTATTGCAGAGGTATTAGGGAAACATCTCAAATGTCCCAAAACAGGGTCACCCTAAATGGGTCACAGCATGGAGACAAAACACTAGGCCACCATTAAAGCCAACCTTTGACAATTAAAGTCACGAGAAAATGTTCAGTGTTTACAATTTTCTAAAAAACATATGTAAAATTGTATAAATAGAGAGATGACAAATTTGTAAGTTTTTTTTGTCAAAATATCATGGAGGAAATATATTGTTACCAAATACCTAAATATATTGTTACTAAAATGTAAAAGGGAGAGGTGGTTAAGAATAAGGAAAATGCTCATTTCTTTTTAATACTTTTCTGTATTTTTCAAGACAAGCAGGTATTTTATAATTAAAAAAATATTTAAAAGAGAAATGAAAGAGCCAATGTGGTGTATGCTCCCTGGTTAATGGTTGGGGAGACAGTAACTGGAGGTTGACCTGCTCTATCAGGATGCTACCTTGGGGAGCATGGCACAGCCTGATAAGTCATTCCCTTCTCACCCACCTCACCACCCCATGGTGTGGAGGGCCTGGGCCTGGGCCAGCCCTGGCCCCAAGCCACCCTGGCTGCTGGGAACCCAGCTCCCCACACTGACTTGTTCTATTACGTTAGGGTCAGGAAATGACCCTTCATAGAGAATTATTTCAAGCAACTGTAGGGAATAATTAACTCACATCTCTGGTTCTGTGCCAAATACAACTCTTAAACATACATCCCATTCTTTGTGACTTTCTTCACTTCAGGGTCAATCACTTCTGGCACAGCTGAGCTGGGCCCCACGGCTCAGCCAGGACTGAAGGTAAGTCCTGTGCAGTTGAATGATACTGGTCAGACGGTCTGCAAGTCCTCCCAGCCCCAGCCCACCTGGAGTGCTGTCTTGGGCCCCTGTCCCTGGGGATCAATTTGCACACAGTAGGCACTCACTGCGGTGTAGCATCCAGTCAGGCTGTCCTCAGTGGGCCCCGAGTCACCACCACACGCCATGACTGCCCTGGCTGTGGCCCTTCTCCTGCCACTGAGGTGGACTGTAGGGCAACGGGGAAGCCAGCAGCTGCAGAGCAGGGCCTTCCCGCCACCTGCAGGTCAAGCTCCAGCAGCCCCCTCCTCTAGGCAGCTTCCTGGCGCCTCACCAAGGAGCAGGGCTCCCCCATCATCCTCTTCCTCTCTCAGGCCCCTCACAGCAGCCTGGGGACTATGAATACGGCCTATGGATTCACTCCTTGGGTTCAAATCCTGCCTCCCACACTCACTGGATGACCTAGGCAAGCATTGTGCCTCCGTTACCTCATCTGTGAGAGGGCAAACATACTGATGCCACCACCCAGCCCACAGGGGGCTTATCAAGGTGAAACCGATAAAGTCCTGAGCACCAAGCAAGCACAGGCCCTCAAATGGAAAAGGAAAGAAGGGACCACGACAAGTTCTTTTCTTAACAGCCTGCAACCACCGCCCACCCATCCTACAAAGAGACCTGTCCACAGGCCAAATCTCACCCGAGTAAACAGCCTGTGGCTGAAGTCTGCATGGGGGGCTCTCACCCAGACCCGCTGGGCCTGGGGTAGCAGAGCTCTGGTCAGGCTGCTCACCCTCCCATGGCAACTGCAGTATTTGTTTCTTCCTGGCTAACAGGAGGAGGCCGGGATGCCCAGAACTCTCCGGAACATACAATCCTCCTTTCCCAAGATAAAGATAAGTGACTAGGGTCTGGGCCTGGGGCTCCCAAGACTTCTAGAGTCCAGGCACCAGGCTTAGAGTAACACAGGAATTGGTCAGCCAAAGAGCATGGGCTTAGGAGCATGGGCTCCAGGTGCGAACCTGGCCCTGCAGTCACCATCAAGGGACTCTGGTCAGGTCCCGTCACTCCTCTGAGCCCATTTCCTCATCTAAAAGGGGACTTCTGACAGCAGTCTCACTGGGTCTCTGTGAGGACAAAACAGGTCACTATGCATGTTACACAGCCTCATCAGGCAAGAGGATGGGCCTGGGGCCAGTGATTCAGGCTGGCCCTCCCCTCCCAAACCACTGAGGATGGGGTGGAAAATGGGGTTATTACCTGGCTTTGTCAAAGTATTTGCCTGTGTAGGCCATCCCACAAGCAGCCCCAAGGCCCTGGCCCAGGGAGCCAGTGGCCACATCGGTGAAAGCTTGTTTCTGTAAGACAGAAGGCTACAGTTACTCACGGGGAAGAGAAGGAAACCGTGATTCCCTAAAGTGGCCTCCCAGCATCCCAGGGTGCCCAGTCATGGCAGCCCAGCAGCACAGGCAGGGTCTGCAGGAGGCTGGGCCCCAGGGTACGACTCCCCGAATATGACTTCTCAGTTCTCCAGCAGCAACTATGGGTGTGGTTCCAATCCTGGCTCCTCACCCTGGAGCAGCGAGAACTCGGCTGGATGGGGACCTCTTTGGGTCTCACCCTCATCTATAAATTGAAGCCACTTGGTGGCCTACTTCACACAGTGGTTGGGAGAATTTGTGATAAAACTGAGAGAACATTTGGCTCTTATGAGTGCCCAGACTGGTGGGTGATAGTTTGTATAGTAATCCATGAACTCCAAACATCTGCAGGAATTAGCACCTCAAAAAGTAAATCCCTTCACTTGGGGGGTGGGGAAGATTGGGGGGGTATAACCACCATCCTGTTGCAATCCCCTTATGTATTTCCTGATGAACCTCTTCTCCTGAGTTGCATCTATCTGGCCAGGGAGGGCATGGAAGGGTAGTTGGGTGCTTGGTGCTTGGGGGGAAGGCCTCCCTGCAGTCCCCCCAGATCGCCCTTGGATGGGGCCTTCAAAGGCACTGCCCTTATGCACCAGTTTGGGGTGAATACAACATACCCTGAAAACCTCCTTCCTTCCTCACCCCAACACACTCCTCTACCTTTCAACACCCTTGGCCCCTTAGTGGGTGCCCTGCCCCTTCCCACATGCCTTGGGAAACAGGAAGTGGAGACAGAGCCCTGTGTGGCTCCTAGTGGGGTACACTTACCGGGACGGGGTGCCCATCCAAGTCAGAGCTAATCTTCCTCAGATTCAGCAGCTCTGCCTCAGGCAGGAAGCCAGCTTCAGCCCAGACAGCATACAGGATGGGAGCTGCATGGCCCTGTCATGGGGTGGGTGGTAATGGGGCATGAGGCTCAAGAGGAGCTGATTCTTGTGGGGTTTTCCCATAACATAGTGCCCTGCTGAGCCTGCTGGCCAGGGGATCCCTTTCAGGGCAAAAAGCAAGTGAAGGCCACTCCCCTCTATTCATTCCTCTCCAGACCAGTGTTCCCGCAGCCAAGGCCAGCGGGCACCAGGACAGGTGCAGGGGAATACAGCTGTGAGGCCAGACAGCCAAACCCCAGCAGGCGCCTGGCCACTCTAATCTCTGGTTTCTGGCTAGTGAGTGGACTTGGACAGACTTCTAAGCTCTCATGCCTCTCCCAAGAGTCCAGGCCAGGAGCCAAGTCTGGGAACAGGTGGATTTCAAGGGTCTGTAGCAAAGTTTGTGGCTGTGATTCTCATGCAGTAGGGCTGGACATGGTGCCCCACCCAGACCCTGCTGCAGTGGCTCCTGGGAGGCAAGTTGTGGCTCAGGTGGTGCGGGCCTAGCACTAACAGACACATGCAGAAAGCCACAAAACTATTCTCTAGTCCTGCCTGTCAACACCCAAAATGGGTGGAATGCTTCCATTGTCTTGACTCGGGTTAAGTATACCAGCTGGACCAACACAGAGCAAGACAATGGGCATGTGGACAAGCAACTGAGACAGGCGGGCTGGGACTGGGCTTACACTGGGGGCAGGTCTCCTTGGAGATGACACATGTTCAGTACCTTCTCACTGCTCCAGAGCCCACCTACACCTAGTGCTGGCAGGAGGCATGCTCGGTTCCTACCTTGGAGAGCACGAAGCGGTCATTGTGAGGGTTCCGGGGATCCTGGGCCTTATAGCGCATGGTATGGAAGAAGAGGACAGCCATGATCTCCGCGGCACTGCAGCATGATGTGGGGTGGCTGTGGTCCAGGAAAGAGATGAACACGTACATCATGACCCTGCACCCTAGTGGACAGGGCTCAGCCCAGGTCCACATACTGAGACCTGGGGATGGACACCCTAAGGAGAGTGACAGGCCCAGCTTCTCTGCAAGACCTGTGTGCTTGCTTCCTGGGAGGGTCACACCAGGTCTCAATGGGGCTGGGTACCAGGGACTGTCACATCCTCCCAGGCCCATACAGTCCAGACCCCAGATTCACAGCACCTGGGACAAGAATAAGAAAGGAGAGGGGCCAAGGGACCTCTCATGATGCATAACAGTCCAGGTGGCACCACAGCCAGAGGCTGGCCTGTATGGGTGAGGCCAAATCCTGCCTTTCCTCGTGGCTCCTGGCAGGAGTCAGAAGAACTCACCAGTGAGCTACATCCTGCTGGGATTGCCCAGGATCTGCCATGCTGGTCCCCTGTTGCCAGGGGCAGAGGGTAAGGGGCAGGGGCTGGTAGAAGTTTACCATACCTCCTTGGCCCTCAGCAGCCTCAACACATGGATTAATAAACTGAAAAGGGGGGCTTCAGTCTCTCCAATAGCATCACTGGGCAACTTAGCAGATTTTTTTTAATGTATATTTCCAGAGCCGGTGTAGCCACTTGGAACCATGCTTTTGTGCAGACACAATGTCATCTTCTACAAAGGCAATAGTCATGTTAAAAATAAACATCCCTTTTGCATGTGGACAAGGGCTGAGGTGGGGCTGACAAAAGAGTCTTCCCTTCCAGCCCTGGAGTGGGGAGGGGTCAAGGGGAACCCCCTCATTTTTAGCCTCTTGTTCAAATAATTGCCACTGGGCAAAGGACCTAACAGAAGAAAGTGCAAAGTTTACATAATAGAGATGAGGTTTGTTCAGGTTCAGGACTCTTGGGATTCACTTGATTAACCAGCCCTGGACCCCCCAGGAGTGGAAAGGTTCCTGCCAGGACATGCTGTGATTCCTGGCTAACCCTAAAGCCTTCTGGTCTGCAAGTTTTAAGATGTCAGTCAGCCTTGGTCACATGCTTCCCACCTCCCACTCCATGCAGCCTAGGGGCAGTCCTGAGGCTGCTGTGGGGTCCCTCAGGCTAAAACACGCCCAATGTCAAATCCAAAGGCACATGCAGCACCTGGAGTTTATACCAGAGCCTCCCTCCTGCCCCACCAGGTTAGGGATGAGTCACTCCCAGCGCAGCCGCATTAGTAGAGGAATCCAGAACTGTCCATGCTGGTTTAATACTCACACTCCCAGCACGCAGTCACTTTATACTTAACCATTTCTATGAACTCCTGGTCAGGGGGAAAAGACACTAGACCTGAAAGAAGGAGGTGAGGAAATGTAAACGAGAAAACTTTTTCTGCCTGGCAGGGACCCAAGTCCCTTGTCCCTCATGCCAAACTTCAGCTAGAGGACATCCCAATCAATACCAGTCAGCCTGACCTCCTGCCCTTCCCTCTCCAAGGGCAGCTCAGTCACTGCAGAACCCTGTTCCAGAAGTCATGACCCTGTGACAAGGCAGAGAGGGGCAGGCACGGGGCCTCCTTCCGCTTGTCTGCCTTGTGATCAGGGTGACATCCCTGCCTGGTCACCAGGAAGGGGGGCTCCGGGGATAAATGTGGTGGTACAGCACTTGCTGCACATGGCAGAAGCATGCTCAGGCCCGAGCAGACATGGTGGGTGAGAAAAGATCATCCGCGAGGGATACCGAAAACTGAAAAATAGCAGAAGTGGTTGGTTTATTCCTTCCTCATTAGGCTCATGGGGCAAGCCTGCAAGATTTTAATCTCTCCAAAGCCTGCATCCGGCCACACTGCCAGACCTGTCTTCACACCCGTTAAGTAAAAACATATAGGATCAGTGTTCTTAGGGGCCAGGTGTCCACTCCATTGGGGAGTTTTCTCCAAAGAAATCTCTCAGCAAGTGTCCCCGGGTGCCGCCGAAGCTGTGTGACTCAAGCAAGTACTTAACTTCACTTCCCCAAGGCTCAGCTTCTCCACCTGTAAATGGGGATGCTATGGGGGGCAGGGAAGGGAAGATGTCAGGGGTAGCAGTAAGATAATGAATTTGAAGTGTCAGGTCACCGCTAACCACCACCATCTTCTGGAGGACCAGATACCAAACTCCTCAGTGCCGCCCACTTGCAAGTGAGGCTGAGGCAGGCAGTAAGCCAAGGATCGACACAGGGCTTTTGTAAACTATAAGCACCTGAGCACATAGGACATGCAAGTTACCTTTAAACTGAACCTACTAGGGGCCTCCCCGGTGGCGCAGCGGTTGAGCGCTGGGTTGCGAAGCTGCCCGCGGCCTCTGCGGTGCCGGTTCGATCCCCGGCTGCCCCCCGGCCACCGGAGGAGGGTCCCACATGGCGCGCAGAACCCTCCTGCCGCCCGCTGCTCCCCTCAGCAGTGCACCTCGGTCCTTCTGCCTGCTCTGCTCCCCGCTCTGGCTCTGGTGAATTCTCTCACCCTCCCACGCTTCTGACTGTACCCAGTGCATGTATAAACAAAACAAACAAACAAATAAATAAAACATGCCTCTATTAAAAAAAATAATAAATAAATAAATAAATAAATAAACTGAACCTACTAGAAAGTTTTCAGGACCCAAACTGTATTGAGCCTGTGGCCTCAGGGCCTGAGCTTTTCCTGCAACCTCAGGAGGAGGGGCAGGAGATGGAGGCCCCACCGTGGTACTGTGTATGACAAAGTCATGGACGCAAAGTGGCTAGAGACAGGTGGGGTGTGGGGGACTGCAGGACAGTATTACCCGACTCTGTGATAATGGGGGTTACTAGTTGCTTCACTTACAGTCCCAATTAGTTCAATCTATGCAGCTGGTATTGAGAGTGCTTAAAGCTAAATGTAGTAAATTTTTTAAAGATGCCCCTCCTAGGTGAAGGCACACATTCTTCCAGATGTTTCCAAGCCATCCCTCCAGCTAGACTCCTCTCCATCTTCAGAGATGACATATGTCAGCTCCCAGTCACAAAGTGGCCCCCTCCCACCACACAATTGCTGGACCTGAGTCACAGGAATGAACGGGCTTTTTTTTTTTTTTTTAAAGATTTATTTATTTATACGAGCACTGGGGTACAGGCCAGAGGCGTGGGAGAGTGAGAGGATTCACCAGAGACAGAGTGGGGAGCAGAACAGGCAGAAGGACCGAAGTACACTGCTGAGGGGAGCAGCAGGTGTGACAGGAGAGGTCTGCCGCACCATGTGGGAATCTCCCTGCCCGGCCAGGAATTGAACTGGTGCCGCGGAGGCTGCAGAGAGCTTCACAGCGCTGCGCTCAACCCGCTGCACCACCCGGGAGGCCCCCAACAGGCTTCTTAAAAGTGAAGGCCAGGGAGGCCAAGTTCTGGTAACAGCCTCACTGAGACAACCCTCAAGGCTTAAAAATACAAAGGAGAAAAAAATGGAGTGAGCTAAAAAACATAAAAAGATAATAAAGAACAGACATTTATTAGACTGGAAGCAAATATATAATTTTTTAAAAATCAAAGCATTCTTTAAGAAAAGACAAACTTTAATAAACTTCAATAAGGCAGGAAGAGGACAAAAGGAGAGGCTGATATTAGAAATGGAAGCAGGGGCATAAAATATTCTGGATAACCTGGTGATAAATATGTTTGAAAACAGGAAAATGTCTGGAAAAGAATAACTCACCAAAACCAACTCAAGAAGAAATAGAAGACTTGGTTACTCTTTTGTTAAGAAGAAACCAAATGAGTGGCTGAAGATGTATATTCCCAAAAGACCAGCAACTCCATGCGTAGGAATAGACCCCAGGCCCCAGGGAACCTCACATGCACATTTCACACACGTTCTAGGAGGCACACGTGGGACTGTCCCTGAGTTGTCTGCAACAGCTGGACTGGAAACCTCCAGAACACATCCAGACGGATCAGTTACAACATCATCTTACAGTAGAAGATCAGGCAGCCGTGAGAATGAATATGTGTGAACAAAGCACACTGCATCTGTGCAACAGAAAAGACCAGGCTGCAGACAAACATATACCCATGTTATAAAACTATAAGGAAGACAATGGAACAATAATGCAATCCAAAGTGTAGTTCTCTCTGGGGGAGGAGAGATGAGAAGGGAAGGACACTCAGGAGTTCTAAAGCACTGTAACATCCTAGGTTAAGCCTAGTGATAGGGACATACAGCTTCATTTTTTACAACATATGTGTTATATTTTATTCTGTTACACACCTATTTATTTTTTAATAATCAGGTGAGACTCCTATGACGCTAGGGTCTACATGAGCCTCAGAAGCAGCCCTTGTCCTTCCTGTTCCCTGAACTGCCCTAGCTAGCTTCTGCCTAGAAAAGATTGATTCCACATCTCAGCTGCGTTCTTCAGAGTTCTGCATGTCACCTCCTCCAAGAAGCCCTCCCTGGGCACACTATCTCAAATAATTCTTCTTTTCCTCACTCTTGCCACCACCTGACATTAACTATTTACTGCCTGTCTCTCCTACTGCAACTCAAGGTGCAGTAGAGCAAGAGGGCAGGGCCTTGGAATCTTCTCACTGTTGTATCCTTAGTCCTGAAGATGAAGAGCATCTGGCATAAACTGAGTGCACAGGGAATGTGAGTGCACAGGGATTCCACCCTGGGAATGTGACCCCTCTGAGCCTGGTTCCTTATTGTAAAATTCAGGTAGTAATAACAGACCCTGACTGATGAGGCACAGACCCACCCACCCCCCCGGCCCTGCTATCTGCAAATAGAACATTCCTATTTGTTATGATTTGGCAGGTTATTTTGGGGGTCTGGGAACACTCAAAATGTTTTCGTATAAATTGATGATAACATTCCCAGGCCCCGCACACAAAGTGCCAAATCATACTAAACAGGAGCATTCCACTAGTGGAAAGCAGGGGAAACCAGTAGTGTGTGTGGAGAGCTTGGCACAAAAAACAGGAATGCTCAGTAAATATTAGCTCTTGACACTTCAGATTAAATATAACCTCTTCCTCGTGTTAAGGATAAAACCATTAAGGTCCACAGAAGGGTCACACGGTCCACCATCAGAAGGGCCAAGACAAAAGCAAAATGTTAAGAAAAACTGATGAATGGTAAACAGACTGTGGTACAGCCATACAATGGACTATTTGGCAAAAGAAAGAAATGAAGCACGAATTCATGCTGTAGCATGGATGGCCTTCCAGACGCTATGCTAAGTGAAAGATGCCTCATCCCATAGGGTTCCATTTATAGGAAACGTCCAGAAGAGTTAAATGAATGGAAACAGAAAGTAGATTGGTGGTTGCTGTGCAAGTGGGAATAAGGAGACTGCAAATGAGCGAAGTGGCCTTTTAGGGGCAATGGAATGTCCTAAAATCAAATGTGGTAAATTGATGAAAACTTATTTGAAACCAGTCCATTTACTAAAAACACTGAATTGTACACTTAAAATGTTATGAAATGCAAATTACCCTCAACAGAGTCATTCAAACCATTTTTTTTTAAAGGAGAGGTGCGACGAGCCCAGAAGAGAAAGTTCAGTGTCCATGCTCCCCTGCCATGTTGCTCTCAGAGATCACCATCCAGCCACAGCCACAAGTGCAACTGATGTCTGAGCCAGAAGCCCCAGACAAGCAGGCCTCCTTTAGCCAGACCCACTGGTTGCCTAAAGACCCCTCCATCTCCCTTAACCTCACCCACTCTGAGAAGATGCACCTCACCATTCAGGCCAAGAGCAGAGTCCACCTGAGGACCTGGTTCTGGGCAGGCACTGGCCCTCAGAGAGTGCTCCAGTCAGGGGCCAAAAGCTGCAGACTGTGGCAACAAGGAAGTTCCTGGTTTTGGAGCATGCGGCTCCAGTGACAAGAAGTTTGTCTACAGAGGCAAAGTCCAGGGGTCGTGGTTGTGACAGGGGCCAGTGTGTGGCCAAAGCTCGTGGGAAGGTACAAGAATGGCTCAGCCAGACCCTTCCCAAGGAACCCAGGTTCAGGAAACAGGTTCAGGAAACAATAACCATCTGCCCAGCTGAGTTAGATCATGCTCAGGACAGGCAGGTGTCTTCACAGCGAGTTGGGAAACGCTGCTGCTGGGGCAATCTCAACGGCTCTGCTCTTGCCTCAGTCAGGGCTGGCAGGGGTAGAAGACAGCCCGGAAGGAGAAACAGGCCCCAAGATGGTGATTTTCTGGCCAGAGAGGCTGGGCCTACGTGAGGCCGGAAACCCAAAGGGGCCTGCGCCGTGAAGGGGTCCTCTGAGTCCTCAGCCCATGCACCCCCAAATGCCAGTGCTGCATAGATAGGAGGGGTCCACTTCCAGTCACTGCAAAGTCATATCAGCCACCAGGATATGAAACTCACAACCAGGGGAGCAGAACCCCACCATTCACCCACTCCTGAAGGACCCAGTTTAAAAACCACCTATCTATCAACTTTCAACAAGCGGCAACAGGCCTTGGGATAGGAAGGGCCTTTTTGGCAAGGGCACAGCTCCTCAGAACACAGCAGGGCTAGGTTCCTGTCACTTGTGCTCACCCAGAGCTGTGGGTCAAGGCCATGGGGACCTACTAAAAGCATAGTGTGCTCTGATCCTGATGACACAGGATGACATATGACACAGCACCATTTCTAAAAGCCCTGGTCAGTGAGAACTAGGAAATCTTTACCACTAGCCTCAGCGGCCAGGCCACTTCTCACAAGGCCACCGAGGTTTCATTTTTTTAAGGTTTAAGGCCTGGTGAACTGGACCCTTGCCTCAGTTCCCTCAGCACATGAAGGGAGATGACCCCCAGGCAGCTCTGGCCACTGTGGGTGCTGCCTCAACAAAGAGCCCTCTGTGAGGACTGTCCTCCACTCCAGGCCAGCTCCCCTGACACAGAGGCCAGTGTCCTCACTGGTGAAGTCCACCAACACGGGGAAGTGATGGCACGGGGGTGGGAAAGCTACTGAGAAATCAGGACTTTGCTGAATCCCGAGCCAACAGCCTGGCTCCTCACCGAAAGAATGCTGAGTATAGCCCCTGTGGGTTACCAAGAAAAGGTCTCACCAAGATGCGGTTTCACCACCAGGGCCGTAAGCTCTAAAAAGGGGACATCACAGTCATTTCAGCTGTAACTGCCACCGGGACTGGGCAGGGCCTCAGGACTGAGCCTCCCGGTAATGACCTCTCTCAGTTTGCTGAAGGAATAGTGGGCTACAATACGTGGGGACAAAAACACTGGCCTCATCTTCCTTTACTATTTCCTATGCATACCCACCTCCTGGCACACACCTTTCAAAACCTCCCTGGTAACAGGGATTGCACTGTAATGTTACTTCCATCTGAAAAATAAGTTTTCCAAGTATTTCTTTCCCGCTTCTTTTATATACACAAACACAGGAATCATTGTATCTTATTTTATTTTTTCTTTCCACAAATGGATACTTTTTGAGTTTGGTGAGTATCTCCCTAAAGCATTACAATGTAAACATGGGGTAACTCAGTTGCCATATACCTAAGTCCCAGTCCACCAAGGAAAATCCCTCCCTTTGGAAGCTCCCCCATAGTTGTAAATACTATCTCACTGCTCTGAAAGTGCCTCTTGAACTGACTGACATCCGCCACAGCTGCACCTGACTTTCCTCTTTCCAATTTTTCTCCATTTTTTGGCCTGGTATTGCCTGCCGGGAAGTCTTCCTGATAATGAGCTCCCCAGGGAGCAGCATGGCATTACCACCACCATTGCCCAGCTTGAGCAAGTCCCTTCACATACTAGCTTCAGTTTCCTTGTGGACAAAATGTGAATATAAGAGCATTTGTCTCATAAGCTATTCTCAGAATGTGTAAGACAATATTAGCAATAAAGGGTGCTCTGTGTCATACCAGGTATACCTATTTGGCTCTCAGTGACTCTTAGTAGTCTGCAGGTCGACGTAAAATGCTCAGATGCATAACACTGTTTAGTTGGGCAACTGCTGTCTCTCCAGGTAGTTTCTAGCACAGAGCAGGGGTGAACAGACCCCTGAACCCACTGATGTGGTAAAGAAAAGTGGACAAAGTAGAACTGAGCTAGTATATAAGATGTGCAGACCTACTGAGTGCTGGGCTAGGAGAGGAGGCACCAAGAGTAAACAGGTCCCAACAGAGATGATGGTTCAAAGTGTGCATGGGGGTGGGGCAGAATGGCCTGCCAGAAGAGGTCTAATCCCTTCTGAGAACTGGATGATTTAAAAGCACAAAAGGTGAGTGTGTTCCCACTGTGAAGGTTAAAAAAAAACCCTACTTATTAATTATATATTGCGTGAAATTGGCCAGAAGCTAGAATCCTGTCTTTGTTCTAAACACACAGCTTGGCTGAAAAAGTTCCTGTAAATTACACCCCCACCCAGCTCTCAACATTTTTTCATGAACATTTCTGAAATCATTACAGCCAATTAGCCTAATGCCAGGCCCCAGGGAGGGACTGGAATCCTTGAAACCTCCCCCAGTTCGTGGTTGCTATTTAAAAATTCCCATTTTACAGAGAGGTAAATAGGTTCAAGTAACTCACTGGCTGGCCCACTCAACTACCCACCCTACTGGCCATCTCCATGGGAAGGTGGTTATTATTTACCACTGCTCCTACCATTGGACACCTTCAGAGGAGGCTCCTTGGGAATAGCAACCGTCTTAACCCACCTTCTGAGCCAAAGGGACTGGCAGGGAAAGGATATTGGGGGATGGTGAGTCCCTGCCCATGCCTTGGGGAAAGCGCACCTTGGCGGCTGTCCCTGCCAGTAGGACTTCATTCTACCAGGGCCACTGGGGCCCAAGAACTTCGTTAGGTTCCTTTGGCCTTCCAAGCCTCCACTCCCCCACCCCCACCGCCCTCCCATTCCAGCTCTGATCTTAGACCTCTCCTTCACACCCGCTGCCAGAATTCAGCGTGCACGTGGTCACCATTCTCCCCACTGCCTGCCCTCGCCTAGCTCCAAAGTCGCCTAGCTCCAAAGTCGCCTAGCTCCAAAGTCGGGCCCAATTCAAGGGTGGCAGGAATGTGAAGTTGCAGAGGAGACAGGTAGTTTGAAGTGGAATGAAGGCCGGGGCCCAGTCTCTCTGCAAGCTGAGGAGCTAAAACTGGGCGGTCTCCAGTTGGAGAGCTTGGGGTCAAATTCCAGCACGAGCCGTAAGTGATCCAGGGAAACTGCCTTAAACTCGGAGCCTCGCGCTCCCCATTCGCAAGATGGGCTGTTAACAATGGGGCCCACACAGGGGCGTGGAAAGGGTTGAGAGGGCCCCGAGTGCAGGGCACACGGCACAGAGCCCGGCTCTCTGCCAGAGCGCGCGCGACAAGGTGGCGGCCTTCCCCGCATGGCGCGAGGGGCGACTCTGCGATCTACCAGCCCGGTCCCCGGCGCCATGGCGCGGCCGGAGCGCGGGAGCCTGGCGAGGGGCAGCGCTGGTCCTGAGCCGCACGAGATGCCGCGGCGCACCGGGCGGAAGCCGGGCCAAGGGTGCGCGGCGCAGCGGAAGGCGCCTCCCGCCCGGCCCAGCGAGGCGCGTGTCCGCCATCTGACCGCGCCCCCGGCCGCCTCCCTCGCGACGGCTCCGTGCAGCGCGACATGGAGCCGGCACCCCAGCTGTGGAAGACCGCAGGGAGCAGGCCGGAAACCGGGCCCCCTCGCCGGCCCAGCGCCCAGCTCTCCGCACTCACCCCGAGCCGGCCGCCGTGGTGGCCTGGATGGAGCTGATGCGCAGGCGGTTGGCGGTGTCCTTCAGGGCCTGCAGCTTCTGCTGGTCAGGCTTATGGTAGCCCTCCATGGTGCAGCCGGGCGAGCAGGAGGACGCGGAGAACACCGAGGGCGCAGGGACAGAGCAGGAGCGGCGGCTCCGGCGGCGACAGGCAGCGGCCGAGGCCGGGCACCGCGCGGGGGCGCGTTAAGACTCCCGGGACCCGCCCGTGGGGGCGGGGTGGGGCGGGGCGCCAGCATCACCCCAGGCCGCCGGGCCGCCTCGGCCCCGCCCCTGCCCCGCCCCGAGCCCTTCAGCGCTAATCGGGAAACTGAGGCTGCCTGAGATCCGCAACCTTGGATACTCAGGCCGACGCGGTCCATCTGCCTCGTCCCGGCCTCCCCCTAACATTTAGTGGGTAGTTGCGGGCTGCCAGGCTGGCCTGTGGCAAGAGGCACTGCCCTGCCGGTACTAACCACGCGCACTAATAATAATAGCAGTAGTAATAATAAGAATGACAGCTCCAGCTTCGAGGCTTGGTTCAGTTTGCCTGTACAGTCTGTTTCCACTGCAGAGAGCTCTGTCTCCTTTCTCCACACAGTGATAGATAACTGAGAAGGGATTAATAATCCCATTTTACGGATGAGCAAATTGAGCCCGGCAGGGTTAATCAAGGTCGCCAAGTCTGGTGGGTTTGGAACTCTGCCCCAAGAGGCCAGCTCCATTCCCAAACCCCAAGCCTAAGAAAGAGCCTAGGGATTTCCTGGCCTGTTAATGTGGATATGAAAGAGTAGTAGTGAGGATACTATGTGTCAGCTGAGAAAATCAGTAGCAGGCCCTTCACAAGCTATTGGGGTCTAGAAACACTACTGACCTAACACACAGTTTGGTTCCAGGTCTGTAGGGACAGGAGCACCCACCTCTGCTGTTAGAAGTGTTAGGGGGAAAGGATGTCCTGAGTTAATCCCATACAGGCTTTGTGGACCCCACCCCCACTCCAGACTAAAGCCATCAAGACATTGGGAAAGACAAATCCCATCACCACCAAAGGGAGGGTGGCTGGGACCTGAGGGTGGAGTTGGGCAGCCAGGTTGGATATAAAAACCAAACACGTGGGCCTTGGGGTCGCTGGCTCGCAATCGCTCGCCTCCTGGCTTCACCGCTCCTGGGTTCCAGTTGAATAAGGCCCAGATCATCCTGGACTTCAGCCAAGTTTCAGGAGCCCTTGGACTTCTACAAATTCAGTGTCAGAACCAGAAGCCTGGGTTGGCCTGAGATGATTTAAAGTAAACAGAGGATGTGTATGGCTTATATGCAAATGCTATGCCATTTTATACAAGGGACATGAGCATAAATGAATTTTGGTATTCATGGAGGTTCTGGAACCAATCCCCCATGGATACCAAGGTACAGTTGCACTGTTATTAGATGCTTATTGGGGAGTAGCTTGTATCACCATGACAGTGCTGATGGATTATAATTGGCTTCCTGGAGTAGTATGTGGAGCAGCAGAATTCTGAGTTGTGATTCAAAAGGAAATGCCAGGACCACTCAGCCGTGCTGGGCAGGGACACCTGGTATGGGAGACAGGCAGTGCGGCCCATGCTTTTCCCACCTCTGTGGGCTTTGGCTATCTGGAATGCCTCACTCACTGTCTTTCACACCCACTCACACATAGTCCCCTTACTGTCCCCTACATCCCCTACCATCCCACACACCGTCCTTCATGCTGTTCCCATGTGTCATGCCCTGCCCTGGAACATGCAGGCTGCCCTACCACAGCACCTTCTTGGCCTCCTGCAAAGCCTGTGTGCCCTGGTGAAGGCACAGGACAGAACCAAGGTGCAATTGCTACTACTACTCAGCCCTGAACAGGCAGCTAAGCCCTCAGGAAGACCCCCCACAATGCTTGTGCCTTCTCATTGGGAACTCTGCCTAGGAGATTATCCTGGAAGGAACTCCACCTGCAAAGAGGTCTCTAATGGCAGGGAGTGGTGGGGGTGGGGGTTCGCTTCATCAGTGTGAAGACTGAACCTCCTGAGAAATGGGTTTACTCTCAAATTTGTTGACCTGGGCACAGAAATTGGAAGGGCCTGTGGGGTACATGTGGCACCTCGCTGGTCCCAACAGCCAGACATGACAACCCCTGGCTGTTGAGGTCCTAAGAACTGCCTGAAGCGGTCATTCGACTGGCAGATCCCGGGTGCCAATCTAACCTTCTGAATCAGAATCTCTGGGGTCAGACCTAGGGCTCAGCATTTCTAGAAAGACCTCTAGGAAATTCTGTTTTAGGGTTCTGAGTACTTTCCATGGAAAACACTGGGGTTCTGGAGCAGGACAGACCTAGATTCACTGCCCTGGGTGCCCCCTAGGGCTAAGTATGGAGTTTTGAAAGTCTGACAGGGAGCGGAAAGATGTTTGTGACCATTGTTCCAGGAGTTAAAAATAAGCTATAGAACAGCAGGTAGGGTGTGGCCCTATTTCTGTCAAAAAATAAACAAAATAAGTTAATCAATGAAAAAATAAGTGCAAGCATGGGTATGCATGCAAGCATGTGTGTGCCCACGTCCAGTGTGCCTGTTCCGGTGTTTGCATTGGCAAAGCAGAGAGGCTGCAAGGACAGGCACCCAGCTGTGGAAGACTTTGGCAGGAGGCACTGAGGGGCACTTTCAGTTTCTACTTTATGCATTTCATTTTTCTTGGAATTTAGTGCTTATGAACATGGTTGGCTTTCACAATGAGAAAAAAAGCAAGACAAAAATCCATCTTGAAAAAATTACTATTGAGGTTGGGGGAGGGGTGCACTTTTATGAATGCACTGTTTCTCTTGATTCCCTGTGTTATGTAAATCTGCCCTTGTGTTTCACAAGACAGGCTGCTGCCCTGGACGTTTTGTGGGCTGGGAGGAAATCCCCAGGCAGTGGATGCTCACTAGTACAGACCCTTCCCCCCCACCCCCCAGCTTTGCTAAATGTATGAGTCTCAGGGCAGAGCTATCTTGATATACTCCTGCACATCCATTGAGCAGACACTGATGAGACTTGAACGGCCTGAGCAGCCGCCTTCCTGAATGACAGGGCCGGGCATCTCTTTGGCAGGGCCAGCCTATTTGTGTGCTCCTGGGGCATGCCTGGGCTGGACGCTGTGGTCTCCAAGCCAGCACTGTGCCTGCAGTGGAACTGACATCTCTGGGTCCTCTGGACACTTTCCTGGGCTTATAGGTAGGGCTCATGGCTACAGGACCTGGGATGACTCCTGTGCGCCTCCATCCTTGTGCCCACCAGTGTCTGGTACATGGCCCACTCAGGGGCACTCAACACAGGCTTATAGGTTAATTAATAACTCATCACATTTCCTCTAAGTGCCCCACGATTTCCTTTTGGAGGCCTGTTTGATAATGCTGTACACAGGAAAGTTGAGATCACAAGTGATTCATGTCACTCACTAGAAACTCTGATTTTTCTTGAGTTGATTTTTTTTTAAAGATTTATTTATTTATTTGTTTATTTATTTATTTATTTATACAAGCACTGGGTACAGTCAGAAGCACAGGAGGGTGAGAGAATTCACCAGAGCCAGAGCAGGGAGCAGAGCAGGCAGAAGGACCGAAGTACACTGCTGAGGGGAGCAGCGGGCGGCAGGAGAGGTCTGCGCGCCATGTGGGACCCTCCTCCGGGGGCCGGGGAGCAGCCGGGGATCGAACCAGCTCCGCAGAGGCCGCGGGCAGCTTCGCAACCCACAGCTCTACCGCTGCGCCACCGGGGAGGCCCTATTTTTGTTTTTAAAGAACACCTTACCCCTCTAATTAAAAAAGTAAGGGGCCTCCCTGGTGGCGCAAGCAGTTAAGTGTCAGGACTATGAAACTATCCATAGCCACTGCAGCATGAGTTTGAAGTTTGATCCCTGGCCAGGGAGGTGACACAAATGGTGCAGCAGACCTCTCCTGACTCGCCCGCTGCTCCCCTCAGCAGTGTATTTCAGTCATTCTGCCTGTTCTGCTCCCCACTCTGTCTCTGGTGAATCTTCTCACTCCCCGCACCTCTGGCCTGTAGCCCAGCTCTTGTATGCATAAATAAAAATAAAAAATAATAATAATAAAGAAAAAACATGTTCATTTAAAAAAGTTGGAATGTACAGAAAATTTAAAAGCAAAAAAATTATGTGTAATCCCATCCCAGGAAGACAACTATTAAATTCATTTCACTCTTTCCCTGCCACCAAGTTCTCACTCAGAAACTCTGGTGATTTGGCTCCACCCAAAATCCCTCCACCAAGGCTGAGCAAGAAATGGCTGCTCGAGGTATACTGACAATGACAATGTTCTACAACAGGTGTCGAAGACCGCTGTCACCCACGAGGTCCTAGCACATGGAATTCCCGAAACCCCAAAGCCTTAGACAAAGCCCATCTTTGGTGCTTGCATCCTACAGTGATGAAGGTTGGTGGAGACCCATTGTGCTGAACACCAAACTAAACCAATGAAAAACAAGAAACTTAGGGAATGGCAGGCTCTATAAAATGGATAGAGGAGAAACCCTGTAAATGTTTGGTTGTAGTTATGGTGAAGTGGAAAATGTCAGGCTGACCTGTTGATTAGCTGAAGTTGGGACATAGCCTGTAGACTGAACGTCTACAACTGATAGAAGCTCTCAAGGCCACATGCCTCATACATGTATCCTGGGTGATTGTACCCCTTGCTTTAGGCAATAAATACTCTGTCACCTAAATGCTCCAGGCTCAGACTTTGGAGAACGATCTGTTCTGGTCTTGCTGGCATAAATAAAGAGCTTCCCTCCTCCTCTCTGACTGCTACCGGTTACCTGACAAATCCCGCCTTACCAGTGGGATAGTTAAGGACCATGGCAAAGAGTCTCAGCCCAAGGATGTTATCCAGGAATATTTCCAATGCAAGAAGTGAGCAAATAAAATATTTGGCTCTTGTTCCTCAAAAAAAGAAAGAAAGGAATTTGTTTGTTTGACAAATAACTGACTTATAATTGTTATGAAGACAATAGGGTCAAGGGCCAGACACTGGAGGTGGGGAAGAACGGCAGTAGGGGTATCTGTCAACCCTAGGTGGTCAGGCAAGATGGAAAACAGGTAAAACATTGCACAATTGTTTGCTTTTGGAGGTATAGAGCTATGTCAGTCTCATTGTTAACCAACCCCTGATGACGGGTGTTGACTTCTTTTCCACTTCTCGCCCTTATATATTACCCTGCAGTGAATGTTTTGGTATCTAAATGCTTGTCCTCCTGGCAGATTATATCCCAAACCCGAGTTTTAAATGGGAAACTACTGGGTCATAGGGTGGCATTCTTCTAAAACTCTTGATACATATTTGGCAAAGAGCTCTCCAGAATGTCTGGTTCTGTGACTCACTTTTGCCTCTAGCTGGAGCTGTCCCAGCGTGTGCTCAGAGAGGAAGTGGAGGGAGGGAATCTAAGACGTGTGGGGCCTTTGAGGGACCCCTGCCCTTCTCTGGGGCTCAATTTCCTCAATCTGTAAAATGGGCTCGTTCTTGAAACACACAGAGACCTAAATTCCTCCTATATGCCAGGCCCTGTGTGCTGGGTCAGAGCTTATCGCAGACAGCAAATGCAACTGGGTTTAGCAGGGCTGGGAGGCTACTGCTGCTTTCAAAGCCTCCAAATTCTTCCTGACAGTGGTCTGTAGGCCCTGGGAGCCAGTAAGCAAGGAAGACCAATGGGAAAATTCTGAGATGAGTTTAAAGGTGGTTTATTCCAGGACACCTGCAAACTCTGGGCTCTGGGCATTGGATGAGAGCCCCACAAGAGGGAGGTGAGGGTGAGCAAAGGGAATATGGAGATAACTCACTCCTCTGGCTACAGCTCACCCAGGTCAGCATAACTCTCTCCAGCCTCCTTTCCATTTATTGCTTTTTTTTTTTTTAAATCACAGCTTTATTTCATAATTAACACCATGAAATTCACTCTTTTATTTATTTGTTTGTTTATTTATTTATTTATTAAGATTTATTTATGTATTTATACAAGCACTGGGTACAGTCAGAAGCGCGGGAGGGTGAGAGAATTCACCAGAGTCAGGGGAGAGCAGAACAGGCAGACTGACAAAGTACACTGCTGAGGGGAGCAGTGGGCGTGGCAGGAGAGGTCTGCGCGCCATGTGGGACCCTCCTCTTGTGGCCGGGGAGCAGCCGGGGATTGAACCGGCGCCATGGAAGCTGCGGGCCGCTTCACAAACTAGCGCTCAACCGCTGCACCACCAGGAGGCCCTTTTATTTTTTTATATTAAAAAATGCCCTTTTGGGCCCTCCCTGGTGGTGCAAGGGGTTAAGTGTCAGCACTATCAAGCTATTGGCAGTCACTGCAGAATGAGTTCTGTCCCCCCGCTAGGGAGGTGATCCACAGCAGACCTCTCCTATTTCGCCCGCTGTTCGCCTCAGCAGTGTATTTCAGTAGATCCACCTGTTCTGCTCCCCACTCTGTCTCTGGTGAATCCTCTCACCCCCCGCACCTCTGGCCTGTACCTATTTATTTATTTATGCATAAATAAATAAAAATAAATTTTAAAAAAACTTTCCTTTTTTTAATTTCATTTTCCCCTAGTTTTTCTCCCTCTCCCACCCTCTCTTATATCCTTTCTTTCACCATTTTTCTCTAAACCACAGAAATTTCACTGTTTATTAATATCTGCTAGCTTTTATAAGTATTTTGCTTTGGGGAATTTTCTGCTATGTAAACATCCAATGTTTGTCCTTGTCATTGGGACTTTCTTTACTACGCAGAATTCACTTGAAGTCCTTTTGTTTTGCTGTAAGTGGCAACATTTCACTTTTCCTCATGGCTGAGGAGTATTCCATTGTGTGGCTATATCACAGCTTCATTCAGTCCTCTAACAGTGGGCACTTGGATTATTTCTATGTGCTGTTGTAAGTAATGTTGCAATAAACACTGTAAATTTATGAAATTTTGAAATGATGATTTTCTGTTATTCAGATAGATGCCCGAGTGGAATCGCTGTGTCATTTTCATTTTTAGTTTTTTAAGGTAAATCCAGATCTTTTCTCAAAATGGCTTCACTAGATTGCTTTCCCACCAATATAGTGTAATGGGTTCTTCTTTCTCTGCATCCTCTCTAGCACTTGTATTTGGGGGTCTTCTTAATATGTGCCATTCTCACAGGTGTGAGATGGTATCACATTATGGTGTTGCTCTGTATCTCACTTATTAAAAGCAATGATGAACATTTTTCCGGTGTCTATAGATCTTTGGGATATCCTATTTGGTGAATTGTCTGTTCAGATCTGCTGCCCTTTTATTAATTCAGTTGTTTGTTTTCTTATTAAATTGAATGAGTTTTTGGTATATCCTGAATATTAACCCCACTGTTGGTAATGTAATATGTGAATATTTTCTCCTATTCAGTAGAAAATGGGTCTAATCTACTTACATTTTCTTTGACTGTGTAAAAGCTTTTTAATTTGAGGTAATCCCAATAGTTTATTTTTGATTTTATTTCCCTTGCAACAGGAGTTGAGCTCCAAAAACATCTTAATCATCACTCTCATGAAATGTATCTCCAGTGTTTTCTTCTATATATTTGATTGCTGCAGGTCTTACACCTAAGTCTTTAATCCATTTAGAATTTATTTTTTGTGCATGGAGTTAGAGAGTGATTCAATTTCACTCTTTTACATATGGCTGCCCAGTTTCCCCAGTACCATTTGTGAGAGAGACTCTCCTTTCCCAATTATATTATTGTGGTTCCTTTATCACGAATTAAACATTGATATATACATGGACTTATTTGGGGGCTTTAGATTCTATTCCATTGATTGATACGTCTTTTTATTCCAATAACATATTGCTATAATTACTGCTGCTTTATAGTATAGTTTTACATGGTACCTCCATTTCTTTGTCCTTTTGCTTTGTATAGTTTGCTTATGCCTTGTATTATTCCATATAAATTTAATCTTGTTGTTCAATTGCACTGAAGAATATTGTTGTTATTTTATTTTTTTAAATATTTATTTATTTATGCATACAAGAACTGGGGTACAGGCCAGAGGTGTGTGTGTGGGGGGGTGAGAGGATTCACCAGAGACAGAGTGGAAAACAGAACAGGCAGAATGACTGAAATACACTGCTAAGGGGAGCAGCAGGCAAGTCAGAAGAGGTCTGCTGTGCCATGTGGGTAGCTCCCTGGCTGGAGATTGAACTCGTGCTCCAGTGGCTGCAGATAGCTTGAGAGGATGCATCTTAACCCCTTGCGCCACCAGGGAGACACTTGTTGTTATTTTAATGGGGAGATTTCACTAAATTTATTTGTCATTTTTGGTAGTCATTTTTTTATATTGATTCTCCCTGTCCATGAGCATGGGATGTTTTTCCATCTCCTTATGTTATGATCAGTCTATATCCTTTAATAACATATTGTCATTTTTTTATTATATAAATCCTTCACCTCCTTAGTTAGGTAAATTAACTAGATATTTGATTTGTTTTGAAATTATTATGATTGGAATTATTTTCTTAACTTCTTTTTCTTCTTGTTCATTGTATATAAAAATGGAACAGATTTTTGTATGTTGATATTATAACCTGTCACTTTGCTATATTCACTTATTATTTGTAATAACTTTAGGGTTTTCTACATTTCTACTGTTTTCTAGTATCATATCATCTGTGTATAATGATAGTTCCATTTCTTTTCTAACCTGGATTCTTTCTCTTTTCTGTTTTTGTCTGATTGCTCTAGCTAAAACCTCTAATACTAAAATAAACAAGTGGGCGTTCTTGTCTCGTTCTTGATCTTAAAGGGAAGCTTTCTGTTTCTTACCATTGAGTATCATATAACCTGCAGGTTTGTGATAGATGGCCTTAATTGTGGTGAGGTAGGTTCCTTGTAATCTCATATTTAAGGTTTTTATCATAAGCAAGTGCTAAATCTTATCAAATGTTTTCTCTGCATCTATTGATATTATCATACGATTTTAAATCTTTTTGTTGATTTTACTGTATATTGATTGATTTATGTATATTAAAGTATTCTTGCATCCCTGGGATAAATCCCACTTGACCCACATGGGTAATGCTCAAGTAACATTGTAATGTATGTTGAATTCAATTTGCTCGTATTTTCTTGAGAATTTTGCATCAGTATTCATCAGAGATATTGATCTGAAGTTTTCTTGTGCTATCTTTTTTTTTAAGATTTATTTTATTTATTTATGCATACAAGAGCTGGGGTGTAGGCCAGAGATGTGGGGGAGGGGTGAGAGGATCACCAGAGACACAGTGGGAAACAGAACAGGTGGATCTACTGAAATACACTGCTGAGGGGAGCAGCAGTGTATTTACACTCAGGTCTGCTGAGTCATATGGGTTAGCTCTCTGGCCTCCAGGGATAGAACTCCTGCTGCAATGGCTGCCAACAGCTTCATTGTACTGAGACTTAACCCCTTTCGTCACCAGGGAGGCCTCCCACTTGTGCTATGGGTTTTGGTATTAGGGTGATGTTGGCATCAGAAAATGTATTTGGGAACATGGCCTCTTCTTGAGTTTTTAGAAATATTTTGAGCAAGATGGGTGTAAGTTTTTCTTTCAAGCTTTGATGGAATTTGCTTGTAAAGCCATCTGAAATGCCCACTTTTAAAGTGTACAAGTCAGTGGCTATTGGTATATTCATAGGATTGTGCAACCATTATCATTATTTAATTTTAGAACATTTTATGACCCTGAAAAGAAACCTGTACTCATTAGCAGATCAACCCAGGTCACCTCTAATCTGCTCTCTGTCTCTATGGATTTACGTATTCTGGACATTTTAGCAGAATGGACTCATACAGCATTAGTCTTTGTGACTCTCTTCTTTAACTCAGCATAAAGTTCTCAAGGCTTTTCCATACTGTAGTATGTATTGGTACATTATTCCTTTTAATTGATGAATAATTTTCCATTGTATGACTATGCCACATTTTGTTAATCCATTCATCAACTGCTGGACATTTGGATTGTTTTCACTTTTTTGCTATTATGAATAATGCTGCTTTGAATGAACATGTAACACTTTTTGTTTTACTTTTTGTTTTCATTTCTTTATGGTAGAATTATTGGGTCATATGTCAATTCTTCACTCAGCTTTTTGCAGAACCAGCAAACAGTTTTCCAAAGTTGCTGCACCAGTTTCAGTTTCACCAGCAATTGATGAAGGTTCCAATTCCTCCACATCCGTTCAACATATATTATCATTTGTGGTGTAAAGTGGTATCTCACGGTGGTTTTGTCATTTATTTCTTTAAAAAATATTATATAAGTAAGAGTATTAAAATACTATATAAGTAGCATATAAAATAATGTATAAGTAACTATATAAATATATACAATTAATACTATATAAGTAATGCATGTTCATAGAAATTTTGGAAATTTATTTTTTTTTAAAGATTTATTTATTTATGCATATAAGAACTGGGGTACAGGCCAGAAGTGTGGGGGATGAGAGGATTCACCAGAGACAGAGTGGGGAACAGAGTAGGCAGATCCACTGAAATACACTGCTGAGGGGAACAGTGGGCAAGACAGGAAAGATCTGCTGGGCCATGTGGGTCACCTCCCTGGGCGGGAATCCAACTTGTGCTACCGAGGCTGTGGATAGCTTCATAGTGCTGTGTCTTAACCTTTTTAGGGAGGACCCCAAAATTTTAGAAATTTAACCCCAAATACTGTGATGGTCCATTTTATATGTCAACTGGGTGAGGCCATTATCCCAGTTATTTAAACAAACATTTACCTAAGTGTTGCTGTGAAGGGATCTTGCAGATGTGATAAGTCTGTAGTCAGTTGATTTTAAGTGACCTGGGTGGACCTGATTCAGTTGGTTGAAAGGCTAAAGAGAAGAGTATCCGCCCTGGGGCAGCAGCCCTGCCCGTGCAGAGTTCAGCTGGCCCTTCCTGAGGCTTGCCCTGCTGTTTTCCGACTTGCCAAGTCATCTCCCACAAAGATGCAAGTCAGTTCCTTGTATCACTCCATAAAGATCTCCTAGGGTTCTAAAAGGTCAAGAAAAAGATAAAACTTGAAAACCAACCACAGGTCTGGGCATACACAAGGGGTGTGGAGGGAGAGGGGTCAGAACAGGGAGGGATGAGCACAAGGGACAAAGGCAATGGTCACAGAGGCTGCGGGAGTGGGCGGCCCACGGGGACTGCACCTGAGGGACAAGCAAACATTGTCCAGAATGAACAACGATGTAAGAAAATAAATGTAATTAAAAAAAAAAATCTCCAAGATCTCCGCAAGAGGGAAGAAGATGTCTTAGGGTTCTGCTACTTTGGTTGGATCTGCATCCCCGTAATCCCATCATCTAGAGATCACCATGAACGTTTTGGTTATTTCTTTCCAGTCTCCCCAGCCCCCAACCTCTCTACCCATGAATATAAATATTTAAAATGCACTGGTGAACCCTCTGTATGTCTTTTACATCTTTGTGCATCTTAAACCTTTTCCCATGGGTTTGAGTGCTTTCCTATTTTAGGATTATCTCTGGTGCAGGGAAGTTCAAACCCTATGCCCCTTTGACGGGACATTTGCATTGCTTCTGTATTATACAATACTTGGGCTTTCATGCCAGTCTTGTGCTTTTCACTCCTGTGCTGCCAGGAGGTGGACTGTTTTCTGGTTGCCCTGGCAGACAGGACCCTACGTTTTCTTGGTCAGTCCCAGGACCCAACTGTGTCACCCTGGAAGCCTGGGACTGCAGAGACTTGGCACTCCTGAACGGTGAGCAGCGGTATGGAGCCCAGCCAAGCCGCCAGGCCTGCTTTTCCTTGTGCATAAAGAAAAGGTGCCTAGTCATTGCAACTTGCAATTTGAGTAGTGGAGCCAGGGCACCTCCCTGGGCGGGGAGCAGGGAGCCGCCTCAACAGCCTCCATCAGTTCCTTCCCAGGGCTCTGTGCCTGGTGGGCCTGGGGCTGTGCTGTTGACAGTCTGGGCACTTTTGGGGCAGGTGTGCCTGCCTTGCAACCTGCAGGACTGAGTGGGGGAGATGCCTATACCTTCACCCCCCTTTTCTGGTAGCTACTGGGTTTCCATGAACAAGCAGGGGGAGTAGAGATGTCTATTTTGTTCCTGCGGATATTAGAGATGGAAGTTTTTGTGGGGAGATTAAGCGGATTTTCTCCTGGGTGGTGTTTGAATAGCTGAAGTGAATGCTTAGGGTAAGACTATAGCACTCTGTGGGAAGTCCTGCAGAGGGGTTGTTTCACTGCTCTGAGCCACAGTTCCTCCTGGGAAAGAGGAAGCCATTAATAGCGCCTGCCTCAGATTGTTGAGTTGTTGGGAAGATTATTGGAGATACTAACTAAGGTCCTTAGCCCAGGTTAGTTACCCTGCCAACAAGATGGCCTTTACTATCTCTTCCCACCCCACCCTCAGAATTAGCAGAGGCATCCAGAAAGTCTCAAGAAAAATATTTGCTTTGTGCTACTGTGGAAAACAGGAAAGTGCTGCAGCTGGTGGTCGCCAGGTCAGGACAGGGGGTCATCATCAATCAGCTCATTCAATTATCTCTGTGCGTGTACCGGGTCCTGCACTGGGTACTCAGGGAAGGAAGAGCACCTCACTTCTGTTCTTGGCTCCAGGGAAGTCACAGGTCATCAGGGACTGTGTGTACACCTTGCAGTGCCCTGTGATTTGTTTTTTTTTTTTTTTAAAGATATATTTATTTTTATACAAGAGCTGGGGTACAGGCCAGAGGGGTGGGAGGGTGAGAGGATTCATCAGAGACAGAGTGGGGAGCAGAACAGGCAGATGACCAAAATACACTGCTGAGGGGAGCAGCGGGTGTGACAGGAGAGGTCTGCCACACCATGTGGGAATCTCCCTGGCCAGCTGGGAATCGAACCTGTACTGCAGAGGCTGTGGACAGCTTCACACAGCAGTGTGCTCAACCCACTGCACCACCAGGAAGGCCCTGCCCTGTGATCTTTGTAAAGAATTTCCTGCCAAGACTGCAAGCAGGGAAGGCTCCAAGGAAGAGGTGACCACGAGCAGCAAGTTTTGAAATAAAAATATCCCCTGCCACAAAACTGCACCTGGGTCAATCTGGCGTGGGTGACAGGAGTTGAGGTCATAAACCCATTTCAAATTTAAAAACACTGAACTGGAAAGCAGCAATGACCATGGAGGGGAATGTGGGCTGGGACTATACCTGCCTGCTGCACGTGGCCTTGGTTCCCCTCCTTAGTCAGTGTCCCAGCAGGATGCTCCTGAACCAACCTTGCCCTCCTCCTGCCTAGGGCTGTGAAAGCCCTGAGAGTCACATCTGTGGGGGTGATCGGGAATAATCACACTCTCCAGGCAGTCCCTGAATTGCCCAAGACCTGTCAGGGGGGCAATGCCCTGCCATGTTAAGATGTTCTTCAAAATTCTCTAGGGACCTAGAGGCTTTCTCCATGTTCCACAAATCCAGAGTGGGTGGCAAGGACACAGGCAGTTCAGCTCTTGTCTCTGCTGCTCTCTTGATGATTGAACTTGGACTGATTGCCTTAGGCAAATTACTCAATCTCGGTCCTCTCATCTGAAAAATGAGGAAACGACCATAGTCTGCCAGGTGGTTGTGAGGGTGAAATTCACTCTGTTGAACAAATAGAGACATGTACCTCCACTATGCACAAAGGGGCTCAAGCAGTCAGAGCTTCGCACGAGCCACAGGCTGACAGGGAGAAGTGTGCACGAGCGTGTGTGTGTGGGGGGCGGGGGGCCCATGTGCACTAGAGGTGTAAAACACGGTGTGTCTGGGACAGAATAACTGATGCCCCCAGCCCCAAGGGCCAGACCAGGTCTAACATATAGCTATGTGTGTCTCCCCGCCCTTTTCTCTGCCCCTGAGATACAGCCTGGGGAGGTAATGGGTGATCAAAAGGGCCGAGCCTCCAGCCATAGCACCAGCCCATCATTTAAGGACTCCAAAGTTCCTTGGGAGCACTAATTAATTAGTAACCTCAACGTCTTGGGCTGGAGTGCAAACAGCACTTCAGTCTTTTGGGCAAGAGCCCAGGTGAGTCACGATGAGGTGTAGGGGGGGAGGGGAGAAGAGCGGGCAAGCAGATAATGGGGGTGTGGAGGGGGCTGCCTCCTGGGGTTGCTCCTGGCACAGGTCCCTTTGTGGGTGGGCACCAGTCTTTTGAGTGGGGTGGGGGGAGATTTCAGAGAGAGAGAGACCGGAGATAGTCTATGGAGGCATTTGGGAATTTGAGTAGTCTTGCCCAAGTATCTGCACTTTTAGTATGAAATATTTCATTACAAATTATGTTTACATCTCCTTTATGTCACAACTAGGGTATTGTTTTAAAGTTCTGTGTGCAGGCATGTGTTACATTCTCTACAAATTCTAGCCCAGTTAAGGGGGAATTACAAAATATTTGTTTTAAAAGGGGCAAGGTGCAGATGGGGGAGGCTCTACAGGTTGTTTCCTGCAAACCATTGCTAACATTCCCTTTCTGACACACAGGGCCTGGAGGGGGCTGGTGGGGGGCGGGTCAGACAGAAGTGAGTGACTCTCAGGGCCAACAGGATGGGGAGAGATTGTTAGTAGCTCTACTCAGGGAGACTGCCTGGGAGGGGCAATTGCTGGGGGAAGGACACTGCAGAGATAGAAACAAAACATACTTATAGAGCTAAAATATCCAGGGGTCCAAGTTTCCCTTGCTTTAGAAACTAGGGACCCACTGCAACACAGAGAGATGCCACAAGAGAGCGGGTGGGGGTGTGTGAAGGTGTGGGTGGAGGAGGGTTTGATGAGGGTGACTTCTAGAGCTTTCCAGAGCTCAGGCAGACCCATCTTTCTCAAGTAACAGGGATAAAGTATGAAATAGCAGTTCCTGTGGATCGTGACTACCTTCCGGGCTCCACTTTCTGGGGCTCTTTTCCAACTTATGGATTGACATAGGCTAACCACAGCCAGCGCCTCTGTCCCTCTACGACAGAAGACTCGTGCAGAGTGCAGGGGATTGTGTGACCCTTTCTAGAGGTAGTGCTGAGCCTCCAGCTCTCAGGGATGTGGAGAGGTTTAAAGGACAACTCACACGAAGCATACAGTACACAAGTGTCCCTTATGGTTACTTGTGGGGTTACACTTTGAATTTATTCAACTCATCTGAAAGGTTTGTCAAACAAACTGTCAGTTTGTGCTACCTCCTTGTAAGCCGTTCTACCTTGTTGATACTCTTTCTAGTGATCTCCACTAGAAATTTAAACTGGTGGGCTCGATGAGACACGGTAAGGCTCACGTGGGGCTGGGAGCCTCCTCCTCTGGTGTGTATGGACAGCAATGGGTTCACCGTGGTCCATGTGGGTGAGGCGGCTATATTCTTGCCTTACCCTAACTCCTTTTAGCAAACACTACGAAGTTTAGAATCTTGATCTAAGGCCTTTAGAAATCTGTTAGGCCTCTTCATAATACAGAGTACATAGTAAACCCACACTGTCTGAAGGAAGGAAATGTTGAATGAACTTCAGGGTTTGATTTGGTGACTTTTTGCCACTCTCCCCTGCTGACTTCCAAGGACCTGTCTTCACCTAAAGGTGGTCTTTCCTCAAATGATAGGGCTGCCCGATTTCTAGCTTTTCCTCTGGTAGGAGAGATGGGCTGCTCTCTCAGATCAACTGTTTCTCAGTGGCCTCAACAATCATATCCACACACTCCTGGTTCAAAGATCAGGTATTTGGGCCTCCCCGGTGGAGCAGCGGTTGAGAGCTGGGGTTGCGAAGCTGCCCGCGGCCTCTGCGGCGCCAGTTTGATCCCCGGCTGCTACCCGGCCACTGGAGGAGGGTCCCACATGGCGCGCAGACCTCTCCTGCCACGCCCACTGCTCCCCTCAGCAGTGTACTTTGTCAGTCTGCCTGTTCTGCTCTCCCCCAACTCTGGTGAATTCTCTCACCCTCCCGCGCTTCTGACTCTACCCAGTGCTTGTATAAATAAATAAATAAATCTTAAAAACAAAAACAAAAACAAAAAAACAAAGATCAGGTATTTAACAACATCTAATCTATGAACCAGGATCCATAAACAGTGAGTGAAAATGTTATTAGAAACAACCAATGTACCTAAAAGCCCATCTTATGTGGGACACCCTGAACTTAGTTTTTCACAAAATTCCAGTGAACCTAGTTACCTGGTTGCCTAGGCCATGAGAGATAAAAAGAGCAGACGACTCCAGCTTTAATGGTGACAAGTGACCTAAGCAACCATAAAAAAGCAATCTAGGATAATTTATCATGGAGGTACCGGTCAAGAGAGGAATTCTAGACCACCTCTCAGGTCTACCTGGCTTCAGGTTCTTGACGTGCTACCAGCTAACGAAGCTACCTTTGGCACATCCTCAATCACTCTCAGCTTCACTTCCTTGAGAAGTTATTGAGAAGATCAAGAAAACAACAGGACAGCAGATCTTAAAATCCTAAGTGTTGAACAAGCTCACAGCATTAATGATGGCTGGTATTTGTGTGTGTTAAAGTCCTAAGGCAAGTGTTAGCACACAGTCTGCTTTAAGAGAGCAGGTAGGTATAGCAAGCATTTTAAGGGGAATCTCATTGGGAAATATACTAAAATTATAAGAGGGAGATACATGATTGACCCATTTTTTTCTTTAAGCTTTTCTGTAATTTTCCAGAGTGATCTTATTTTTACTTTCTTTCCTGTCATCCCAGATATTTGTCACATACTGACAAGAGAACTGAGTGAGAATTGAGTGAGTATGGGAAATGACATGGGCTGCAGAAACCTCTATAGACGTGTTTTTGGCTGACTGGGACTGTACCCTTCATCTGGGGAAAAGTTAGAGGAATAAATGCAATTCTTGAGCTGTCCACTCACATGAAATGCCCAAGAATCTGTGTGGTCTGTGGTCCTGCCAGCCGGGAACAGCTTGGAAACACTGACAAGGAGCATGTTGGCTTTATTCTCTTACCTGCTGGTCCCCAGCCGCCTCCCTCTCCCTCCCAAGCACCTCACAGTTTGAGGCTCTGGCACACCGTAGCAACTCATTCAAAAGTTCCCATTCCTATAGATTAAATAAAAACTACTAAATATTTGTAGGTGCTAAAAGTTGGTTTTGAGCTTTTATTAAAAAAATATATTTGCAAACATATAAAATTTAGGATGAAAAATGCTCATCTGAAAACATGTAATAACTTAATATTTGCAAACATACACAGATGGTATAAAATTCATACCATTAAAAATGTTAATGATGCAGTATTGCGCTCATGGAACAAAAATCTTGCTGTAATTCCAGGGCTTCTCATCCCCACGTCTCTCAGGAAGCTGAGAGCCCAGGACACTGAAAGTCATGAGAGCCACATGGCTAAAGCAGTAATACAGAATAAAAACCATTTAGAACACATATCTTAAAAACACGTTTCTTAAGGAATCACACAGATAAAAGGGAAACACAATTTTGCATTTTCCCAAAGTGAACGATATTGCATCTTAGCATTTCGAATAAAGATGTTAAATACAAAACCAAGCGAAACATTGCACACGTCTCTCCTGCTGAATTTGCTGACAAACAGGCTCCTTGAGGGCCCGGCCGACTCAGGGAAATGTTCTCAAGCACAGCTTTTAAAAAGCGCAGAGTAAGTTGCTTTACTTGGTTCAGATCTTAAAATTTTAGACACCTGAAAACACAGGGCACTATTGGTTCCAGAAGGTACTTTGAATACAACAGAAGAAAACCAAAGATAGGTAAGAGAGAAATGTGCTCAGCAGCAAATGTGCAGCAAGAATGCAGGACACATGTCCCTGTGATTCCTTGTATTCACTCACATAGACTAGAGCCCACTGTGCCTGTGCCACCTCTCATTCCTCTGTGTTTCTATGTTTTGTCCAGAGTTACAGTATGATGGCTGATTTAGTTTTTTAAGCAGTTAGGCACCTTCAATTTCATGTTGCATTATTAGTAATACAATGGCAGTTATGGCCTCTACTACCAAAATGAGAAAACTTCAAACTACATTCTTTGGGGAGGAGAGTAATAAAGCTTCATGGTTTAAAAGTATTTACCTAGTAGAGGATTCGATGGTGTTTTATCATTTTTATAAAGAAACACAGGCAGAAAAGAACAAAAGCTTGACATGCAAAATCTGGTCAGACACATTCTAAACTAAGCCTATGCGTCTTCTGGCAGAGAAGGACCAGGGTCAACGTGGCTTCATAATTAAACACCGCACTCTATGATGGCTACCCAAAAGTCCTTGAAGGTAAGCTGTGGACAGTCACATGCAGACAGCAAAAATGCTTCTCCTGACACTGACAGTCACTTGAAATGTTAAGATTCAAAGTCACAACTTACACATCTCGGGAGATGCACAACGAGGAGGTACTTCTGCCTTAAAGGAACAGGCTGTTTGGGAGTTGCTGGAGTCCATTCAAAGACATTACATTAACTATAACAAAAGAACAGTGCCACCCACTTAGGGCTAAGGGTGGGCACAACAGATAGTGGTCTAAACGCAGGTCTCCTGGAGTTCTGTAAAACCCAGCAAAAAGCATCTCTATTTTGATGTCTATTCTGATTCAACTGAAGATTTTAAACTAAGGTTCCAGTTAAGACAGTGCAGCAATGTAAACACACAACTAAGCTAGCATGAGGTTCTGGGTAGAAGCCTGAACGAGAAGTAAGGCAACTGAACTGTGACTTTCGGGTCAGGGTTATCTAACGACAACTATCAGGCTTGGTCTGACTTCTCTTGGGATTCATTCTGGCCTGAACTTCTTGGTACTAATGACTGTGACCTTCTGGCTTCTGAATTTTAAGTAAATGCTTTGAATATATAAATTTCAACATTGAGACAGGATTATTTATCCTGTTCAAGTCTTCATGACTTGGGCACTTAAAAAAGTTTACTTTCCCACTAAAGAAAACTATCATAGATTCTCTTTACCAACTATCATTCATTCCTTGGAATAAAGGGTGAAAAAGAACAGATTTGATTACAGACCCTTTACAGGATATTCTCTCTTAACTCTCAATATTATACATACTCAAAAGCATCATTTCAATTCAAATGTCTATTATAACAAGAATTCTTTGATTCTTCCATTTACCAAAGCCCACTGAGACAACACTTGGGTGTGATCAGCCTACCAGTGCACCCGCTTTCTGAGATCAGTCAAGTGGCTCCTTGGGCACCCTCTCCTGGTGTCAGCAATGCTCTGTATCTCACCATAGCTTTCTCTTTCCTGGGTGATGCATGAGCAATTCATTTTTGGTTGCTGAATTTACACACTATCTTTGAAAACAACTATTCCTAATTCAGTATGAGAACTTGTAAGCTTCCCCGACTTCTGCATAAGTCACACAGAACAAGGTAGACAATAGAAGACATTATATCGAGAAGCAGAAAAATTGTCCAGGAAGCATGTTCAGAGTAACAAAGGCTAATCAAAGTATTCTTTATGCTAAAAAACTAAGACCAAACTAAAACAAGTATGAAATTCACAAGTATTCTCTAAAATTTCAGCTAGGGGAAAAAAAATTCTATAGACTTATGATTGAGTTACCATTAAAGCTTAAATGATTGTTCCCAAGGAACCATCACATCTGTCAGCATTATTCACAGCTAATCTTTATGCTAGCTGGTTGAGCCAATTGGGTTTTTACCCCATCATTAAATAGTGCTCAGAGAAGTAAGCAGTGCATCTTAATTGGTTAAATACTACAAAATGACCTGTATCATAGAAATGAAGACACTTTCATTCAAAGAATATCTTAAAATTACTATTGCTGAAATAAATCAAAATCTACATTAAAATATTACTAATCACCATAACATGCCATAAAAGAATAAATATAAATCATGGCAGATCAATAGCAGCATAACAAAGCATCTTTACATATTTTCACACTTTGGGCTGGGAAAGTACTCACAGCCTAGGAATAGATAGGTAAAGTTCTGAATTTCACACTCTGTTCTTAATTCAATATTCTACAATAAAGTAAGGGCAGTGTGAATAACAGCTCCCTTTCCTGCATAGCTTTAAAACTATTCTCAGTAGACTCAAGGAATGGAACCAGAATGGCTTTGTCAGATTGGTCCACTGGTCCTTTTGTCAAAGTGTTAAGGAAAACAATCAACAATGACTTCTGTGTTTAGACAGAAAAAGAAAATAAGGCTATGCTTCATCACACAATCTTAACATTTTCAAAACTACTGGAGAATTTAACTTCAGTGGAGATTTTTGATGGAATTCAGGCTTTACCAGCCCCGGCTTTTGCTTCAAAGGCTTGACATGCTTGCTCCCACACCAGCACAGGCCCAACAGGCCTGAATCAAACAGTATTACTATACTGGGAGCTTGCTGCATGCAGCACTTCAAGGGGACACTTAAAAACAAAACACAATGAAGAAAGTTCAGAACTTTTAAAGCCCAAGTGGGGCATTCATATAAAATACACTTTTCTGAAACCAATCAGACCTAATTAGCCAACTCAAATTTTGATCCTTAAAACTGGAAGCTCCTTTGCACAGAGCTGACTTTAGCTTTGTTCAGGACTGGACAATCATTCTAATGCTCAAGTTTCTAGGGGAAGGGATTGGGAAGGGGTACTGAACGGGTTGAATTCTGCTGTGAGGCTGGTGACTCCTCCCTAAGACCTTGAAAGTGAAAGCAAGCTGAACATCAGACTCCTTATTTCACATACTTGCTTACAGTTGATAAAACACCCACACAAATTAACACAATAGTTTTTTTTTTTTTTTGTTTTGTCAAAACAAAGGTCTGCTGGTGATGCTTCACAGTGAAACCTCCATTATCACTGAGAACGTCACTTGGAAAACATTCTTGAGTAATGAGTGTCTTTCTCATAGGCTCAATTTCAGGATTCTCAAAACTCAGTGTTCTGTTTAGAAGCTCCCATGGTGAGGCCTATTTGTTTCTGAGGTCGACATTCTGCCTTCAAATTCATTCTGCTCCAGTCATAGGTTGAGGGTTTTATCTTTGTTCTTGGTCAGAACCTCCAAGTAGACTTCATGAAGTGTACTGAGGAAGCCGGAATCATTCTGCAAGAGATGGTAATGTTATATTTTTCCTCACTGGAACTTCTTTCCTTGACAAAAGCTTAGGGAAAAAGGTGTATAAATGATTTGTATAACTGAGGACCTAAAGAATACCACTGCCCAGAGACAACCATGACTAGTATTTTGAATTCACTGGGGTATTTTTCTACCAGGAGTGCATGCTTATGAAAAGAGAAACATTACACCCAGCTAGTTTTGAATTTACTTTATGAATTGATTTTCTAAGAACTTACATATTTTTTCTTAAATTATAGAATGAAAACTCAAGACTAAACTGATATCCACATACCTTTATTAGATGTATTAATGTATCCTGGAGCTGAGACTTGCTGAGAATGATAGAAGGCATTCTTTGATTTTCTGCTGTTCCAACAGTTAGAGGAGAAGGGGAGCTTGCTTTCCTCTCAAGGTCTGTGGACCTTGTAACTGTCTGCTGGAAAACACTTGGGGACAGCAGGACTGAAGATACTGCTGTGGTTGTTGCAGTAGCCAGTGGGGGGCCTGCGACCTGCAAGGGAACAATTGTCACTTGCACCAAAGTGCTGGAGCCAGGCCCAGAGCAAAGGACATGGTGAAGGAAACTCTATGGGGACTAATACCTGAGGGGGTGGAGGGAAGCAAATATTGTTTAAAAATGAACAATGATGTAAAAAAAAAAAAAAAAAAAAAAAGACCAGTCAGAGGCTAGCTTTATTTTAAGTTCTGAGACTTGAGGAGAGGAGCAAAGGCTCAGAGGCAAATGGAAACGTTAAAACTAGGTAAGTGTAATATCATGGTGGTAGATAATGAAGGTTGGGGGCAACTTTTAAAAAATGAGGCAGGGGAGCACCAGCAAAAAAAGAATAAGCAGACTGGGGGTCTCTGTACATAGAGCAATGGAAAGCCAGTGCAAGTCTCATAGCGTGAGTGACTGTTTACCGGGACATCACAGTTCTTTCAGGGTAGAAGCTACCCTGAAAGTGAGTGCCTACCCATGGCCTACTCTACACTCACACACACAGTCAGAAAAGACACCTTCACAGAGCGATGAAGCAAGGCCTGCAGAGGCTACAGAACTGAACTCTATCTGGGGCAGCAAAGGGAGTCTGGCTGAAGAGACTCTAAGATGTGTCTAGGCTTGAAAGCTAACACTTTTCATCACATCAAGTGACAGTTTCGGTTCACATCCAGAAGAACTAAACACACATAATATGTTGTTCAGAAAAATGAGTCCTTACCGGGATGGCACTAGACAACACTTTAGGTTGGGCAAAGACTTCAGGATCCTGATTTTGCTGCATAGACTATAATGTAAACAACAACAAAAGAGTTCAATTTTAAGGCAGATTCCTAGTTAGTGGGGAAAAATCTAAGTTAGTAATAAGGAACAGTTCAGACATTAACTAGTTTCTAGATTCCTAAAGGGACAGACTGACAAGAACTTGTGATAATGCTTCCAACGACCAACTGCAGGATGAGAGCTTTGAGCAGTGTCCACTTCAGCCCCCGTGAGAAAGGGCTAGGTGTGAAGTCTTTAAGGTGACCCTAAGGAAAAAGTTGAAACCTGTATCTCTCAGAACAGTCCCAAACTATTTTTGCTATTGAGTCTGTAAATATGCAAGACCCTGATAGTTTGATACCTCTTGATAAAGACAATTTAACAGGTAGCACATGCTAATTTTTGTCCCCACTCATTAGGAGATAACGCTTTATTGTAGAGCAAATACGTTATAACTCAATGAAGTCGCAGGGTGCCATCCCATAGGTGAGAACCTGAGGGGGCAGTGCTCAAGATTGCTGGGTGTATTTCCAGAGCAAACAGCAGCAGTGGTGACAGGTGCTTTTCAGGGGCATGCTACTGTCTGTTACACTAAACTCTCTCCTCCTCCTACTGCTGGAACCTTAACAGAAATGGCCAAAAACGACAATTTAATGAACCAAGATACTAAATTGCTTCTTTTTTTATACGAGATTTCAAGGGAATGGGACAAAATATCCTACTGACTAAAAAAAATATATTGTTACTATGGTGAACTCTATATACAATACTGTTTGGTAAAATGTCAAGACTGGGGATTATTACCATTAAAGGACATGGATTATTACCATAAAGCCCTACTCTCTGGGCTCCTGAACAAGTTACTTTAATTCTGAACTGATTTTCTCATTTCTCACCAACTTTATAAATTATTGAGAGAGATAAGGCTCTTATTCACCCCCGCATACAACCTATCACTGGGTCCCACTGATCAGGTATCTTAACAAATCCACTTGTCCACACTAATTCAGGCCCCCGCCAGAATTTCTTACACTGATAAGAAAATATGGAATATGGTTTCCTAAAATACAATTTCTTCATTTTTCTCAGTTGAAACAATTTTGGGAATTGGAATTAAGCTTCAGCACTATTTGCCAATAATCTGGTTGTTAACTATAAGGTATCCGCTCGCACCTCTTTCCTCCAGCCCTTGATGCATGCAATCACTGTCTCTTTGAAATAATTGTTTCACGAATTAACAATTTAAAACAATTGTTTCATATCAGTCAAAACCAAGGTGTCTGTTGTTTCATCCCACCAATTGTAGCCCACACCCTACTGCTAGTACCTGAAGGGGAGCAAGCACCATGTTGCTCAGGGAGGCTGAAGCTACGGCTCTTGCTGCCGCCGTCTTAGGGGAAGGCTCTATGAAGCTCTCAGGTGTAGCCAGCTGGCCAGCTGCTGGAGAAAAGCTGGGTGCCACTGCACCTTTCCCAAGTGACTGTGTCTGTATTTGGTCATGCTGTGGGGTCAACCTGAGTTTCTGGAGAAGATCAACGCTTGGGAGGGATGTACCAGCTGTGTTTGTCATGCTCAGTGGGGCCCTGAAGGGGCCCTGGTTGGCAGTCAGACTGGTGTGGGTCAGCTCAGGGACTGGCTGACACAGCAGTGGAGACCTCTGTCTAGGTGTAGTCTTCACCGCCTGCATCATGGTGGTGTTGCGGGGAACCTGTGCAGTAGGAGCTTCTGTTGGTAGAGTGGGACTGAGCACAGGGCGCAAAGGGATCGCATAGCTTGGGGCCTGCTTTTCACTGGACTGTGTGATAGAGGCAGGAGTGATTAGCACCGGGGTGGTGACTTCAGGTTGCAGTGAGTGGTGGGCAGCAGGATGGACACTCAGGTTTTCCGACGGAGTGGCCCCTCCTGACTGCTCAAGGGAAAATGACAGGAAAGAGCTGGGCTCTTTCTGTGAGGCATCTCCTGGCAGCCTCTCCACTTCTTCTGAATCCATACCCACAACTGCTGGCTGTTCCTTTGGCAAAGAGGTTCCAAATAATTCTTCCACCGTGAGATGTTTGTGTCCAGATGGAGCAGACTGAAAAACAAATCAAATCAACTAATGAAAGAGAGCTCTTGCAAGTCAGTATAACCACACTTCTTTTTCATCAACCAAAATAGTTTGCAGAAGCAAGGATAGAAGGAGTCTGAAAATAAGGAAATGGAACAAACTGGAGATATTAAGATGGAGATGAGATGAAGTTGCATCTAGTTTCCCCAAGTCAGCGACTCAGCATTAGTGACAAAATTCAACTTTTAGGGACTCCAAGTGATAGCATTAGAGTTCACTTTTTTGGGGGGGCAGATGGCTATAAGGTGAGTGGGGCAATTAACTTATTACAAAGTCAACTGTGCCTAACCGTCCCCATGTCAGAAACACATGCAGGGAAGTGACACTCAAGAGAACAGAGGGATCAGGTAATTCTACCTGTACTTTCACTGTTCTTGATAAAAAGCTAGGCACCACCCTGCAAATAGCAGAAATAAGTTTATAGCAAGCTATTCTTTCTCCCTACTCCTAAATCAGAGTCCTTAAGAAAAAGCAAAGAGCTTTCCAGTGATGATGGCTTCCTCCCCATGAGAACAAGCCTCTCACACATGATCTCCCTCACTCACCCATCTCCAAAAAAGAAGAAGAGGAAACAAGAATAAATGCCTGGGGCAGAGCCCTAGTTCCTACTTCATGGATGTGAATGCCCTGGATGCTATAAAATCACCACCGTCTTGCCATGCACAAAGGTAGTTTTGGGTGTTGGCTGCTCCACTGTCCTCTGCCAGCATATGGGAGAATGAACAAGGCTGAGGAAGGGTGCTCCTTCCAACAGAACCAGCAACAAGAACACCTTGAATCAAAATGAATGGGAAGCAAGCCCAACAAACACATTTTGGGTTTTTTGTTTTTTTCAAAAAAAGCAAAGCGCTTAAGTCTGAAACAGTTAAATTTACACATATTTAAGTGATCTGGCATACTGATACCACTCCAATGATTTAAAGGAGAAAACATTTATGCTTTCCACTTGTGAGTTTTCCCACACTTCTGTGCATTACTGCCATATTTATTTCACCTGTATTTACTCATTACCCACAAGGCGTTGGTTCCTGCTATGACTTGGGTCCCTCAGAGTAACCAAAAACATTCTACCGTGAGAGAACTTTTGCTTTAATGGGAAAGAAATCTAAGTACTTTGAAAATACAAGCAGCCTTAACTTATGGTTTTATTCCTAAAGTATGTGGATTACTTGGTTCTTTAGATATGTTTATATGTAAACACACACAAAAAAATGATCAAAACACATGACTTTCAGAGGCTCAGACAGGCTATAAAGGTCCTCAAGTACACTGTATCTTAAATATAATGACAGCACTATACAATGAGCACATTTCTACAGGAAAGCTCGGTTTTTCCCAGGCAAATGTTTGTTGTACTCATTTGACAAATAATTATTGAGTTTACCAGGGGCAGGGGTGCTGTGATAGGCAGGGGTGAGGAAAAGAGAAAGAGGTTATTAGCTTGAGGAGAGAGTTTACTGGCAGTGGGACCCTGGGGTGTTGGGTGGGTGGGTAATGGGAACGCCTTGTTGAGGAGGTACAACAGGGAAAGGAGAGGTCAGCACTGGGAACTGAAGATGAAGGGGAGAGGTGGGGGAGCAGGTCTGAGGACAATGTAAGCAATGGGAAATAACTTGCGGAAGAAAATAAAATATTCAAAAGAGGAGCCCATTAATATTAAAAAGCTAATAAAATATATCTTGGCAAGTTATTGTGACAAGAGGGTTTTGTTTAAGTGAAGGAATTCTCAAGGGGCAAATGCAGGAGCCCCACTAACAATGCTGTAGTCAGGCTGGTAAGACTATCTTGTCACAACACTATCTAGTACTTTAAGGGATTTTCCAGATTCAGAACCTCCCCTGGAATATAAAACAGAATTAACATCTAATTATAAACTGTATATGCTAAAGATTTTATATGGTTTAATTTCCTCACATTTTTACTTTTAAAAAATACTGCAGAACTTAGAGTCTGAAAGCAAAGCTATCCAGGTACAATTCCCAGGTTTTAACTGGGAAATTACATTACCTTTCTATTTAGTTTCTTGTATGAAAAATGGGGAAAATTGTGGTAATTATCTTATAGAACTGCTGTGAGAATTCAATTCTCAATATAATGTTTGGTGCTCACGAACCATTCAATAAATGGAAGATGGCTGATATTATACAAACACTTTCTAAATAGCAATCAGATTAAGCTTATGTTCAGATATGTTTTAAGGAACATCAAATAATATGTTAGGCTATTAAAATTTCATCAAATCCTATTTTTATAAAAAAAGAGAAAAGGAGCACATAACAGAACACAGAGAATCCTCAACATGAAATATGCCTAATGCTTCAAGAATGGCACCATTTGATAGCATTCTTTACCTATCTAATGGAATATATGACAACTCTTGCTTAAAAAGAAAAAGTATTTCTAATGATCTAAAATCTACTTCATATTAAGAAGTGAAACCATATGATGGAACCCTGAACACTTACTGCCAAAACAGCAGAAAGTTTTCAGCTTTTCCTATGCTGTTTCCCTAAAACTGCTAGGCAGTAAGATTCTCAGACTTTATATGCAGTAGGGTGAGCAGTAAAGCATTAAGGTTTCAGAGGTATCTCATGTAAGAAGGAATAAATGAAGCTTTATGCAAGAGTTAAATTGTAAACGGAAGGCTCACGTATAACAACAGAACCAGACGGCAATTTAGTCCTAATAATCCACATTCTCAACCCATATGCCCCAATACTGAAACGCCAATCAAGCAGATAATAGGTTACCCATCCACTGGATGTGATACTGTCCTCTGGAAAAGAGGAAGCCACTAAGGATTGAATAACCAAGAGGTACATTTGCCTACAGGTCAAAATGTACCAACTTTGGGAAATATATAACTGGCTAAATTAGTTGCAATATGCTAAACGAGTAGAGCTTACTTCTCTCCACACAAGCTCCCAAAAGCTCTACAATCTGCATGAGAAATGACCCTCTCTACAACTTTCCTTAATGTGACAAGAAAAACTGGTTATATTCTCCTAGTATTTGGACTTATTTATTGATGGAGTCATCCTCCATCAGCTATAAAAATTTTTACTCTTTCCTTATGTGTTATGCTTTAAGGCTGGATTCTGTATTTTATTAACACCTCGCCTAAATCAAGTGTAGTCTGACTATACCCCTTGGGAAAGGGAATTCACACATGGCAGACAACAAAATTTTACACCATATGAGATTTTAAATTGTTCCTTCCTCACCTCACAGATCCTGTTTAGAGAATTATTATTGTCTGGATCTAACGTGCCCATGTCAGATTTTCCACCTGGACAGTGCATCAGGGACACTAGAAGGTATGAATTATTCTTTTTTTTTTAAAGACATTTATTTATTTATACAAGAACCAGGGTACAGGCCAGATGTGTGGGAGGGCGAGAGGATTCACAGAGATAGAGTGGAGAACAGAACAGGCAGATTGACGAACTACACTGCTGAGGGGAGCAGCGGGCGAGACAGGAGAGTTCTGCTCGCCATGCGGGACCCTCTCTGGCTGGCCGGGATCGAACCGCTGCTGCAGAGGCTGCGGACAGCTTCACAGCGCAGCGATCAATGTCCTGCGCCATCAGGGGAGACCCGGTATGAATTATTCTTAACCACAGGAACCAAAAAACAATACAAAACTAACTTGGGAAATAATCCCATGAGAATTTTAATAAGAGAATTATGAAGCTGAAATGCAATTCAATACTATTAATACCCGACAGCATTATTTGTTCTTTAACAGTAGATGGCAGTGTTATTAAATAAATGTAGTATCTGTGCCAAGGGGCTGAGTATGGATTTATGTTAATTTTAGTCAATCACAGGGCTCTGGCTGTACATACCTTATCTTGCGACCCAGTCAGTGTCTCTTCCAGAGTCTCAGTGCTTCCCAGATTGGAGAGTTGAGTACTTGGCTGCAATCCAGGGCTGGAAATATTTGAGTCACCCATCTGATTCTTAAAAGGAAAAGTGTGTATTATGTGAAAAGTATGCTACTATTTGGATCACAAAACAGCATTCAGGATGACCAGAAATGCTATTTAAAAAAACAAAAAAAAAAAGAGGGACTCTTTGGTGGCCTACGGGTTAAGTCTCAGAGCTATCACCACTGCCGCCTGAGTTCAATCCCCAACCAGGGAGCTGACCCCCATGGCACAGCAGACCTCTCCCATCTTGCCCGATGCTCTCCTTAGCAGTGTTTCAGTCAATCCTCCTGTTCTGCTCCCCACTGTCTCTGGTGAATCCTCTCAGCTCGCCCCCTTACCTCTGGCCTATAACCCCAGTTCTATGCAAAAAATAAATACTAAAAACAAACCATAAAACAAAACTGCTTCCCCCTGTAGTTTGCTTTGGATCCTAATTTAAATAATTTATTTCCTCATTTTTTGGGGCATAAAACTTTAAAACATGTTTTCTTTCTGAACTAATTATTTCTGCTGGCCACTAAGGTAACTTTCCCAATTCACAACCCCCTGGCAGATCATCTCTTCTTTTGGTGCTCCCTGGATACCACAGTGTCTCACCCTCTCATATTCATCCTTGGCTCTGCTTAGCATCTCCAGGATGTCAATGGGTCTGTGGTCGCTGCAGCCATTGGCCTGACTAGGACTCTGTTTATCCCGAGCGGCTAGCTGGGACCGCCGTGTCTCCTCTTTTACCACACTAGAGGAAGAGAACCAGGTTTAGAAGGAAATACAACCTGACCCATGAACTCTTGTGTCCATCTTTCAAGGATACAGGAAGAATGTCACACAACAATACTGTTCTTAAAATACAAAACAGTCTTGGTTACTTCATTACAGGAAGATCTGACTAACCATTTCACGATCTCATTCACAACGGTGTCAACCAATATATTTCACTGTTAAAAGAGTAACTCAGAATGCCTTTTTAGAGCTGGTGAAAGCAGGTATACTGAAAACGCCACTAAGTTCTCTCACATTTTTGAAGTACCTCAAAAATCAGTCAGACCAAGTGATAAAGCAAATCTGAAAATAGACAATGCCACCAAGACAAAAGAAGGTTGCATAGCTGAATATAACCTAGTGTGGAAAGTTTGTATTGACACTGGTTTAGATGAAGAAAGATTAGTTTCTTGAAAACAGAGGTTTTGGTGACTCTTCAAAATGTAATTATAGTATTATAAACAAACAAAAGGTTTCTCTTATTTTCTCTTTAAGAATCACTAAGTGGGTGACTGAGATCACCCACCTATATGGGCTTATGTATTTTCAAGTGAAGAAATAGCTTAAGCAATGTCAATGTTATTTAATTTTATTATTATTAATTTTTGATTTTTTATTACTCAAAAAAGCTTCATTTTTTAAATTGAGTTTTCTGACTCTGTGCTTATGTACTCAACACTTTCTCAAAGATTTTCTGCTCCTCTTAAGAAAAGCACACTGATCCTGTCCTGGACAGCTTAGCACACTTGGAGCCACGACACACTTAGCCACATATGACTGGTTTTTTCGCTTTAGATGTCTCATAAGAACTTTAGGTCTCATCACAAATTTAAAATTGGCCTGGGCACACACCACATGTGGATCTTGATGCTTAGTATAAAGGTAAAGTTACTGTAAAGAGGTAAACAGTCTTTCTGGTATAAAGGTAAACAGCTCTTTTATCAGGGGTTCAGGACAGTCTAGTTTTGTAGAGGTTGTATTGTAGCCTATGACAGTACGTCCATTCTGAATGCCTCTTGGCACAGTCCTCGGAAGGGAACTCAATGCTCTTTATTTTTTAAAATATTTATTTATTTATACATACAAGAGCTGGGGTGTAGACCAGAGATGTGGTGGGGCGGTGAGAGGATTTACCAAAGACAGAGTCAGGAGCAGAACAGGCAGATCTAGTGAAATACACTGCTGAGGGCAGCAGTGGATGAGACAGGAGAGGTCTGCTGTGCCATGTGGGTTAGCTCCCTGGCCGGGGATTGAACTCATGCCACAGTGGCTGGCGTTAGCTTCACTGTGCTGAGACATAACCCCATGCGCCACCAGGGAGGCCCTCAATGCTCTTTATTTTGACTGGTGTTGCTTAAGCTAATTTTTCACTTGAAAATACATAAAGCAAGAGAAGTTTGGGGTTAAGAATGCCACTGATAGGGCAAGGGTCTTCAAATCTACCAGTGAGGTTTCATTTCTTAAAACCATCCTCCTGGGCCTCCCTGGTGGCACAAGGGGTTAAGTTTTATTTTATTTATTTTTAAAAGATTTATTTATTTATTTATGCAAGCACTGGATAGTCAGAAGCACAGGAGAGTGAGAGAATTCACCAGAGCCAGAGCGGGGAGCAGAGCAGGCAGAAGGACCGAAGTACACTGCTGAGGGGAGCAGCGGGCGGCAGGAGAGGTCTGCGCGCCATGTGGGACCCTCCTCCAGTGGCTGGGGAGCAGCCGGGGATCGAACCGGCGCTGCAGAGGCTGCGGGCAGCTTCGCAACCCAGCTCTCAACTGCTGCGCCACCGGGGAGGCCCAAGGGGTTAAGTTTTAAAACCATGAAGCTATCGGCAGGGAGCTGACCTCTCCTGTCTCCACTGCTGCTCCCCTCAATCCACCTGTTCTGCTCCCCACTCTACCATTGATAAATCCTCTCACCCCTATACTTCTGGCCTACACCCTAGCTATTGTATGCATAAATGAATAAAATAAAATCTTAAAAAAAAAAAATCTTCCCTTCCTGCATAAAAAGGCCTTAAGCAATTATAGCAAAAAGTCAGGAATAAAAGCTGGTGGTGAAGCATATGGATATTTTATTGATTCTTATTCTTTTTCTCCAAGATTGAAATAAAAATAGAGAATTTTTTTTGAAGATAACTTAACTTTAGATCTGGTAGTGGTAAATTACAAGCAACTCCATCCACTTTATTTTATTTTTGTGTTTTTTCATAATTGAAAAAGGCTTCTCTAATAATCAGAAAAGAGAATATTGTTTAAAATAACTTACTAGTTAATATTATCATAGGCATCTCCAGTCTGAATCTATCTGAATCAAGGATTCTGGTCATGCAGCCTATTTCTACTTACCTCCTGCCATGCAGCCTGGCCTATTCATGTTGTCATTCATCTGTCCCATGACCTGGATGGGATTGGTGATTTCTGTTCGCTGAGGAACAGGCCAGGTCACCTTACAGAGCTCACCGCTCCTGACAATAGAAGCTGTCCAGGTGGCATGGAAGGGACCCTCATGTGAGTGAGATTTGGATTCTGAGGCTTATTTCAATTCAAACTCTCGAGTATCCTTACCTCTCCCACTTCTTAAATTCCCAAATATGCCTCCACGACCATCTGTAAGATCAGGAGTAAAGGTCCCTTCTACAAGTTCTCTAGATTTTATAGTTGATGTAAGCAAATATTCAAACAAATTTTTATTGTTAAAAAAACACTTTCTGGCAGATAGGGTTTCCTCTTTAAGAAAGTCAACGTTTCCAAGTTCAGTCAATTTTCACAACTTTGCCACCGACCAAAGAAGTTTTCCAAAATTAAGTACAGTACAGGTCTAGAAGTTTGCTCACTCATTTTCTATAGCTTCTCAGTTTTTACTAACATATCTTTTAGAATAAGTAAACTTTTGACTTGGAGAACTTTTATTATATTACAGCTCTCAAAAAGTGATGGGAAGAATATTTAACAGAATGAGCACTAACAAGCACATTTATTTAGATGCATACTATGTAAAAAAATTTTCTTTTTACCTGAATTTTTGGTTAGTTGAAGCAATATTCTGAAATATGTAGGAAATAGAGGCTGTATATAGAGTTAAGATAAAAAAATCTGTGGTGACTAAAACACCATTTATCACAGTTAATGTTAAGATGCAAAGTATTCTCTTCAACCATTAATTGGCCAGACACTTGGAAATTCACTATCAATAGTTGAATGAGGACAATCCTAATTGCTCTCAATACTGCCCCTCCTTCTAGTAAAACAAGCCTGAATGCTTCTTTTCTCTCTCTGCTTCCTGCTTCTACTTTCTCATCCTATTTTTGGGTTCAGAACAACATTCAGATAGGCCTTTAATCTTTCACTTCATTTACCATTTGAAGTCTTACACAAGGGTTACCATTTGCCCTGATAGTAAAAAAAAAAAAAAAAAAAAAAAAAAAAGCTCAAACTAAAAAAAAGCCACTAAAAGAGATACTCAGGGCCTAATTAGATTTCTTATATCTCAGTTTGCAGGAGAAAGTATCTGTGTCTATACATTAATATATTTCAAAGCTCAGATAATTATGAAAAATATTCTGGATTTCAAGATGATCAAGAATCAACAAATCTGTATCTTCTAAGAAACCAAAAGTTGTCTTCTGCTGTCACTTTCAAAACTACAAAATTAGTAAATAAGTGGTTTTGTTGAAAAGAAGTTTTAATTTTTTTGTTTGTTTTGGAAAAAAGGTATTTGGCAAAACAGTGAGGTACTAGATAACCAACACACTTTCAAATATGTATGATACATACTCATATGTGACAGTGTTTTCAGGGGTACACCCATTAATAATCAAAGTCTGTCCCACAAGATCCCAGCCAGAGCAAACAAAAGAAGATATTTAACATATCCTGATAAATATCCAATCAGGATATGTTAGCAGTCCTGAATTAAAACTTGGCTAATAGTCATATGTGCTTCTTTTCAAATGTAAATATACAAAAAACTCCTGAGGTTTTGGGGTTTTTAATCATAACAATAAGTTTAAAATTAAATTTAAAAAGTCAAGACTGTTTCCTCACGAACAAGTAAATAAAAATCTTGCAGGGGAGCAATGGAAATTTTGATTTGACGGAGGAAAAAACATGGCCCAAATTTCTTAAGTTATTAGGACAAAAGCGGAAAAGGAAACCAGGTGCACCAGAACACACTGTCCACTATATATAGCATTTTGCCCAGAGCTCTGTAGTTCCTTGGGCCCCTCTACTGCCACTGGTGTCCTGGGCTCCCAGAATCCAGACCAGCAGTACCAGCAATAGAGATAAAGCCACATAAGGGATGGTTGCTGTGGGCTAATTTGAGAAGAGATGAATTATCTTTAGAATTAGTCATTTAATGAAAATTCCTTTCCAAATTCCAAGATTCTTATTTGTAAGAAATCTCCCGGAACACACCCCATTAGTGAACTGGGACCTACTAGATCTAGAATATGTGTCAAAATTAGTTCACTAGAGGAAGTAATCATAGATGTGTGTGAGTTCACTATCAGTTTCTGAACACAGTACCACTTGTTACAGGGGAAATCTGGATAGAAACTAAATCAGATCCACTGGTCAGGCTGGGAACTGGATGAGATGATATATGGAGCTGGGAAGTCTGACTGCACAGAGGCAAAATATAGCAGGAATAAATCCTGAACTCAGTGAAAGAATTTAATGGTTATTGGAGGCAACGGGGCGGGAGGGAGGAGAGGATGGGCGGGGAGGCAGAGAGAGTAATGGCACAGGTGGTTTGGTGGAGGGTGAATGGAATATATGGACACATGGAAGAGAAAAAATGTAACCCCTAAAGTCAAACAAACCCAGAAAAAGACCAGTAAGGTTCTGGTTAAATTATCATCAATCTGTAGGACTGGATATAGTCATCATAAATACTACAGTTCAGAACTGTTTAATGCCCCCAAATACTATTGATATGAAAAGCAGGAGTTACAGTTTGATCATATTTTCGTAAGATACATTTTGTAAGAAACAAATGAAACGGGGCCTGGTGGCACAACGGGTTAAGACACAACCTATGAAGCTGTCCTCAGCCACTGCAGCATGAGTTCAATCCCCAGACAGCCAGGGAGTAACCCACATGGCCCAGCAGACCTCTCCTGACACACCTCTACTCCCCAAAGCAGCATTTCAGTCAATCTGCCTGTTCTGTTCCCCCACTCTGACTCTGGTGAATCATCTCACCTCCCACATCTCTGGCCTTAACCCCAGCTCTTGTATGCATAAATAAATAAATCTTAAAAAAAAAAAAAAAAGAAATGAAACAAATTAACCTAATAAAAAGATTGGAAGGAAACAGACTAAAATACTAACACTGGGAAGCAGTTTCAGGTTTCTTTAAGCTTTTCTGTCTTATCCAAATATTTGACAATAAATAGGAAATCAGGGGATAATACATGAGTTAATAGACATTAGTAACAATAAGGGGGAAAATAATTTTTTCATCATGCATATATCATTAATTAAATTTATGAAGTAATATACTTACTTGGCCATGAGTTTGGCTATGCGGTGGCAGTCATTCTTGTCATAAAACCAGATACTGTATATTGACACTGGAAAAACAAAAGGAAAAAAAAAAGATGAGAAGTGAGATTTTAGCATTCGTTTATTTGCAAGTAATATATTACCACCATGGAATGTCACAGAATTTAACATCAGGCCCTCAACCTGTTAATAATTCCTCTGAAGGAAAAAAAGGACCCCCATGGAAACTGATTAATATAAAAATTAATAAAATTAGGACAGGTGAAATATTCAGATGAAAATACAGAAACAGTTGGTCTCATTGAGTCAAAAGTGTCATTAAGTATAAGATGAACTTAACGTATTTTATGTGTATCAAGAAAGATGTTAATAAAAGAATCAGTATTCACTGCAAGATGTATTCCAAATTGATATTAAGATATGAAAGGTGTCTTAATTAATGAAAACCAACTTCATCAGCTAACCAAACACCTGACTGAACCTTTATGTCTTTTGAAACCTAAAATACAAGAGGGGAAATAGAAAAAACAAATGTTAAAATATAGAATTAATATTACATTGCAGTAAAAACAAAACTTTAAAACAAACACCAGCTCCAGATCTATCTATTCTATTATCAACTCTGTTCACATGTGAAAAGGAAGCACTCAGTCTATCACATCTCTTTTCCCATTTTTTTTTATTCCCAGTATGGTGATCAGCACTAAGAAAGCACTAAAATATATTTGGTGGGTAAATGAACTTTAGTAAAGATAATAACACATAAATTACAACAAACATTTTCTAGAAGCACTGGATAACTAAGTCAGAATAAATGTATGGAGGGGCGAGACCATGTGCCAGCACACTTCGCTGTACCTCCTCCTACATTTATAATAACTCTGGCACAAAATGGGCAGACATCACTATGTTTATTTTTTTTTAAACTAAATTTTTAATTTTGAAAGGACTAGAGCTCCACACAGTTATAAAAAATAAACAGATCCCGCAAGCTCTTTGTTTTCTCCAATGGTAACATTTTGCAAAACCACAGCATCATCTCACAACCTTGCTACTGACACAGATACAGTCAAGAACTTTTCCAATGCAACAAGGGATCCTCTTTCTGCTCATCACCCTTTAACAGATACTTACCCTGCTTAGTTCCCCTGCCATTTCTGATACCCAGCAAACACACTAATCTGCTCGCCGTTTCTGTGTGCTGTCAATTCGACAGTGTTATACCAATGGAATCCTACAACACAGAACTTTTTGAGCTGACATTTCTTCCTGGATAGTCATCTAAGTTGCCTCTCTCTCTCTTTCTTTTGCTGAGTAGTACTTCATGGTATAGTTGTACCAGCTTGTTTAGCCATTCTTCCACTGAAGGACATCTGGAGTGAATAAAGCTGCTAGAAACGTTCATGTTCAGGTTTTGGAATGAACATACTATAAGTGGCCCAAATCAGTTACTGAGTTACAGAAGTTGCAAATTTAGTTTAATAAGAAACTGTCAAGTTGTTTTTCTGAGTGCCACTTTATATTCCAACCAGCAATGTATGAACAATCCAGTTTTTCTGTATCCTTACTACCACCTGTTGTTCTAATTTCTGACCTTATCCATTTTGATAGGTGTATAGTGATATCTCACCATGGTTTTAATTTACATTTCCCAGTAGCTAATGATATCTCTGACATCTTTTCATGTGCTTCTTGTCAAATGTCTGTTCAGGTCCTCTGTCCCCTCTAACTGGATTGCTGTGTTGTTGTTTTTTTTTTTTTTAACTGATGAGTTTTGAGTGTTATTCATATATTTAAGACTAATGTTTGTTGAGTATGTGGTTTGAAAATATTTTCTTCCTGCCTATAGCCTGTTTTTTCATCCTCCTAATAAGGTCCTTCCAGAGCAAAAGTGTATCAGTTTTTCCTTTCATGGCTCATGCTTTTGGCAGCACATCTAAGAACTCTTTGCAAACTGCTACTTCAAAAATTTGTTTTTTTCATAAAAGATTTATAGTTTTGCGTTTAAGTTAGTGATCTATTCTGAATTTATTTTTGTATAAAAGGTTTAGGTTCTTTTTATTGGCCTAATTGTTCCAGCATTATTTGTTGAAAATGCACTCCTCTATTGAATAAACCTTTTTCAATTATCAATTGTGTGTATTTGTGTAGGTCTATTTCTGGATTTTTTTTTTATCCCATCTCATTTATTTATATGTTTATTCCTTCACCAATATCACACTACCATGATTACTACAGCTACCTATTAGGCCTTAATATGAGATAGACTAATTGTACCCACTTTATGCTTCTTTTTGTTTAAGCCTCCAGGGTCTGTGCTTTTCTGCATAAATTTTAGAATATGTCTATACCTACAAAAAAACCTTGCTGGGATTTTGATAGGAAGTGCTTTAATTCTACAGATCAATTTGAGAAGAGCTGACATCTCTATTATCTTTACTGGCAAGGATTTACAAGTCTATGCCATTTTGTTTAGATCAGAAATCTCATCACACACTTTTATGTATGGAAAACTGAAGAATAAGTGATTTATTAATAAATCAGAGGAAACAGTTTCAGAACTACAACTAAATCTTAGCTCTTCTCATTCCTAGGCCAGCTGTCTTTGTTACTATATACCCATTGCCTCATTAGTTGAAATAACATTTTAACATTACTTATAGAAACAAAAAGTTAATGAGCTTCAGTTACACTTGAAGATTAAAGCAACACATGAAAGAAATAGCTGAGTAAATTAAAAATTATACTAAAATACCCTCTATCACAGTCCCACTGGACGAGCACGACTTTTTGCTCCCACCTTCCTGCCCACTCCCCCACCTCAGTCCTGCACTCAAGAATCCAAGCGTTATTAAGAATCCCTTTCTTGTGATGATCACTTGATATATATATATATAAAGGGATTCTTATCTATCTTTCTATATATAAAAAAATAATTTAGAAAACCACTATTAATGAAAGCTATTTTAATGGTCCATTTTTTGTTTCACCACAATTAAGGTCATTATATTTTACAAAAGACTTTATTGTCAATCACAGCTTTCCCTTTTCAATGGAAATAAGTTTAACTGAATTTTCTTTTTTTTTTTTTTAAAGCTTTATTTATTTATACAAGCACTGGGTACAGTCAGAAGCGCAGGAGGGTGAGAGAATTCACCAGAGCCAGAGCGGGGAACAGAACAGCCAGGTGATGAAATACACTGCTGAGGGGAGGAGCGGGGGCAGGAGAGGTCTGCGCGCCATGTGGGACCCTCGCCTATGGCCGGGGATCAAAACTGGTGCTGCAGAGGCTGCGGGCAGCTTCGCAGCCCAGCGCTCAACTGCTGCGCCACCAGGGGAGGCCCTAATTGAATTTTCTATGTCATTATAAAGTAATTTAACAACATTATTGATACACAGAGTGTGCGCATTGTTTCATTTTAATGAGTGAATATCATTAATAGGAATTTTTTCCTATCATGTTTGATAGGGGACATCTCTGGCAGGGAAATTTTCCAACTGCATCAAAACTGACCTAAATGGGGCCTCCCCGGTGGCGCAGCGGTTGAGCGCTGGATTGCGAAGCTGCCCGCAGCCTCTGCAGCGCTGGTTCGATCCCCGGCCTCCAGGCGAGGGTCCCACATGGCACGCAGACTTCTCCTGCCGCCCGCTGCTCCTCTCAGCAGTGTTCTTCGGTCCTTCTGCCAGTTCTGTTCCCTGCTCTGGCTCTGGTGGATTCTCCTACCCTCCCACGCTTCTGACTGTACCCAGTGCTTGTATAAACAAATAAATAAATTAAAAAAAAAAAAAAAACTGACCTAAATGATCAGACCCATATCTAGCCATGTGTCGTCCAGGTCACAGAAGGTAGTACTATGAGGCAACCCTGCCTTCAATGTGCTATGAAGCTTCCCATTCATGTATAGAATCCAATTTTTTTTTAAAAAAGATATATTTATTGGGCCTCCCCTGTGGCGCAGCGGTTGAGCGCTGGGTTGCGAAGCTGCCTGCAGCCTCTGCGGCGCCACTGCTCCCCGGCCACCGGAGGAGGGTCCCACATGGCACGCAGACCTCTCCTGCCGCCCGCGGCTCCCCTCAGCAGTGTACTTCAGTCCTTCTGCCTGCTCTGCTCCCCGCTCTGGCTCTGGTGAATTCTCTCACCCTCCCGTGCTTCTGACTGTACCCAGTGCATGTATAAACAAAACAAACAAACAAACAAATAAATAAATAAAACATGCCTCTATAGAAAAAAAAAAAGATATATTTATTTATACAAGCACTGGGCACAGTCAGAAGTGTGGGAGGGTAAGAGAATTCACCAGAGCCACAGAGGGGAACAGAAGAGCCAGGTGATGAAATACACTGCTGAGGGGAGCAGCGGGTGCGGCAGGAGAGGTCTGCGCACCATGTGGAACACTTCCCGGTGGCCGGGGATCGAACCGGCGCTGCAGAGGCTGTGGGCAGCTTTGCAGCCCAGTGCTCAACCGCTGCGCCACCAGGGGAGGCCCTGGAACGCACTTTTATAGCTCCTCTTTTGTTCACAGAACTTCAAAAACACTACTGATGTTTCAAACAGAATCAACATATGATGAATAGCACATAATTTTGCAATATTTTACATGAGGTAAACTAAGAGATTAAAGTTAACTTTGATATCCCACTGAAAGGAGCACAGAAGCAATCTTGCTACAGAGGAGATAATTATTAAGTGTCTTCAGGGTCTTCATTACATTTTTAGCAGCTAAGGATTACTCCAACATAGAACAAATCAGATTGAGGTACGAAAAAACTCCATATATGGCAATTGCACACAACTACCTTTCTCGAAACATTCCTCTTCCAACAGTAGATAAAGAAAACCCCAAATACTAAAGTCCAAATACACAAGATCGTGGTTTCCTCCAACGGAAAAACTTACAATTTACAGAGATGAAAATTTTATGATATGCATCATATCAGGCTCAGAGAAAAACACAATGTTTTTGGATTAAATAGAGGAATTTAGGAATGTTTTCAACAGGGAACTCTTAGGAAAGAATTCACTATTGATAATCAAAATAAGTCTATCAGAGCTGTCAATTTATGACAAATCTTTACTTAAGTCACCCCTTTCCTTTGAGTACACTTAGAGTTTAGCAATAAGATGTCTTTCACTCTTGCACATTATCAAGTAAACTGCCAAGAAAGAGGCAAACACTTTCACAGGCATGTTTGAAGGAGAAATAAAGATAAGGAAGCCAGAATGATAGCTTAATGGGTAAAAGATAAGAGTCACACTCAATTCTGCCAAAAGCAGACCTGTAGAGGTTCAGACACGCATCCAAGAATCAGCTCTGTCTGCCAACATATCAAATGCTCAGTGCATGCAACTGGCAAGAAGGCCCAGGGACCTGCCATTGAGTCTGTCACTGTCACCAGTGAGGAAAGACAGACAAAGTTCACTAGACGGTTAAAACCTTGCAAGACCCAGTCTCCAAACCAAAGTTAAGTATTCTTCCCTCAAGAATAAGATCCAACACATCCTGCCAACAATTCACTTTGCAGAAACATCCTGAAATAATTTTCCCTGATTAACTATACCACAGAGGATTTAGGGATTTGACAATACAGTATTATTTCACTATGGTAAATAATGATGGCATCCCATTTTATAAATGGCTTTTCTTAAGATGAAAGCAAACTATCTAGTTATTGGAGACCCACCATGTATCATGGCTGTTAATAGCTGTCCCAAGTAAGTCATGCTGGATAAGCAAGTCACTGAAGAGTGAGTAAGTGTGACAGGATACCTAATTATTATGCAGTACTTTTATGAAAAATCAAGATGCAGAAACTAAATGTTTCCTTTGCTTTTCAAAATAGCACTTTTCTTGCGAAAGTGTGACAAATAAGACTGACAAAGATTAAACGTGTTTGAATTATTTAATGCTCAGAAAATTAAAAGTCAAAAGGGCGAGTTTTTCCTTTTCCCTAGAGAGGCCTGTTTGAGGATGCAGCAGCCTGTTTGATATATTTCACTCTGTTTCTCATCTGGAATGGTAGAGGGCACACTCAAGACCAAGAAAACTCAAATTAATAGAGAGTCTGTAGAATTACTGCTTGAGACTTCCAGATATCCTGTGAAATGTCACAAAAAAATCACGCTTATGCTATGTTGCCTTTTATTCATTTAGTATTTAGATCTGACCTACTTTCTAAAAGGATTTGAGGAGGCTGGAGATTTTCTCAGCATAGTGCCAAGCAAAGAAGGGATTTGATAAAAACTTTTTGGCGATGGTGCTAAGAGTTATAAAATTTCTAAAGATGACACTGACAAAGATCTCCTAAACTAGGAAACAAAAACATGAAAATGAGCATTGAACTTAGTCAAAAATATTTACTCTAGACATAAGGAAGATCCTTCTGATTATAAAAGTAATATAAGAATGAACAGATACCATAAACATTAGCCTGCCCTGGTAAGTGAAAAAGCACATGCTCTGGCCTTGACAGATCATTTTCTTTAAGACAAGAATAAGCCTGGGGCCCCTATATCAGAGCAAAGATTGGAAAAGAGCAAGGAAGAGAAAGGCTCTGAGGTAGGGGGGAAAAGGCAATGAAGCCAGGGACAAACTGATTAAAGATTATGACAGGAAATTGTGGTAGGTGGCAAATAGGCAGGCGAGGAAATGGCACGAGCCATACGGACTGGTAAATGTAATTCAGTTACCTTAGCAGCAGTGTATCCCTTTAGGTCTAAAGAACACACATCCACTGAATACTAACATGGCAGAAGAAAAGTTCACTTTACAGGATTCAGACTCATGAAAAGAGCACTGAACTTCTTTAGGGATTAAGGAAAATAAACCCAAGAATATCACTACTGATAAATGATGGGCAACATCTGATAAAAGAGTGAATCACATTAGGGCTTAACCTCTGCTGTTAGGGTTTATAGCCTTTATTCCCCCCACAGTATCTGCCACTCCCTAAGGCAGTGTTTCCCCTAAGCATGTGCTGCAAGTGATTTTGGGTGTGGCAAAATGTTGGACCCATACAACTCCCACTGGTGATCCATTCACCCTAGTGTCCCACATAAACATTATTTTTATGTATCATAAGGAACATCAAAGGGTGGGACACATGGCTCATGGCATCCATGGACCTGAGTTCTTATTTCTGGGACTTACAAAAACCTAGAGCAAAGGCTTTGGAAAATAGTTAGGTCAGACAGCAGTGTAAGAAAAGAGGGAACTTCTTTCATTTCCCTAACTTCTCTCCTACATATTTTTCTATCAACTTACTAAGAGTTCATCTAACTAGGTGTGAAGGCAAATTTCCTCAGGGGTGTAAGGTAGGCTGGGGTGTGGTGGGATCAGTGAGGCTGTGCTAGATAGGCATGGCTAACCCCATGCTCCAACTGCTAGTGCTTGCAGGAAAGCAGGTGTTCTATGGCCACACAAAGAAATTGTAGAGATCCAGCTGTGGATGTGTGTGTAAAATATCCGAGTTTTTAAATGTTGGTAGCAAATGCTTATCGTATGTCTTCCTTTTAATAAAAAGAAAAAACTGATCATGCTTGGAAGCAGTGACTTCGTGACTAGCTCAGATTTGCTTGGATCCTCCAGGGTACTGAATTGCAACCGCTCAATATAGGAGTTCATTCTGCCCATTCCAGAGTGGATTCAAATTTTGGACTAGTGGTTACTCTGTGTCTCAATTTTTATCTCCTCAATATACTTCACTATGCAAACACAAGGTGAAAACCTATACACATACATGTTAAGAACACATCTCTGCCTGCCTCTACAAGTAATTACTGCTTTCCTTATGAATCATAAAACAATCATTATATAAAAGAGATAAATGGTGACACATGGTTAACTTTAAAAATCTTTACAGTTATGAAGATACCACACACACAGAAGTTAAAAGTTGCTTTTTACCAGACAATATTTGGGGGGGAGGGGAATCTTAGGGGAGGAAACCAGTAATGAGCGAGACATAATGAAAACAATCCACTATGGAAATTCTGAAATGTTCATAGACTCACAAAGTTAATAAAAAGGTACCTGTGGACGTTCTACTAGAATACTTAGCAGCAATCTACAATGATAGAAAGTGATAACAGATTTTTGAAACATCTGACCTAACAGTGTCACCAGGTCAACCGTGGTGTGAGTCTTAAGTCATTCTATGTTTTCATGTTTGCTTTTTTTTGGTTTGTTTTTTTACCCCTTGAGCCTATGAATGTGGCAACAGCAAGGCTCTCCCCTTATCTTGGTCCAGAAGGCTAGACTAATGCAGTTGCCACAGATTCTTTTTCCTTCACTGATTACAGAATCATACCAACCACAGCAGTGCTGCTGCTGATGGTGGAAGACTGACGCTTTTCTTCAGGCTGCGGAAGAAGTACTGTGCTGAATCCAAAGATCACAAAGAATGAATTGTGGAACTTCTTAAAACTGTTTATAAATTCCTCTTTCAGTTTGGAGGTGGAACTCACATTTTTTGACTTGACAGATTCTAAACTTCTCTTGCAAGGAAATTTCTTGCACTGTGCTTTAAGTCTGAAAACTTGCAACAAATGCCAACAACCGACCTACTGTCTCTACTGTTTTAAGTCTTGCCCTTGAACTGAGAAAGGACAAGGAGAAAAAAAAAAAGCACACACTACAGTATTTCTTTTTTAAAACTTTCCATTTGGCAGCTGCATTTTCAACACTATGGAAATGAATCTCCCTACCTTTTCTAGCGATCTAATTTTAATTAAAAATGTTCTGTATCAAAGGACTGATGCCAGATATAAAGGAAAAGTTGTAAGTGAATCAGAGACGACAGGGTACTTCTCACAGGCTTTTGGAGGTAAGTTCTAAAAATATTTAATAGAAATAATTTTATTTTCAATTGTTCTTGTTTTGGTTATTGTTAAACATGTTCTAAAGCAACATAGTAGACTAACAGCTATATGTCATAAATGTGTTTTCCAGAAAATTTCAGATTAGATTTTATCCAAATACAATTACCGTGAAAGTGTTTTATACAAATCACTACTTTTTTTTTTTTTTTTTTTTTTTTACTGTTTAAAAGTGGCAAGGTGAAATAAGATTCAGAATTTTGGAAAACTGAAAAGGGCTTTGTTTTTCCAAAAGTGCTTATGGATTATAGAAAACATTTAAAAATACAAAAACTTTCATTCGGTGGAGATTCAAGTCTTAAGATGTTAGGTATAAGAAATATGAGGAGTTATCCTTTTACTAATTATCTTTCAGTAAAAAGATGTCAAGTTTAACATGCAAGCAAAATAATTACTTCTCTTTTGTTTAAAACCAGCATGACACAAAGGTCTAAAGACAGAATAAAGTTAGGTCCAAGTGGAGAAAATCTAAACTGTATATTTCTACTAATTAATGGATCACTATTGTTGATAAAACAACCAAGAAAAAACACGTAAATTTCTTCAAAATCTTTCAGATAGACTCCATTTCCTTCACTATGAGCTAAACCATTCAAATTTACAACTAACACTTTTTCAAATCACAGAACTGAAATCAATAATTTTACCATTAACTACAAGGTTGTTTAAAGAGTAAAAATGCAAAGTGCTGGGATTAACATAGAATGTTTCATTAAGAATCCTGACTCTTATCAGAAAGGCAGAGTTCTGATACTACAAATTCTAATATTCTTTATCACTCCTGCCTATAATTTTTAAAGAAAATAAATAGACCCTAATGACTAAAAAAAGAGAAAATAATAAAATTCTTTGAAAGTGCACAACAGTTTTAAAAGAGATGATAAAGTACTTGGCATAGGAGATATATTCAATAAATACCACTAGATTAAGGCATATGTCAAGTCAATTTGCTTGTTTAACATAGTAAAAGGCAATACTGAAATAGTTTTGCAAAAGAAAAATTATTAAATGCTAGACTTGATCTTAACATAGTTTGATGGTAACCACGAACTTTTAATGTTTTCAATTAACAAGTCTAGTTGTAACAAAAAGAAAAAGGTTTTGCTTGCTTTTTACTTTTTTTTTCAATTTCACGTACCAAATTGTGGATTAAAAAAAAATTACTCAGAATCCACCGATGGAACATTCTTGGAGCATTTCATAATTAAGTGACAAGTAGGCATACCCACATGTCTGCCTGACTGTCTATCTGTCTGTCTATCAAGAATCCAAGTTATCACTTCCATGCTGACAGGTGTCCACAGAAGTGGAAATTAAAGGAGCCCTAATAACATTGGCCTTGGGGTATATGTACTCTCTAAGAGAAACATACTTAGTGAGGTGTGCTGGTTGTAGCAGGTGCTCGCCTAGTGCTTGTGGAAGGAATAGTGGAAGCATGATTTCCTCACTGCAGAAGAGTGACCTGTGGAGATGTTTGTGTTGTGATGATCAAGATCAGAAATGTAAAGATCCTATATCTTATCCTTTTTCAGAGACAGGTCTCTACATGGAAAACTAATTGTCTAAGTACCATTTACCGAGTAGAACATTCCTCTTAGCATTTTCTTTGCCTATGATGGGAGAGATTTTAATTTACCCAATTATTTTATTGTTTTTGAGTCTATTCCAATCTACTTCTCCTAAGTAAATTTGTTACACTATATTTTTACTAGGAAACTCTGTTAATACCTAAGGCAAAAAGCTCTACTTTGTATTCTTGTTTTTTAAAAAATGTGTGTTCTCTACTTCTAGCAGCAACATATATGTAATTTATTACCTATTATGCATCCCCTTGTTCTTTTGGTTGTTGTATCAAACAGATTATAGGTGATTTTGTTTTGTTGATTCATTTCACTGTTTTATTGTAATTTCTGCCTTCTCCAATGAATTTCTACCCATTGACTTATTTTCCATCAATATAATTCAGGTGTCTCTCTTTTTTTTTTTCTTTAACTTCTTGGACTAGATGACCTCATGTAACACTTTCTATAAAATTCAAATATGTACTTGAGGGAAAAAAAAAGCAAATTCTTGAACTGCCTGTTAAGTGCATTATTTAAATATCCCAAAACTGTACTAAATTGCCAATCAGAGAGGTGGCCTATTAAAATCTGCCACTACGTAATTATGGATTTTTATATGTAATTTTGATGTATGCTAGCTATATACCAATTTGGAGTCATATATCTTCTAGGTAATTTACGCCTTTTACCATTTATGTGGTAATTTTGATCTCTGATCATGATATTCACTTTAGAATCTGTCATGTATGATTAACATGCTTCACTGGCCTTGTTTCGTTAGTAATTGCTATATCTCATTTTATCCCTTTACTTTTTTTTTTTTTAAGATTTATTTTTATTTATTTATACAAGCACTGGGTACAGTCAGAAGCGCGGGAGGGTGAGAGCATTCACCAGAGCCATAGCGGGGAGCAGAGCAGGCAGAAGGACCGAAGTACACTGCTGAGGGGAGCAGCGGGCGGCAGGAGAGGTCTGCGCACCATCTCATTTTATCCCTTTACTTTCAACGGGCTTTTCAGTTTTAAGTTTCTGAAAACAGAATCATAGGCAAATCCTGTACTTAAAGGCAATCTCAGAATCTCTGTCTCTTAACTGGCAGTTCAATTAACGTATTATAATCACCGAATTATTTATTTTTTCCATTTTATTTTGGGTTTTCTATATCCCATGGTTTCTATTTTTTCCCATCCTGATTTGTAAGTTGTAACATTCTATTTTTGTGCTGAATTTTTTGAACATATATAGCTTGATTCAAGAGTTTACAGTTCATCAATTTAAATTAACCTCAGTCTTGGGATACTTTAGGTTTGAACGATTTCTATGCTGTTATTACTGCTAATTTATTCTGACTTACTGCCTTTCTTTGCTCATTGTTTCTTAAATCTCATTTCTTCTGTGCTCTTTGTTAAATTTCTGAATGATCGTCTATAGAACTGTACCTTAAATTTACATTAAACTAAACTGAAAACTTAGTTTAAAGTTAAGTACTTTTAAAAACTTAGTTGCACTAGGCACATTTCAAGGGCAACACTGCTCCTACAACAAGGATCTACTGAAAACGAACACTGGTTTTATTGAAAAATGTCATTTTCTGGTTCTCTTGAATTATTGAAAATAATTCAGTATTTCTCAGTACTCAGAAAATATTCCTTTGTCTTTCAAAACTTAATAGCTGTCAGTCTAATTAGTGCTCCATTGTAAATAATCTCAAGCAGTCTTTGGTTACCTCTGTCTCTTGTCTTTGATATTTTACTACACTTTGTCAAGGCATGTAATTTTCCTATTTATTAGGCTTAGGGCCTTATTCTGCTACCTAAATCTGAGGTTTATGTCATTAATGGATTCTATAAAATTCTCAGTCATACTCTCTGATACAATTATTGTCTCCCTCTAAATCTAATCTACCATTTGTAAATTTCTCCCTGTCATATGTTAGAGTGTTCAACTATACTTTGTTCATATTTCTCATTTCTTTCTATTTCTGGGGTGCATTCTGGATAATTTCTTTAGTTCTCTCTTCCAGTTCACTAATTCTCTTCTTAGTTGTTACTAATTAACTGTTGAATCCAGCTAGAGAGTTTATTTCAATAATCAAAATTTTAATTTCTAGAATTTTTACTTATTTTTCCAATCTTCCTGTCATTTATTTTGTAAACTACATCTGATACTTATATGCATTAAAGTTTCCATATGATCATTTCTGAAGCTTTTGGGAAGGGTTGGCCAGCCCTGCTATTTGTTGTTACATGCCTTTAATTGATTGTGAATTATTTCTTTGTATATTTAATGATTTTGGACCATGAGGTTTATTTATGACATCCGTGGGCAATCTGGGTTAGGGATGAGTCCCAGAAAGGTTTCTGCATTTTCTTTTGCCAAGTGTCCTAGTGTACGCACTATAAAGATTAACTTTATATTAATTTCTTGGTAAGAAATTATACCAACTGGATGATATAACTTGAACCCCAAATTTGTGTAAGGGAAGGCTCATGGTTAAGTTACAGAAGACATTTTCTTTTAAACTTTCCTTTAACTCATAGGCCAGACTGAGATAAACTTGCCTGTCAATCTTCCTAATTTAGTAATATGTAGCTCATTAGGAGAACTGGCTGTCTCCTGGTACATCGGTCTCAGCTCCAACTCCCCAACTTGGGAGGACTTGTCTACTGATCCTATGCAGTAGTCAGCGTCGGCTTACAAGCATTTTACTTTAGCTTTCAAGTTTTACTTTGATGCTGACCCACTGAAATGTTATCTATTCCCTTTTTGGCTAAGCTATGCCTTTAATATTTTACATGTTATATTATTACATGTTATAATATACATTATATTTAGCATCTTTAAATGTTTGTAGGAGGAAGATTTTCTGTTAAGATATTGCTGGAGGAGTTGAAGGATATTTTCTTTAATGTGCCTGTGCCACAGAATCTCCAAAAAAATGACTTTAAAATCTATTTAGCAAAATTAACTCTGTTCACAAATGAAAACAGAAGATAAGCAGACTGGTATTAATGACTATGTCTACAAAGCAAAAGAGCTATTTTTTTCAACTAAGCACAAAGTTAAAACTATCATTAACTTTTTCTTAGGGAGAAATGACTACAGATTAAAACATCATTACATTAATATAAAATTTTCCAGTATACTGATAAAAATGAACACTATGATTCACTGATCAGAACTGCTTCTTCCACATGCTTTAAAAAGTTTATGCACTGTGAGATTTCTCAATTTATCATATATTTTTTAACTTACATACCTCAGGCTGTCTCGTAATGGTCCTTACAATATATGAAAATATTTATAAGGGTAAATAGAGACCTTAGCGTGTCATGGTGCTGATCAGAAGGGATAGGAAGAAGCACACTGTGGACTGGGATAGAAGAGAACCTAAATAACAGCAAAGTCCTTATGACACTTTCTGGCCCAAGACTTAAGATCATTTGGGTTGGCTCAAGCTCAGGAAGGAGATATACACATAATACCCTTTTAAGAAGGTCAGATCAATTGTTGAAGTGATTTGCCCAAGGTTGCAGTGAAATTGTAAAGCCTAGACAAGAATTCTTATCTCCAAACTTAATTTCACACCAAAAGAGTATTACTACTGCAAAGTCACCTCAGGAATATTTTCTGCAGCCTGTATATATCTAGAAATCATTTCTAAATTTTAAAAAGAAATGACAAAAATGGAGGCATAAAAATCAAGTTCAGAGGTTAAAACAAGTTCACTTCACGTTGTTTAATTCAGATATGGCACAACAAATGCTGTGTTTGAGCATGGATTCATGTTTTAGACCTCTATTGTCTAATAATGGTAGCCACTAGCCTCATAAAGCTATTTAAGTTCAAATTTATCAAATTACATAAACAAAAAATCCTTGGTTGTAGTAACCATGTTTCAGTTGGTCAACACATATGGCTGGTGGCTGCTATAAGGGACAGCACTGATAGAGAAAACTTATCATCACAGAATTCTACTAGGTAGCATTGCTCTAGAATATATGGATTGAAAGTAATTTTATTGCTGTAGTAGAGAGGCTATTGGCTTTGAAGCTCAACAGACAGATTTAGATTGTGCATCTGTTACTTATTACCTTTGTGACTTTTGAGCAAATTTCAACTTGTTTCCCTCATCTTTAAGTTGGGAATCATAAACAAGGTGCTGGGAGGTGTCTTTAGGGTCCTAGTGGTAAAGTCTTAAGTGTTATCACTGAGACCGCCTGATCCCCAGCCAGGGAGCTAACCCATGTGGTGCAGCAGAACTCTCCTGTCTTATCCACTGCTCCCCTTAGCAGTGTATTTCAGTAAATCTGCCTATTCTGCTCCCCACTCTATTTCTGGTGAATCTTCTTACCCCACACACCTCTGGCCTACAACCCAGTTCTTCTACATAAAAATAAATAAAATAAAAAATAATAATAATAAAAAGAAAAGATAAGGTGCTGGGAATATCACTTTTGCTTAGTAACTACAGAATATGCAGTCTTCCTAATCTTCACTGCAGTACCACTGGGGTCTTATGGCGGCCAAAAGGCTCTTATGAGTATATAAAAGTAAACACTAGCACTTGACTGGTGTAAGAATTTTCTCAGATTTTACTTATGGGGCAGGCAGTTTGCTTAAGAATAAACTAAAATAAAAACCAAAACAAATAATTTAGAAAAAGCAAAGTTCGATTTTCTATTACATTAACTCAAAATTGATTTGAATGAAGCTGGATCTGAAATGTAACTTGAGAAAATTGGGTCAGGTGTCTTGGCAGTATTTCCCACAAGAAAACTACAGAAGAGCAGCTACAGATTCAAGTATAATTACCTGTATGTACTATCAGACACTAATTAACTTTTTATTTAAAGAACAAATCCCTGAACAGCTCAAAAGCTTGCTGATTTGACAAGACTCTTTCCCACTTTTAAGACTAGCTAGACAAAACATACACTTTGTAGAGGACTTAACACTCCCCAAATCATTTTATGCTGCTTTGTCACATCTCCCTGATAGTTTTTTCTTTTAAATAGTTTCCCGAGCTCCTCTACTAAACTGTTTCTAGTATTCCCAGTGTTGTACTTGACCTTTTCAGGCCCTTCTCTAGTCTGAAAACAAGCTGCTATGCTCTTGAATTTCTAATTAGCAATATTGGAAACTATATGGCGGATATGATTCAGTGCCTTAATAATGAGGTTATGGAATGACCTGGTTAAGTGACTTTTCTGTTTAACTAAGGAAACCTCTGTTTCAACCTTGTGCTGAAAATCTTTCCAAAATAAGTGAGTTAGTGTGTTTTTCTGCCCAAGGATATTTAAATTAACATAAATACTCCTAATGATTTAAGGTCTTATCACATTATTATGACAATATAGTGTGGGTAAAGTTATTGAATATTGATATTTTTAGGCAAACCCCAGGTTGCCAGATTATCACAAAGTAAAGCCTAATATTAGTTTGTTTTCTCCTATTATTTGGCTTTTTTTCTTTATACATGGACTATAGAAATATTTTTAGATAGCTGAAGCTCTGATTACCTAAATTTTGGTTAATCATGGCTTAATTTATTTGTTATGCTGCACTTACCACTTCGCAGGAACCTGTACTTACAAAAAAAATACAGCATAATTCACTTCAGGCTTATGCTAAACAGTAGTTAATTATATGGGCCTCTGATAATTTTCCTATTTGGACAATATGTTTCTTAGGAGCAATAATAGCTAGATTAAGTTTCCAGACAGTAAAGAGCAGAATTAAAGCAATTTCACTTAAAAAGCTCGCATCTGTATTCCTCTGCAGAGAATACTCAACACAAATCAGCCATCTGAAGGAATCCTATTGTTAATATTAGTTTAAATACATATTAAATAATAACTGAATTTAACACGGTATGTTCACAAAAATTAAAATCTCAGAGAGGTGATTATCTGGACAAATAGTTTACTGAAAAGTCAAGAGACACATTTTGTTTCACTTAGATATTTAAAAGTGAACCATGGAGTAGAATTTGGGGCTTCTGGTGTCAAAATAGGCCTCACCATTTCTCATTCAGAAAATTAAAAGATGCATAATTTCTAGTAGCTTTTTATAATTCATATTGAAGATATTCCCCCAATACATTTTGCCTTCTAGTCAAATAAAATTTCAACACAGTTAACTTTTACTTTTTAAGTTAGAAGCAACAATTCTTCAGCAATCTCCCAGAGTTAGAGCACATTCTGCCACCATAAACAGTTTTGTTATCTCCACAGTCAAAGCCAAACACTGGTTTGCCTTCTGTCTTCAAACACTCAGATCTTTAATACCCACATGGCCATACAGGCTCAAAACATACTTTTTAGTATCTCACCCTCAAAAGGGCCACTTTAGATTAGAGTCTATACAATGCCCGAAAGAAACCTGAACTAGGAATTAGAAAAAAGGGTTAACGTCTCCCTCTTCAACCATCAATTGACTTATCTGACCTGACAAAGGTTACTATTTTTTTTAGATATTTGAATTTCCATTTCTTTTTTTTTTATTTAAGATTTATTTATTTATGCATACAAGAGCTGGGGTACAGGCCAGAGATGCGGGGTGTGTGTGTGTATGTGTGTGTGAGAGGATTCACCAGAGACAAAGCAGGGAGCAGAACAGGCAGACAGAATGAAATACACTGCTGAGGGGAGCAGCGGGCGAGACAGGAGAGGTCTGCTTCACCATGTGGGTTTCTCCCTGGTCAGCCGGGGCTTGAACTTGTGCTGCAGAGGCTGCAGACCGCCTCATAGTGTGGTGCTTAACCCCTATGCCACCAACGAGGCCCCTGACAAAGGTTATTTTAAGATTAAAGCATAATAACTCCTGGCCTAGCACTTGTGTCCAGCTGACATTAGACTAAACAGTCTGAAAAATACCACTATCCAGGCAAAAACAGTACTTTCTTTGTGGAAAGAAACAGTAGTATCTATTCCTATCCTGTGTCTCTCTTAAAGTAAGTTCTGTTGCTTAGGGTCGTGGGCAGCCAATAATTCAGTGTCACAATAAAAACAAAAAGTGAAACTTATTTTCATTTAATATAATACTATTAAATATAATAGTATAGGTAACTGCAGTAAGTTATTGCATACAAAAGATTCAATTTTAGAACTCTAATGAAAAAGATTTGATCTCACTAAGACTCATTTATAACGAAAGGAGTATAGACTGCATTTATTAATTTGAAACTTTAAAAATAATGTGGTTGTATAGGCACTCAATTTTAATTATAAATATGTGAATTATAATAAAACAGATATACTCACGGCTTGCATTTCTATATAGAAGAAATGGTTCATGAAGCTGAAATTCTAAATCTTTATTCACTGGTTCAACTAGATTATGCATGTTCAGTCGATTCACAATAGTGAAACCATGGTATGGCGAGGCTGACCTTAGATTTAACAGAAAAAAAAATCTGTTTAATCTGCAGAAATGCCATCTACTTCATTTTCTCTCTCTCTCTCTCTCTCACACACACACACACACACACACGACTTATTATTTTATACAACAGTATTAGTACTAAAAGCTGTAGACAAAAATTTTAAGTCAGAGCTACCTCTCCACAGTACAGAAGCTTCCAAGGACTGAAGTCAATCATGTCTTCCTAAACCGATCCAGGCTCTACCCGATGTGTGTTCCCCTTGACTTTATCTTTTATACCTCTTCCCTTGCTCCTCCTGTTCTAGCTACACTGGGTTCCTTGCCACTCTCCCTGCAGGCATGGTTCTTCTTAAAGACCTCTTGCCCAGAATCTACAGTTATCGCATCTAGAGCAATTCTTTGCTCAAATGTCACTTTCTCAATGAGGCCTTACATGAACTATCCTTTTTAATGCACAATAGCTCTAATCTTCCCCTCTTTTCCCATACCACTTATTTATTACTTTCTTTTATTTACTGCCTTTCTCCACTAGAATGTAAGCTCTATGCAAATAGGATTTACATCTTTTTTTCAGATGTATCACAAGATAAGACGGAGTAAATGTTCAATAAACATTTGCTCAATGAAAATATTTATTTTAAATATGGCACAGGATTGGTTATAAGGATTGGTATAACACCATTACAATGAGTGTTCTTGCACCAAATGGGTCTTTCCACAGAACTCCTGAGTCAGATAGAAGATCCTATAATAACAGTCCTTGGTGACTGGGGACTTTTTACATGATCCTTTAGACAGGCCTCACATATAGTAACACTTCAATTTCTGATTCATTTCTCTTTATGCAAAGGGAAGATATCAGAACCCTAGTCTACAATGATAAGGAAACAAACCTCAGAAAGATTAATGCCCAAAGTCACACAAATAATGTAACCAGCATTGAGCTTTTAGTCTTTTTGACTCCAAATTTAGGTTTCTTCTATACTAAGGTCTCTGCAAAGTGATCTAACTTCCTGGTACACCTTTATCCAAAATACATAAAATTTTGTCATATTTCCAAAATAAAGCTTTTTTAGTCTCCTTTTATTAAAATCATTTCACTCACTAAACTATAATACAGATCCATTTTCTATAACCAATGGATCTGTATTGTACTAAAACAATATGGCCAAGAAAGTATTTTGCAAATATTTATGCAGATATTAAGGTTCTATTGGTATATAACAGTTGAAGAGTTTCTAGAGATTTCTACTGGTGATGAAGAACAATGAAATGAAGATTGAAAGTCTTTTTTTCTTTTTTAAGGAGAAAGATGAGTAACAGGGAACAACTGTCAAAGGAGAGCTTGGAGTATAATATCAAAGCATTTTACATTTTAATGAAGAAAAAGATCAGTGTGCTTAGAAAAAGATCAGTGTGCTTTATATCAGCGTGATATAAAGCTCTCTAAGCTTTATATCAAAATTTACAAGATTATTGGCAAATTTATGTTAATTACCATCAGTGGAGAAAGGCAATCCTTAAAAGATAACTTATAATACAGGGGGGAAAAAAGGGAAAAGGAACAGGTATCAGTAATTGCTCCTGTGGAATCCCTAAGCTATAAAAACCAATTATCATATCTTGTGAGTTGCCTTTAGGCAACAATTATAGCCTAACAAAAGGTGTAAACAGCAAACCAGTTTCAAGATAATGAATTTGTGGAAACGTTAAAATTAAAAAACGTAAAATTATGAATAATCCAGGTTCTTGAAGGGACTCTCAAACTAAAAATACATATGCTACTAAAGACTGCACATTCCAGAACTCTGGGTGGAAGGGTGTGGAAAGATGACAGACTCATGGACAAAAACCTCTTATTCAGTAACAACAAAAGTGTGGGACTGCCCTTTTAACTACATTATCTTACAGGTAGTTATGTATTATATTTTTCTCAACTATGTATCTTTTTTTAATGGGGGGGAGAGAGAAAGGCATCTCTTTTTAGACTCATTCATTACTAGAAGATGTTTTCTATTTTGAAGTGGTTTTGCTAGGTTCCTAAATAAATCCTAGTTTGCTTTATTCTGAATCACAGGCAGGAACAAAGAAGGGATATGATTTGGTTAGGCTCTCACAGCTAGGGATGGATGAATACTGTAAGGGGACAAGCGAGAAGGATCCAAAGACAAACATACAACAGGGTGAACAACTTTCTATGACATTGTTCACCAGTAGACTTTTAAAAAATGTATTTATCATGTTTTAAAGAAAGCTTACCTTCGATATACAAATAAGGTTCCCTCTATGTCAGTCTTCTCCTATAATAGACAATGAGTCAATTAGTTTTTTCTCCTGTAAACCAACCCCAAACAGTCCCAGTGGAGAAGATCCCATTGGGAGCCCAACCCAGATAGTTCCTGTTTAAGATCAACCTATTTATTTTAAAATCAGTCACTTTCAAACAAGTCAAATAAGTCTCTCTCACCCCACAAACTACTGTTAGCAGTTTTCTCCTTTATATTTTCTATGCTGTTAATGCATAAAGCATATGTAATGTTCCATCCAGATCTATACCTGTATCAGCAGCATTTTTTTCCTAAATTATAAAGGAGAAAATCCTAGAATTAGCTCTCACTTTTTAAAGCTAAAGCATTTAAGTCAGATTTTTTTTTAAGATTTATTTATGCATACAAGAACTGGGGCACAGGCCAGAGGTACGGGGGAGGAGGTGCTGAGAGGACCCCACCCCAGAGACAGAGTGGGGAACAGAATAGGCAGAGCGACTGAAACACTGCTGAGGGGAACAGTGGGAGAGTCAGGAGAGGCCTGCTGTGCCATGTGGGCAGCTCCCTGGCTGGGGATCAAACTTGTGCTGCAGTGGCTGTGGACAGCTTCATAGGTTGCCTCTCAATCCCCTGCACCACCAGGGAGGCCCTAAGTCGGATTTCTTAATTTTAAAAGTAAGGACCTGTGTACAATAATTTATTCACTTTTAAAGTTTATCAAAGTTCACAAGGGAAAAGAGGACATTTTACCTAGAGGATACTTTGTTTCACCACTGGGGAATCTTGGTATATTTTTATGAGTAACAAATTTCATTATTCCTCAAGAATTACTATTAAATACAATTTGTTTGCTTTTATTGGAACTTTGTTGAAGAATCATGAATATTAAAACTATACTTTGCCTTAATATAATTATTAAAATCTTAAAAATAAACCTTTCAGTTTATTTTTTTTTTTTTAAAGATTTATTTATTTTTGCACACAAGAACTGGGGTACAGGCCAGAGGTGTGGGGGGTGAGAGGATTCACCAGAGACAGAGTGGGGAACAACAGGCAGACTGAAATACACTGCTGAGGAGAGCAGGGGGTGAGACAGGAGAGGTCTGCTGCACCATGTGGGTCACCTCCCTGGCCGGGGATCGAACTCAGTGCTGCAGTGGCTGTGAATAGCTTCATAGGTTGTGTCTTAACCCCTTGTGCCACCAGGGAAACCCCAAACCTTTCAGTTTAAATGAAATGTTTTGATTACAAAAGTACAATTCATACCATCTTTCACTAGCTGTCACAAGAGTATATTTAGGTTTTAAACAGTTACAATGTTTTTTAAGAAAACAACCATCTTAGCTGCAGTTTATAGCCCAGATAGGAACCAAGTATTTTAATGTGATTAACAAATGAAACTTTAGATGTTCATCATATCAAATTGAATTTGTTGGGACAAAATTTTTTAAAAATTATCATCATTTGGTTTCTTCCAGTATTGCTCTAACTTAAATATCATTTCAAACTTTCCCTTTTGAAGGATTCAGAGGGCTTTTCTTGCCTGCCAAACAGAAAGTGGAATTCAACTGTCTAAAAGTAAGAGAAAACTTGCCCAAACATAACATTTTACAGTTACAACTCACTGTAAAATAACAAAGATTTTGTTCCTGCTGTGTCATGATCCAAATGAACAAAGGGTGGCAGCTTATTTTTCATTTCTAGTTGTAATAGCTTTGTATTTCATAATGGAAACAATTGCAAAAATAAAATTCCAAAATACTGAAAATCTGTGAAAAACCTAAAATAAAAGCATGTCAGTAATAAAATTCCAGTCCCAAGTTTGCACCATTTGTCTGCAGTCCATATTTCACAAGTTTAAGATGTAGACCAAGTAAAGGAAAATGATTCAAAACAATTCAGATGAAGGACATGTCAAAACCCACTATACTTAAAAAGAATCTATAATTTTGTTCTTTGTAGCTTTCCATAGCTCCTCTTCCAGATGAAGCAAAGAAGTAAAGCAAGATGATATGAAAGCACTCTTCATCTGTGTTAACTGTTTAAAAATGACAAATGATTTTCACAAAATTACTGACTAAATATAATCTATGTATCTGTATTTTATCATAAAGGACATATTATGATAATAATCTAACATTATTCCTGTTTTGTTTAGGAATTCATTTCTTTTTTTTTTTAATATTTTATTTATTTGTTTGTTTATTTATTATTTATACAAGCACTGGGTACAGTCAGAAGCGTGGGAGGGTGAGAGAATTCACCAGAGCCAGTGCGGGGAGCAGAGCAGGCAGAAGGACCGAAGTACACTGCTGAGGGGAGCAGCGGGCGGCAGGAGAGGTCTGCGCGCCATGTGGGACCCTCCTCTGGTGGCCGGGGAGCAGCCGGGGATCGAACCGGCGCTGCAGAGGCTGCGGGCAGCTTCGCAACCCAGCGCTTAACCGCTGCGACACCGCGGAGGCCCAGGAATTCATTTTTACTGAAATGTGAATGTCAGTCATTTATGAATTCAATCCCAGAAACATTTACGGATTATTTTCTAAGTGCAAATTCTATAACTGAGTTAAGAAAGGTTAATTAGTAGATTATGGTAAAATATTTAAATAATTAAGCTTCAAACAGGGGCTAACAAGTAAGTGAACAGAAAGAATAACACTTGGCCTCTCCAGTGCAAAAAAGCCAAAAAGTACTTAGCCTGATGGGAGACTTCAGGGGGGTGACATCACTACTGCCTAGCTAGAACCAGACATACACAGGGTCTTTTCCCCAAAGGTTTCAAGGAAATCCAATCAACATGCAAACCCTTTTTCTAAGTAACTTGAAATCTTTCCCGAAACTCTGAAAATACAGCGTAGTGCGATTAAAACCGGATTAATCCCCACCCCAGCCTCCTCCAAGAGTTGAAACTAATTGGATTTCAAGCTTTAAATCCAAATGACCTCTGTGAAGGGGCTCTCATTTATGTCTCTGTTGCGGGAGGTAAGGAAACAGAGTAACTTTATGGATTATGTAGGTGTAATTTACCTGGTAACCCTCAAAGGTTTAAACACAATCTTTCATGCATCTTTCCGACCCCACCGGTCTCACTCTCCAACACATCTGCTAGGAAGGCAGGTCGCCTGCTTTCCTGGAGCCGACCCCAAAGGATTGATCCTCCTCCAATTCTTCCCTCCATCTGCTTTCCCCCAGATGTTTTGGTTCTACTTCTCTCGCTCCTCTCCCCTAGCCTCCCGCTCCACCGACACCGAACAGTCTCTTCTGCAGCTCCTGGCTTCGCCTCCACCATCCTGGCCTCCCACATCACCCGTATTGCCGCGCGGCTCCTTTAAGAGGCGGCAGTCGGCGCCTGACCTCAGCCGCCTGGCCACACTCACCCACTGGTTGGCCTTGGGGCAGAAGGTGTACAGAGCAACCTGGCCCGTGAGGTCTGCGATGCTGGTGATGTAGGGGTCGTGTCGCTTCAAGGCCGCTAGGCTCATCTCCTGTCCAGCTCGACTCAACGACTCCATCTTGAATTCCGGAGCCGAGCCCCTCCGGCGGGGGCGGAGTCGCGGACAGGAAGGAGCCATCGCGGCAAAGTTCCCCCAGCTGCGTCAGCGTCTTCAACTTCCGCCTCTCCCTGGGCCTCGCAGTGGGCGGTACTACAGCTATTATACTCCGCTGCGCTCACGCCCAGGGTTTCTGGTTCCGGCGTGGTCAGGTACGCATCGGAAGTACAGTTCCGGGTGTTGTCCACTGATGTGTCGCCCAGCTCGCAGGCGAGGTTCCCGGCGCGTGGTTTCCACCTTTTAAAATGTCCCGGCGTTGGAATTAAGGCTGCAGGAGAGCGTTCTCAGAGCTCCGGTGGTTAGAAGCTGGAGAACTACGTGGGCCCTTCCGGGTTCGCGCGCTGAAGGGCCCAGGGAAGCTGAACTAAAACCGCGTTGTGGCAGTGCAGGGTTGGGCTGGCCCAAGAAAGGAACGCCGAAGTTACCCCAGATTTCGTATCTCACAAAATCTCGCCCTCAACAATTTGGTGCTGTTTTGAAGGAAATTTTTGACAAAAGCCGAACAAATCCGTTTGTACTATAGAGTAATGTCTCTAGCTATCCACGTTTATTTTCCTCATTTGACCCCCATGTAAATCTCGCAAAGGCTCAAGTTTGTACCTGTACGTTTATTTATTTTTTTAAAATTTTTTGAAGATTTTTATTTATACAAAAACTGGGGTACAGGCCAGATGCGCGGGAGGGTGAGAGGATCCACCAGAGACAGAGTGGGGAACAGAACAGGCAGACTGACTGAAATGCGCTGCTGAGAGGAGCAGCAGGTGAGGCAGGAGAGGTCTGCCGCGCCATGTGGGTATCTCCCTGGCTGGCCGGGCTCGAACCCGCGCGGCACGAACTGTGGACAGCTTTACAGTGAGGCACTTAACCGCCTGTGTCACCAGGGAGGTCCTTGTACCTCTACATTTAAAATTTTGAAAGGAGACCCACAAAGCCCCTGATTTTAGGGAGTGTGCACCTGGATTGAGCTATGTCTCTACTGAAAGTTGAAACCAGCTTCAATTGGTTGGCCTCATGGAGGTCTAGCAACGGTTCACCTATGGCGGCAATTTCCACACTATCCAGTCGTTCATTATTATTGAGGAACTAAAGTCCTCGGGATTTAAGGTTCAGAATACTTTGGCTGCTGGTTGGAGCCTCGGTAACGACCTCCAAGCCTAGCGGAGTGCTTCTACGAGGAGGAGGACATCCCTCGGGCCGCTCACGCTCATGTATCTCCACTGATGAATCACTCCCAGTGATCATGGTTTCTGGATTACTGGTGATACTTCATGATTTTGTGGGTTGGCATAGTGTTGTAACAGACAGCTTGGGCTTAAAGTATGTCTTTTGTTTTGGCTACTTTGTGGCTGTTATTTTGGAATTTAGGACAGAAGAATGGATTTCAGGCCTGGATAATCTCATTTCCAGCCAGCGTCTTGATTTGCTACTGGTTTCCATAGAGATATGTGATGGAAGAAGGAGTGGGTCTAGTAATTTTAAGAAGTGATCCTGTGAAGGGATCAACACTCTCCTGCAGGTGTGTCTAAATGACCTTTTTCCGAAGACAATTTGCTCATTATCTCAGAGCACAGAAGGCCAATAAGCCATTAGTGGTTGGGGTACAGCCATTGGAAAAAGAAACAACTTTAAAATGCTCATTCTTTTAGCATTTTAAAGAGTTAATAGCGAAAAGTAAAACTAATACGGAGACTGTAGGGAGCTGTGCTCCCACCCCTTTTGTTAAATATTTTCTTTGTATTGAACATACCCAAAGGAAATTGAATTTTTTTGAAAGAATAAAACCTACCTGATATGAATCCCTGTGGAGCCCCAGGTAGTTCCCCAGAGATGTAAGGAAGACCTTGTTGATGTTTTACAAACCACTAACATGTCTTTAAAAGGTGTAGGCATAAAACCCTTTGTCTGTCATTCCAGAGTGAAGAAAGCCTAGGAAAGCAATGACTCAGGCCGTAACCCATTGGTCTTGTGAATCTGCTGAAGACTTGAAATATTTGCTTAAAAAAAGACAAAGATTTAATATTTTTTCCTTCTAGTTTTTATTGCAAGCTACCACAGGATTAACTTCCTGCTTAACACTGGAAACCCTGAGATGATAAGTCTGTTAGTCTTCCTTGGTAATTGCTCTGACTAAACTTTTTTCTCTTCCCAAAATTTAAGGTCTGTAGGATGGCATCTGAAACCATGTGACATCTGTCATCACTCCCTAGCTTTGGGAATTTAATTTTGTCCCCATAGGGGGAAAACAATTTAGTTTTGATTTTGGCCTTTTAATATTTTATGGGATTAAAAGTTATATAATGCAAACTGGTACAAGTTCCCATTAGGAAGCATGATCTGAGAAAATCTGTGGTTAATGAAAACTAATTTGGAATTTAAAAGTTTGGCATGGCTCCTGAGGCGTGGACAGGCCAAATGTTGAGAGCTCAATCTGAGATCCCTTATGGAAAGCTCCAACAATGCTAGCGGAAATTTTACTTTGTATTCTGTCATATGACTTTATGCAAAAGTAGATTGAATAGATTGGAATTATATTTAGGTTACAAATGAATTTTTCTGTACCAGTTGGTAGAATTGGGATGAAGGTGGAGGTGGAGAGAAAATGATTTGAATAGTAATCTCTTAAACATATCTTTGGAGATATTTTGGATATATTTCCCCAAATATCTTTGGAGATATTTTTCTTTTTTTTGGCTTGAATAGACTGTTTTCTAGAAATGGAGGACTTAGCCACGCTGGCTATGCATGGACATTGCCTCATGACTGACTGCTATTGCTGTAGCAATCTGCAAACCCAGAGAAAACTCTAAGGCTATAACCCAGATTCCAGATACCTGAGACTCATCACCATTGAAATGGTAACAAAAATTGAAAGTAGGGAAATGGTAAGAGGGACAGAGAGGAACAGCCTCCAAGTCAGTGGGTGGCGCTCATAGGCAACTTGATGGTAGAGAATGGAGCTTTTCAAACTCCACATCCTGGTTGGGGACTGATAGGGAAAAAAAGGCAGGGCTGGGGCTTTTGACAGTTTAACTGCTGAGACTTTGGAGTTGTTAAGTTCATGGACTTTTGAGCAGTTAAAATCACTAGGCTTCTGACCAGTTAAACTGCTGGAGCTTTTGGGCAGTTAGAAATGCTGAGGATTTTTTTTTTGGCAGTTAAGCTACTGCCTTCTGACAGTTAAACCACGAGTGAGTAGAGTATCTGTGGAGAAGCCACCAGATTGCCACATGTGGCTTTGGCTTGGTCCCCGATCTTTCTGTTCAGTGGATGCTATCTGGGGTTGGACAGATGGCATCTGGCCATGTGATAGCCTATAAATACTCTTTTTTCTCCCTGTGTAAATACACCCTGTTATTGTTTCACACTGTGCCTGCTTTTGGGTTGTGTCCTGCTGTCGTAAGTTTCTGGATGAGGACCCACCATCCAGGGCACTCCTCTTGGTGTGCTCAGTTTCAATAATATTTGTATTATTAGTTTACATCCATTTATTAAATAGAAAGACACTTTATGTTTTATATTCTTTGCAGACTCACATAAGAAGCTTGTACAGATGCAGCCAAGGAATTGTGTATTCATCATTCATGAAGCAAGTATTTACTGAACTCTTAATTGTGAACTGGTAGCCTCCTGGGAGCTTCAAAGCAACTTCCTGGCTCTGGGAGAAATGGAAAGAAGTAGGTCAGTGTTAGAGATGTTTCTCTTGAAACGTATAGAGGAAGGAGCCACTAACTCCATTGGGTCAGGAAGGTCTAGGAAGGCTTCTTGGAGGAGATGATGTTGGAATTAGTGTTTCAGGGCTGAATAGGAGTTCATCAGAGAGGAATTTTCAGTCTAATGGTGAGGTAGGGAATATGTGGTATTCCTCATTTGATAGAGGGTTTAATTGAAGTGTGATGGAGAAATCACTGGCTCTGAGTTCCACACTAGTCAAGGGACATCTGTGTTAGAATCCAGGGACTCCTACCTTCTACCCCAGAGTTCTTTCCTCCACATCCTGGCTTCCTTTCTTTGTCTGGGAGACACTCCTGCTCACAACTCTCCCTTTCCCATCCCTCCCCCACCACTTACTTTCAATTGAACTTAAAAAAAAAAAACAACTCTAATTTAAAAATATACATAGTTTTTGAATAGGTAATACATTTAACAACACAAAATTCAAAGGCACACCTGAAACTGAATTTTCTTTTTTTTTTGTACAGTTCCTAAAATAATTTAAAGCATTTCCTTTTTATTGTTTTTGATTGGACAGGGCTAGACTAGTGGAAAAACACCAAGTTATTTTAGGAAGTTTTCAAATTCAGAATAGAAAATTACTTCAAAAAGTATATTTGTATGCTCCCAAATGAATTAATGTTGACTCTTATGCCCTGTACAGTTCTTAAGATATATTGAAGAGAATAATATTTTGCAATTGAAAAATCTTCCTCATTTATATTGAGCCTAATTTTGACTTATATTTATAAAACCTTGTGTCTTTTAGACAATAGAATCTAGGAGGGCAGAGGTTGCAACCCCAATATCTAGTATAGCCCCTGGCAGAATAGACTCAGTAACTATTGGTGAATGAATGTTGCTGGAAACCAACATCTTTAACACCTGCTAATAGGTTAGTGAGAGGAACAAAAGAGCTGTGAGCTGACATCAGAGGTGAGAAGGAATCTTACTTTGCACTGGAAAAACTTGTCACTTTGAGTTGTGATCCATGAATTTTAATTATTTTTTAAAAATTTAAGACACAAAATCTCAAACCAATCAATCTAACCCGTTCTTCTACTTCTGAGTGAATTTGGGATACAAAAGAACTTTCCATTTAAAATTATGGTGTCTGAGGTAAAGGGCCCTAGAATATAAGTCAGAAGATCAGTGTTTCAGTTTCTAACCTAGAGCTGTGCAGTGTCGTCTGTTGATCACAGACTCCACTCTCTAGGGTCAAAGACTTCGCCATGGCCTCGCAGACACTGCTCAGCCTGACTTCCTGCTGTCTTTCCACCCCCATTTTCTATGAATTACTCTTAATTGTTCACCCTAGCCCACTGCCCTCATTGCTATTCCTGTACAGATCTTTTTCTACCTACACAGGGGTACATCCCCCTCATAAGTTGAAAATGTCATCAATCGAACACACCGACTGGGAGCTGCCTCCAGCAGCAGCTCAACATCCACAGAGAATAAGGGATTAAGGTTTCTACTGAATGCGTGGCACTTTCACACCATCGCAAAGTTGGAAAATGGTAAGTTGGAAATTTGGGGGCTATCTGTATATGTGTCAAATGAATCTTCCTTAGTACCTTTGCACTTTTGTCCCTCGTTTCTGGAACATTTTCCCTTATGATATCCCTGTGATATTTTATGCCTTATGTCCTCATTTTCTTCATAGCATTTGTGTACAAATTATAGTTATTTTATTTACTTATTTTTTGTCTGTCATATTTACTATCACATTTCTAGTGCTTAGCTCAGATTAATTGGAATGTTAATATGGACTTTCTTTAGCAGAAATGATTGTTTCAACTTCTCACACATCAAAGCATCTTTTTGTCATAGTGCTAAACAAATAATGCTGCCTGACTTGCTTTTATATTAGTATATTTTGATTCTTAGACTCTGTACACCTGGAAGCAAACATTATTTTCAATATAGCCCAGAATAATCATTTGCTGCCTTTTCTTTTCTTTTTTTTTTTTTAATAGAGGCATGTTTTATTTATTTATTTATTTTATTTGTTTGTTTATACATGCACTGGGTACAGTCAGAAGCGTGGGAGGGTGAGAGAATTCACCAGAGCCAGAGCAGGGAGCAGAGCAGGCAGAAGGACTGAAGCACACTGCTGAGGGGAGCAGCGGGCGGCAGGAGAGGTCTGCGCGCCATGTGGGACCCTCCTCCGGTGGCCGGGGAGCAGCCGGGGATCGAACCGGCACCGCAGAGGCCGCGGGCAGCTTCGCAACCCAGCGCTCAACCGCTGCGCCACCGGGGAGGCCCATTTGCTGCCTTTTCAATCTTGCAATTTTCCCCTTATTTGTTCCCCGCTCCAATCTCTCTTCATCTCTCTTCTTTTCCTCTCCTTCCTTTCACCTTTTCTCTCTCATATTTTAAAGACACATTATAGAAGTACCCACTGATTACTCTTAGCTGTTTTAGGCAGAGAAACCAAATTAACTAATTTCTCCAAGGTCATACAATGATTCATTTGCTGAGTTGAGATTAGCATCTTCTAGCCTTGGCTTCCAGGTAGATCATGTATCTTGCTCCCATTCTGTCTGGCACACTCTCAAATTACACTGGCTACACATGAGTGAACTTGTTATCCGTGTGCTGCTGTTTCACCACTGATCTTTATTTTGCATGATTGGTATGCAAAGGTGTAGGCTTACTATAAAATTCCTTACCTGGTCCTTACTATATACATGGTATCAATAGTTCTTTCCTTCAGTTTCTTCCATACAGGTCTCAGGTCTTTGTTTAAAATTTACCTTATAAAAGCATTTAAAAAGTTGATAGATGTTTTCTAGAATTACATTTCTGACATGTGACTTAGTTTGTTAGTTGTGCAACAGAAATACCTGTCCTTTCAACCAAGGAGGAATAAATAATTATTCCATATGGAGTAATGTAGCTAGAATAAAATAAGGGACTAGAATACCATTTCATTCATCCCTTTATTGCCAAACAAGATTGCATTTAATATAGAATTCTTTTTTTTTTAAAGATTTGTTTTAATTTATTTATACAAGCACTGGGTACAGTCAGAAATGCGGGAGGTTTAGAGAATTCACCAGAGCCAGAGTCAGGAACAGAGCAGGCAGAATGACCGAAGCACACTGCTGAGGGGTGCAGTGGGCAGCAGGAGAGGTCTCTGGGCCATGTGGGACCCTCCTCCGGTGGCCGGGGAGCAGCCCGCGATCAAACCAGTGCTGCAGAGGCTGCGGGCAGCTTCTCAACCCAGTGCTCAACCGCTGCGCCACCAGGGAGGCCTAATATAGCATTCTTGATAATGCTCTTTGGTAGAAAGTTCTATATTTACTATTACTTAATCCAATGTAATATTTCAAATTAACATCACCATGGCATAAACAATAGCAGCATATTCACCCCATTTACTGTTTATCCCTGGACCTCAAAGTACTTCACAGGTATACATAATTACAAGTCCTCAGGCTTGTTTTGGATGTAGTTAATTGTTATCCATATTTAAGTGAAGGAGCCCACAGGCACAAGATTATAGGCACACCTCTGAGATATTGTGGGTCTGGTTTCAGACCACCTCAATAAAACAAGTATCTCAATAAAGTAAGTCATACACATTTTTTGTTTGCTAGTGTATATAAAAGTTGTATTTATGCTACACTATGTCTGTTAAGTGTCCAATAACATTATGTCTACAAAAAATGTGCACACCTTAATTAAATGTGTCAGAGACATGAAATGAGCACATGCTGTTGGAAAATGGCTCCATAGACTTGCTGGACTCAGGGTTGCCACCAACCTCCCATTTGTAAAAAAGGCATTATCTTTGACGCACAATAAAGTACAGTGTAATAAAATGAGCTTGCTTGTAGTTAACTTGCCTGTTTCAAAGATGGTTTGTCATTTGCCAACAATCCTTCTATTCTTTTTCATTGCCTTAGACACAAAGCTAACTATCAGTTTCCCAAGTTCTTTTTTTTTTAAATTTATTTATTTATGCATACAAGAACTTGGGTATAGACAAGAGGTGTATGGGGGGGTTGTGAGAGGATTCACCAGAGATGGAGTGGGGAGCAGAACAGGCAGACCGACTGAAATACACTGCTGAGGGGAGCAGTGGGCAAGATAGGAGAGGTCTGCTGCGCCATGTGGGTATCTTCCTGGCCAGCCGGGATTGAACTTGCTGCAGAGGCTGCGGATAGCTTCATAGTGCTTAACCCCTTGCGCCACCAGGGAGGCCTCAGTTTCCCAAATTCTATTGGGTTAGTTTTATGACCCAGTTCTGGCTTTATGACCCAGTTCTCACCAATGGAATGTTAAGCAGACGTGTTGTGTGCCACCGCTAGGTCAAAGTTTAAAGGAGAACATTTATTGCCCTTTCACACTTTCTTTTCCCCTTTCTGCTAGCAGGGTGCAGGCAACTGTGAGGAATGCAGAGCGATGGGATGGAAAGAGCTGGGACCTTTAATTACTACCTAGAGGACAGCTGCCTACTGAGTTTTGTGAATGAGAAGTAGACTTTTGGGTTTGAGAGATTATGTACTTTGGGGTTTTTTTGTTCCCCCAGAATAGCCTCCAGATCGTTTAGAATGTCTGGAATAAAATTTCAGTGTTCTGAAGTAGAATTAAAATTAAGTATGCTTTTTCAGAACACACTGCTTACTGCTTTGACAATAATTCAAGATTTTGAAGGAACTCCCGCCAGAGCTCTGCAGTTAACTCTAGTCATAGGCACAAATGTGCAGAGATGCAAAGTGGCTAAAGACCAAAAATATTTTTGCCTATACTATTAGGCAGTTAATCTTGCAATTGCAGCATGAATTAACCTGCTAAGCCAAAATGGGAGGCTGTCATTTAAAATACATTTCTCCATGAATTTCCACAGATACTTGCAGACTTCTTGTAATGCTGCCTTTCTTTTCATCTTGGACATATTGAAATGCAAGTATTTCTTAAGCCAACGTGATAAAAGTTTGAGTAAAGGCATCTCTGCTATTAGTGCTGTAACCCAAAAACTTCTTTGTTGACTCTCCAGATTAATATGCAAACATGCTAAGTACTGATAACAGGCCCTGTAGACTCTCTGTGGACTCTTCCTGTATCTTCCCAATTTCAGTTCTGTCTTCTAGTCTTTTATCACCGTGATTCATGTATTAATATTTCTCTGGCAAAATTAACATAATCATTTTTACATATGCATTTCATCCACTTAATGAGTTTTAGCTCTCGAATCTGAAATTTACTTGTTCAGTGGCTAGTACAAATTTGTAAGTTGTCAAACCCCTACAGTTTGAATTTGTACGGAAATACCCTTAAGAATGAATTATTATCTTCATTATATTCTTTCACTTCGAGGCAAAACCAGTTGCATACTTAAGGGTTCAATGCTTTCTACTTTCTGTTTTTCTGTTTTCATGTTGTCCTAATTTGGGTCTTCAACATATGGTCTATTTGAAGCAAAACTGACATAGGATTCATTGACAGTCAGTCTTTCTTGTGTAAACCTTTCACTCTATGATTTGTGGAATAAAACACATACAGGTTCAGTTTTTGTTATTTTGATAAATTTGAGTTTATTTATAGTGAAGACTCAAGTATTAGGAACTTCTCTATTTTTTGCACTCAATTACTCTTATAACATAGAAATTGATGTTAAATGGGATACATTAAAAATCTGTCTCAATTACTGAAACACTATAATTTAATGGAGATTAACTGTCACAATATGAGAAACCATTCACCAATCTCTGTGTTGCCAACAGCCTTGAGTTTAAGGAATATTACCTATTTTGGGCCTTGAAGAAGATCTTAGTAGTCATTATCTAAAGAGAATGGCATACATTATACTTTGTCATTCAATAAACATTAACCCAAATGATAGTAGAATCGTCAGTTTTTCTCTTGCACAATAAAATTATTGCCACTACTGTGATAAAAAAAAAGGTTGAATTAGGTCAGAAGCAATCCTTTTTACATTGCTTAAGAACACTAGAAGGATTAAAAATTTATGGATTACCTCTTAGAAACAATGATCAGGTACAGAAATGTAATAAAACACCTACTCTCCTGTGTCTTCCTAAGCTGCTGTGTGCCATTTCATTTTGTGATTGCATTAGTGTGACAACTTTCCAAAGCTCTAGAAACTGTCTTTTGGCAAAGATGAAGATTTTCAAACTAAAAGATTTTTATTGAAAATCCAGAGGCAGATGGTGTAGAAAGGTAATGTTAAAATGTAAACCAAATAGAACCTCATTTTGTATATTTGTAACTTTATCTTGCTTATTTTTGTGTATTTGTAAGTTTCTAAGCAAAAAGTGAAATTTTAAAATGCATTAAAATAGCATATAATAGAAATCTCTTTTTAGGTAAAATGGTATGAAAAATACAATATAGTTATTTTTATGTGACATCTTCTAGGAGCAAAAAACGCCAAAATGACTTATTAAAAAACTGTATCTAGCTTTGAAAAGTTTCCTTAACCTTTCAAACATTATTAAGTCTTTGTTGTTGTTGTTGTTTTTTAAGCGTATATACATTTTTTAAAGCATGTACATTTGTATTTAATGCTGGAAAATAACCTAAGCAGAGTGTTATCTATAACTCGGTTTTAAAGGATTGGGGCAGGGAACTGGGGCTTTTCATTTGTAAATATCTAAGAATCATGTATTTCCTAAGCATTGATCACTTAAAAGGATGCTTCCATATAGAAAGGTTTTTGTTTTCTTACTCAGTGACTTCTTCCCTAGCTGTTTTCCATTATTCTTCAATAATGAAACACATGAAAACTTGCACAGTTTCAAACTTTCCATTTATCTGTTTTTGAGCTAAATTGTCTTGTGGTTTAGAAAAGGCAGTGGAAAAGTGACCACTCAGGTGAAACATTATTGTATAGACACTTTCTGCTTTCTACAGATTCCTGTATTTAAATAATCTACTAAAAACTGAGACTTGGGAGGGGAAAATGCCCACCAATTAATAGAATATATGCAAATAAAAGGCTACAATTCTTTCATCACTGAATCCCTGGGAATTGAGGTATATCATCAGTAGAAAGCAGGGGAGAGAGGCATTAAAAGTCATCTCAGAGGAATGAGCTGTGTTTTTGCAATTGCTAGAAATACCTCAGCTGAATCAAACTGACAGATCATCTCAATGTCCTATTTTGGTATGCCTACGCAAGGAGTCATTCTTTCCCCCAAATAAGTTACCTGATTTTTAGTGTTTTGAATAACATAGATCTTTCCTAACATGAGCCAGAGGTTTTTCTAAAAGATATGTCATTAAAAAAAGGAGCAGTCTTGGATTTTGGCCTCTAAACTAGTAACTGGTAGTGCAAAATAAGTTTCAGAGGCAAAGCCAATGAATTTGTGTCATTCTTCTTACGTCTGGTAAGGGTAGTGTAATAATAAAAGAGAACTGACCTTTTATGAAAATATGGGTCAGGCCAGCATCTTTAGATCTATGTATTTCATAGGATTGAACAGAGCAAACTGTCGGCTGCATCATTTCGTGGTGTGGCTTTTTAGTTTGGGGGCATCTATCCTCCAACATGCCGATGGGGGCAAAATAACGTTTTAAAGTACAGACCTGATTCTCTTTTTGTCTTTGTTTCCAGTTTTACTTAAAACCATCACCATTAGAAGTATGTCTACTAAAATACTGTAAATTTTACACCAAAAATGAAGCAAACCTTTGAGGACTCAGTAGTGTTTCTCCCAATACATATTCAGAAAGTTCCTTTTGTATAGAATCAATGGACCAATCTTGACCCAACAGTTCTGGGATAAGTGCATTGATCAGCCTCATCAGAACCCTGCCTTAATGACAGCAACACACTTCGGATGCTCTGATCTTTTGAATGCACTCTGCCTTAGAGGAGAAAAAAGTTTTCCTTGATTTTCTTAGGGTCCTTGGCTGGGTCTAAAAATTAAGCTGACAAGATTAAAAAAAAGCGTATAAATTTATTCAACATAAGTTTTATATGACACAGGAGACTTCTTAGGAAATGAAGATCCAGAGAAATTTGCCAAACTTGAGTGTCTATGCTGGGTGTGATGAAGAGTGGAAAGTCACGGAAAGATAAGCTGAGTGTGAGCTAACTAGTAAACTGGGGGAGACCGCAAGGCATGAATGTTTACCTTCCTGTGTTGCTTGTTTTCCAAAATAAGGATGCTCCTTTTATTGGCGATTATAAGGAAGCCTCTCACGTGAGGGTTTATAACCTGCTTCAGGGCAATATCAGAAAGGCCTTACTATACATGACATTTCTCCAATTCCCTCAGCTTAAAATACTCAGTATGTCAAGTTTCCATATTTTGGGGTGGTGTACTCTGAACCCTGTGACTAGCAAAAAGATTTCCCTTTTACATTAAACATCCATACATATTTGACTCAGGACAGGGCAAGGATGTGTATCTTTGCTTTATTTTGGGGGAAAACAGGCACTCTGATACTTGAAGTGACAGTCTGCCTCCAGTAAGATGGAGCCAGAACCCACCTCCGCAGAGCCCACCCTTCAAGATCTCTGCCTCACTATCCATGTATTTGTCTAGGGTTTCAGCCCTTTGGTGTTCAAGTATCTCATAGGAAAACTGATAAACAAATGCTAAGGTGCCAGTGCTGGTCTAGAGGGCCACTCCCAGGCATTTTACCTGAGCTATCCCACAAGTACCTCTCATTGAGGATATTTAAGGAAAGTATGAAAGATGGTTTTGAGCTAGTAAGGTAACAGAATTGGGTTGTGAAGCACAAAAAGATAAATACACAAAAATGCTGGTGTTCATAATTTTTTAGCATAGAAACTTTGGGAACTATTTTTGCAAGACATTTATGGTTGACTTAACTCTTACTTTTGTGACATGAGCTTTATCTGTCTTGGAGCTGACCACAGCCTTCTTGCTCCCCCAGAGCTGAACAACTCAGTCCATTTACTCCCATAGGCTGAACTTAGAAGTTTGTTTCCCCAGCCTTCCCCTCCTCCTCTGCCGGTGGGTTGTGATGAAGACAAGATGCTGTGATGCCTCCACTGTAATGGAGTCAGCTCCAGTCAGGGGCTGATGATCCCATCTGGAGAATGTCCAGAATCTTTTTTTATTCTTAACATTTTTCTGCTTATTAGAATTTCCATCATGTAATTAGGAGTTGGGGAGGAAAGTTTGAAGAGGTGAAACAATATAAAGTAGTATGTGGAAGTGCTAAATGAATGGTACTGAGAGCCAGGGCTGTGCTCAGATGAGGACACTCAGGTAAGCCGTCGTGGAGGAGGCAGCACTGGAACTGAGCCTCCTTGCTGGATAGGGTTAGGATAGACTGAGAAGAGAGGAGATGGTGCTGACGTCCATTCTTTTCTGTATGTTTTTGTTTCAGAGGAAATCATATTAGTTCCCTTTGGGGTTATATTATTGAGTAATGTTTTTTTGAAAGAATGCCCTTTTCTCCTGTTTGCTGTGCTATGCTAACCTCTAGTTTCTCACTTCTAGCTTTAAGTCATTCAACAAAAGGTTAAACAAAACCTCCAGTTGCCTATTGAGAATCATTTAACTTCTTGGAAGAAGTCATTTAACTTCTCTGGATTTGTTTTATTATCAGAACAAACTGGGTTAATGCCTACTTCCCAGGATTGTAGAAACTGAGAAATTTCTCATTGAGAAAATGTTGGCAAACTAACAATGCCTTACACTTAGTTAGGGCTCCGTAATTAACAAGGTTCTCTTCCTTCCTCAGACCATAAATAATAGATTTTTTTAATGAGTAAAGGAAAACCGGTATAATTTCTGGTAGCATGTGAAGAATGTGGTACCTCTGCTGAAATGCTTGTTTCTGGGATTTAGACTGGTCTTCTTGGAAACTCAAGCCTGACCTTTTTACTGGTGGTTGCCCAAGACCATCCTGTCTGACGGGGAAATGGATGGTGGTTCACATTTCCTGGTGCGTTGCCATCCACAACTATTAAAAGCCCTGGAGCATGTGCCAGCTGTCAAGAGGCTTAAAGGATAGCAGAGTTTAGCACTGAAAATGGCTGAGGGCATATATGTTAAAAAGTGAGGATATTGGTAAGCCAAGCACAAGTGCAACCTGCTAGGTAATCAGAAATTTCCCAGCGAGCTAGTTCTGCACAGAACTACAGTGATTTCTTTTTCATCTATTGTCCACTCAGCTTTCCATAGTGACTGACTAGTTTACAATCCCACCAGCAGTGTAAGAAGTTTGGAAAGGATTTTCCTTAGCGGTTGTTTTTGCCAACCCCAAAGCCAAAGGATAAACCTTCTTTTCTCCTTTCTTTCTTTTTTTTTTTTTTTTAAGATTTGTTTATTTATTTATACAAGCACTGGGCACAGTCAGAAGCATGAGAGGGTGAGAGAATTCACCAGAGCCAGAGGGGAGAGCAGAGCAGGCAGACTGAGGAAGGTTCGCTGCTGAGGGGAGCAGCGGGCGGCAGGAGAGGTCTGCGCGCCATGTGGAACCCTCGCCCGGGGCCCGGGGATCGAACCGGTGCTGCAGAGGCTGCGGGCAGCCTCGCAACCCAGCACTCAACCACTGTGCCACCGGGGAGGCCCTCTCCTACTTTATTTCTGAAGGTAACTGGCATGATGAACCCTCCATCCCTACTGACCTCTCCCCACCATATTCAAAGCCTTGGTTTGGGTTTGGTTTGGTTTTCCATGTAAGTAAAGCCTGAGCATCAAGTTATGTCTGTATAATCTAGGTCATATCTTAATTTAATTATCTTTTTGTTAAATATTTTTTCAATGGAAATTGAAATTTAATTCCCTTCTCTTAAAACATGAAATAAATTATTTCAGGGTCTTTGGGTTGCCTATGATAGTTGAGCTTATACTAAGATACCTCTAAATAATATCTGAGATTTGGCATATAAATTAAAAATTAGACTGAATGAAAAGCACGTTGTAGATATACTTGGGTGAAGCAAAATTAGGAGAGGAAATCATGATTATGGTGTTTTTTCAAACTGGAACTGTGGATGGTTTGTAGAAATTCTGTGTCATGGGATTAAAAGCAAGATTTCATTTCTGTGTTTTTGTTTCAGGAGAGGATTGGTGACTTTCATCATATTTCTTAAAGGGTCCATGTACCCCCAAAAGGTACCACAAATACTTGAAAATTCGGTACATTGGACTATTTTTTTTAACTGAGATAACATTGATATGGCAATGTATGTGATTTAGAGAGATAGGATCGCCCCCTTCAGATGTAGTTACACCACACCCACCAACAATGGACTAAACTTTTAAATTTGATTGAAAGAGACCTCTCCGGCCCACCTATACCTTCCCTCTGCACATTGAATGACTCAGAATGTTACATACAATGTTATAAGATACATAGTTTAATAGTCTAAAAAATTCAAACTCAAATGCAATATTATACAAATTATTTCACAAGTGTAGAAGTTTGATAGAAAATAGACACTTTATAGGGTGTGGGATGGTCTTAATGATGAAAGAAAATAAAAACATTTCCAAAAACTGGTGGCCCGTACGGGACGATGGAAACTGGTGTGCGGTGTGTGGAAAATATTACCTTCTCGCCACTGGGAGGCGCTGTGGCACAGGCGGTGAAAGGAAACCAGGGGCTAATATGGACTGTTAACCACTCTTGAGAGACCTTGGACAGGTCGTTGAACTCATTCTGAGTCAGTTTTCCCCTGCAAAATAGACATACTATATTCTGACCGCATTTCAGTGAGACTAAGAAATGAAAGACAGCACCTTTTAAAAAGTGTACTATGGCCATTAAACAAGTCTGTTGATAAAGATTGCCACTTAAAATGTGAAGAGGCAGATGCAGAGTAGTTTGGTGTGAATTTTTATTCAAACACATACATGACAACATATATATGTATACATATACATAATTTTATTAAAAAGATGAAAAACTGGTTATTAATAGGGATAGAACTAGAAATGGCAAGGAGGCATTTTATTCTATTAAAAAAATCAACAGGGCCATCTGGAAACTGGAATTATAGATTGCTTTTGTTTTTATTATTTTCTCTTAAAAAGCTAAACATAATATAAACAGTTCAAATGAAAGACCTTTGGGAGATGGCTGCTGTGTAGATGTTAGGTGGGATTATCATTAATAAAGAATAATCATGGCTGATTTAGGGGGCTGTTGGAGGGGGTATATTCAAAAAGATACTTCCCAAGGTGAGGAAGTATCCCCAGTTTACTTCTGTTACTTATATAAACAAACATGGAGACAGTTACATTCTCTAAGAAACCTATGTCTCTGGCAAAATGTGGTAGGAAGCATTGTGCTGGATTTATTTGCAGAAAACTGCTTGTTGCCTGCACTGGAGGATCATTCCAGCAAAGGGCAGCCCCTTTACCAGTCATTTCCCTTTCCTACTGGATCATTCTCTCCTCAGAAATCAAACCTTCTCTAGTGTTTGCCGTTTTCAGAAAACCCTCCATTCGTCACTTTCTTTTCTAATTGCTGCCTCCTCTGCTTTTCTACTGGCTTCTGTAAAGTCAAGTTTGTCCTTGCTCTCCCCAGGTCCTCTCCTCCCGTTCTGTCTTTCAACTTTCATCTGATGGTGAGATTTAAGTTGATACGACATAGAAAGGATAGTGTAATGAGCCCTGCGGTACTTCTCACTCAGCTTTCACAATGTTCAGTTGTGGCTGGTTTTGTTTTGTCTTTATCTTTAGTCATTTTTCCTTTTCCATGTTTTGAAACTAATTTTATACCCCGTATCACTTCATCTGTAAACCTTTCAGCATGTATCACTAAAAGATCAGATTTTTGTTTCATAGCTAATGAAAGTAATGATATCTTTATCATTAAATATTGAGTTAGTATTGAGATTTCTGGTTTTTTATCTATGTCGTAACTTTTGGTTTTACAGTGTTTGAAACAGGATTCAACTAGTGATCATTTATTGCCTCTCTCCACATACAGTTATAATTTGTTTGTGGAAGAAACCACGATGCTTTTCTCTTAGATATTCTCATAGCCTGGACTTTGCTGGTTGAATACTTGTTGTGTGGTTTAATGTGTTTCTCTATCTTCTGTATTTCCTGAAAATCTTGGTGTAAATTGTTTAAAAGGAACATTGAAAAATTGATGGTGAGGGGTTGTTTATGTGAGTCTGCAGGGCAGGACTTGGTAGGCAATGGTGGGGTAGTTTGTAAGGTAATTCTAATTGTAGTTGGTGATTACATTTTATGTAATTTTTTCCATTGTTATATCCTCAGAAATTTCTCTCTCTTGCTTTCCACCTCCATTATCTTCTGCCCTTTATTATATTTTATTTATATTTTTTTGGGTGAGAATATGTTTATTTTATTATTCAATAAAGTTTATTGATTTACTATTCATTTACATAACTATATAATTTTGGGAATACAGCTTCACACCTTGACATGTGCACATGCTTCACTCTCCCACCACCCAAAGTCCTGTGCCTCTACACTGTCAGAACCCCTCTCTCCCCTCCCCCCCACCCTTCTTCCCTCTCACTTCGCTTAGCATAATTACTTCGAGTTCCATCCATATTGCAGAAGGAAGGCATAATTTCTTCTTTTTTAGTAGCTGAGTAGTATTCCACTGAGTATATATACCACAGTTTCTTTATCTAGTCTTCCAAATGGATTATTTCCATGTCTTGGGTATTGTAAATAAAACTGTTATGAACATAAGGGTGCATAGTATAGTATTAGTGCTTTTATGTTCTTTGGATAAAAGCCAAGGAGAATTGTTGCTGTGTCATATGGCATTTCCGTTTTTAGTTTTTTAAAGGAATCTCCATACTTTCCTCCATAGAGGTCGTACCAATTTATATGCCCATCAAAAGGGAGTAAGGGTTCCTTTTCCTCCACACCCTCATCAACACATGTTTCCAGTCTTTTTGATACAGACCATTCTCACAGGTGTGAGGGGAGGTGGCATCTCATGTTTTGGGTTTGCATTTCTCTTATAATAAGTTTGTTGAGCATTTTTTCATGTGCCTTTAGCCATCTGTATGTCTTCTTTGGAAAAGTTTCTATTTAGGTCTTTTTTTCTCTCCAATTATGTTCATTGAGGTAAAGTTGGTTTAATAATTGTATTTGTTTTACAGGTTCTAGGTTTAAACCTATGTCAACCTGTGTTTTCACACCTGTCCACCACCAAAGCTACCACCTTGCTCCATTCAGCCCCTTCCCCTCCCCACCATTCCTACCCTGCCACCCTTCCCTGTTTGTCTGAAGTTTTGCACATGTCAAAGGTTTCTTATGGTTTAGTTTTGTCTGAACCTTTGTTTTGTTTCTCTATATTCCACATGTACGTGAAACCATTCAGTGGTGTCTTTCTCCTCTCACATAGTTCACTTAGTATTATCCTCTCCAATTTTATTCATGTTCCTGAAAAATTTAAGAGTTCATCTTTTTTATAGCTGAGTAGTTTTCCATTGATTACATGCACACACGCATACCTTTATACACACATACATACACACATATAAAACTATATATATATATATATCACATTTTTCTGATCTACTACTCTGTCACTGGGCACTTAGGTTGTTTCCATTATTTCATTATTGTAAATAGGACTGCAATGAACATATGAGTACATCTGTCTCTTCAAATTAGTGTTTTTGCATTCTTCTGGTAGATATTTAGGAATGGAATTGCTGAATCATATGGTAGATCTATTTTTAATATTTTGAGAAACCTCCATTCTCTTTCCACAGGGCCTGGACCAGTTTACATTCTCACCAACAGTTGTTGTTTCTGGTCTTTTTGATATGGGCCATTCTCACTGGTGTGAGGTGCTGTCTCATGGTAATTTTGATTTGCATTTCCCTGATGATAAGTGGTAATGAACATTTTTTTCTTGTGGCTATTGGCCATCTATATGTCGTTTTTGAAGAAGTGTCTATTTAGCTCTTCTGTCCATTTTTCTACTGGGTTAATTGTTCTTGTTGAGTTGCATGAGTTTTTCATATATTTTAGATATCAGGTTTTTGCCAGATACATGATGTGCAAATATTTTCTTCTACTCAGTAGGGTGTCTTTTTGTTTTATTGATAGTTTTTTTCAATGTGCAGAAGTTTTTTAGTTTGATGTAGTCCCATTGGTTGTATTTACTTTGCTTTTCTTGCTGTTGGAGAAGAATCCCCAAAGATATTGCTGCAGTCAATGTCTCAGAATGTATTGCTTATGTTTTCTTCCATATATTTTGTGATTTTGGGCCTTCTAACCAAATCTGTAATCAATTTTGAATTAAATTTTGTGTGTGTGGATTTAAATATTTTTTTTTTTTTTGCATGTGACTGTCCAAGGACCCCACACCATTTGTTGAAAAGGTTCTCCTTTCTCCACTCTATAGTTGTGGTACATTTGTCATAGATTAACTGTCTATATATGTTTGGGGTTATTTTGGGGTTTGCAATTCTAATGGTTCATGTTTCTGTTGGTCTGATACCATACAGTTTTTATTAATATTGCTCTATAGTATAGTTTGACACTAAGGCACATGATATTTGCATTCTTTTTCTCTCTTGATTACTTTAGGTATGAGGGGTCTTTTGTGGCTACATATAAATTTTAGAGTTGTTTGTTCTAGTCCCTTTGTAGGTATTGCATTGAGTCTATAAATTGTACAAGTAAATGTATTTATTTATTTATTTATTTTAAAAAAGGATTTATTTTATACAAGAACTGGAGTACAGGTCAGAGTGTGGGAGGAGAGAATTCACCAGAGCCAGAGCGGGGAGCAGAACAGGCAGACGGAGCAAAGACACTGCTGAGGGGAGCAGCAGGTGAGGCAGGAGAGGTCTGCTGCGCCATGTGGGATTCTCTCGGCTAGCAGGGAATTGAATTGGCGCTGCAGAGGCTGTGGACAGCTTCGCAACGTGGCACTCAAGACGGCTGCGCCACCGGGAAGGCCCAAGTGAATATATTTAATACCACTAAACAGTAAACTTAAAAATGGTTAAGATGACAAGTTTTATGTTAAAGGTACTTTTCCACTTATCATATAAAAAACTTGAAAACTTTTTAAAAAGATTTATTTATGCATGCAAGAACTGGGGTGTTGGCCAGAGGTGCAGGGGTGTGTGTGTGTGTGTGTGTGTGAGAGAGAGAGAGAGAGAGAAAGAGAGAGAGAGAGACAATTCACCAGATACAGGGTGGGAAGCAGAATAGGTGAAATGACCGAAATACACTGCTGAGGAGAGTTCCAGGGGAGACAGACGAGGTCTACTGTGCCATGTGGGTTAGCTCCCTGGCCAGGGATTGAACTCATGCTTCAGTGACTGCCTATAGCTTCATAGTGCTGAGATTTAACCCCTTGCGCCCCAGGAAGGCCCCTGGAAACATTTTTAATTAGAAAAAAAAATTAAATACCCTGGTCTCAGTGTCAGCACCACTATCCTGCCTGAAACACTCTCATACCCTTTTTATCTTATAGGGTGAAAGTCAAGTTGCTGTTATCCCTTGATGACCTGGCTAGTTAGTCAGTGGAGAACAATAAACCTCAGATCCCTGACTCTCAGCCCAGGGAGGAAAAAACTGTTGTGCTTAAACAAATCACTGTTGGGTTCCTTTCTTTAAGTAGTGACTGGTATTTTCAATCCATGTTTTTTTTTTTTTTAATAACAGCTTTATTAAGATATTGTTTCAGATATAAGACAATTCATCTATAGTTTTTAATATGTTTACAATTGTGCAACCATCTCTAACAGTCAATGTTAGAACATTTTCACCATGCAAAAAATACACCCTGTACCCACAGTGACTCCCCAATATCTGCTCCTACCCCCACCCCACCTGCTTTCTGTTTCTATAGATTTGCTTGTTTTAGAATAATCACAAAGATGGAATTATATAATATGAGATCTTTTGTGATTGTCGTCTTTCACTTAGCACAATGTTTTCAGTGTTCATCTTTGCTGTAGTTAGTACTTTATTTTTATTACTGAATTATGTTCCATTGTATACATATACTAGATTTTGTTTATCTATTCATCCATTGGTGGACATTTGGGTTGTTTCTGTTTTCTGATTAGTACAAATAATGCTGCCATGAACACTTGTGTACAAATCAATTCATGATTTTAAGTGGGGGTAGTTATAGCATTGTTGCAAAATAAAGTGAGAGGATACATGTAAAACACCAAATTTAGTGCTTAGTACACTAAGTGCAAGAGAAATAGTGATTCCATGTAATGAGGATGGTGACAATGATGACAGGAGTCTTTTGAGAGGTGGAGGTGATTGTCAATGGCTTCCAAATGTTTCTTTCTCTCCTTTTGTCCTATTGAACAGATCTGCTTCTGTAACTGTTTTGTTTCTCCTTCTTTTCTTCTGTAGTCCATTATTTTTCCTCCCAAACCATATCTTAGCATTATCAGAGATTTCCTTATGCATTACTTAACAGGCCCACAGTCTTTGTTGCTCTTTGGGGATACATGTGACTAAACCTTGGGTGCAAATGGGGAAATGTACAAAGTGGTATTTCTTGGAGAAGTCTATAAGCTTTTTTTTTTTTTTTTTGCACTTTACAGGCTCTATTTATGTGGCAAGACCTGATGTAAGGTTTTTAGGTATAATTATCCAATGCAAATCCTCAGAGATTTTTGCCCCTTAATCCAAAGAGTTCTTGGGTGTTTTCTATACTTCTAGGCAAGAGAAGTATTTTTCACAGGCATTTATAAATTATATTAAGTAATTTTTTTATCAATCCTAAGAAATTAGAAAGTAATTGTGGAGACAATTTGCATTTTAAAGTTCAAGTGGTTAAAACATTTTGAGGGCAAAGTTCTATCTCATTGGTAGAATATTATTAAATTCATTATTATGTGAAAATAAAACCAGTAATCTGACCTTTTAAGTGAAGAGAAATACTTAATTAAAATATATTGCTTGATATCAAACAATTGATCAAATATTTCAGTGAAGACAGAGTTTTATGCTGAATGTTGGTATTGGATGATGTCTGCATTTGAAGCTCCTTGTCATATTAATTTAGTATGTCCTTGATCTCTCTCTTTGATTCACACAGGGAACAGAACTGATTCTTTTTTGTAGGGAGGGCCTCAAAAGCAGAAACTGAACTGACACTGAAGAATAAATGAAATAAGATTCATTAGGCTTTTGAAAGTGTGTTATTTTGGTGCAGTACTTCGGACTAAATTGATAGTTTATTTGCTTTTGAAGTATGAAAGGGAAAAATAGTTACCTAAAAGAAATTTCAGGCCCTGGAGTAGGGAGTTCTTAGTTTGTTGTTGACTTGGTTTTGTGAACTGTTTCTCCAAAGAAAACACTAGAATGCAAATTTGTTTTAAAAATTAAGTTGCTTTTTATGCTTCGAAAAGTGAACTTGTATGAGTAACCATTCTCTGGCCTCAGGGTCTTCATGCAGACATTCTAGGAGTATTCACAATAAAAGTATGACTGAAAGACATGTTGGTAAAACAGTTAAATACAGTAATACACTATTTAAAAAGAAATAAAATACAAATGACAAAAGGCATAAGAGAACATCATTCATTAGAATTAGAAAAACTTATATATGAGCTGATAGAATTCAAGAAAGAACTAGAAACAAAAGGGCAAAAATCATTTAGAAAGGAATCCCAAACCAGAAAGAACAGTACACAAACACAATTGAAGGTGGAAAGATACAATTTAAAAGTCAAAAGACGGGCCTCCCCTGGTGGCGCAGCGGTTGAGCGCTGCACTGCTAAGCTGCCCACAGCCTCTGCAGTGCTGGTTAGATCCCCGACAAAGGCGGGTCCCACATGGCGCGCAGACCTCTCCTGCCGCCGGCTGCTCCCCTCAGCAGTGTACTTCGGTCCTTCTGCCTGCTCTGCTCCCCGCTCTGGCTCTGGTGAATTCTCTCACCCTCCCGCGCTTCTGACTGTACCCAGTGTTTGTATAAATAAATAAATAAATCTTAAAAAAAAATAAAAGTCAAAAGACATATAGCAATAAAAAGGAAATGAGAGAAGTGACAAATATATAGAGAATAAGAAATTATCTCACTTAGTCCTAATAACCATCCTTTAATGATTGCATTCAGACTGAAAATTACATTAGCAAAAATTATATTAACAATTATTCAGACTTAACTAGATTTCAAGGTCGATTGGAGGCATCCAATGACTTTACTGTGGGTCATCTATATAATCTGGAATCATTTGTTCTCGTATCCTCTAGAGACCATCCATCAGTATAGAGTCCATGTGGCTTTCAGAAAGGCATGTAGCTTCTCTCTTCAGTTTCCTCTTCTATGAGATCTGAGCAGTACCAGAGATATCTAGGAGACTCATCAGGCTCATCATAAGACTGGTTGATTATAAATTTGATCATTCATGTGAAAACCTGTAGAAGTCTTAAGGAAATCAATACTCTAAAAAGGCCTGCGGTTGTTACTATTTATCACTCTCCAGGTGAGTTAGTTCTTTTCATCACCCAGGCACAATAGCTTTGGCTAATAGAATCAGCATGCAGAAAATCCATTATTGGTGTCTCTTTTTCCTTCTTCCTTGAATCTTCTTCCCCAAGGACACATTATCTCCCTTACCCCCTCCCACCCACTTCCCTGTACATGGTCAGCAGCCATTATGACAGCTTCAGGCCCAACAGGACTCTTACAGGAGCTGAAGCTACCTTTTCTGCAAAAGAACAGCAAACTTCAAACATTTGGGAGGAAATAGTTTTGCAGTTATGTAAGTTAGCACAGCCTTTTGGAATTCTGTTTAATTTTTACCTTGTGCATGTTTACTCCTATGTGATCAAACCTTTGAAGTTTACTGACACAATGCCTGGCAGATACATTATCCAATTATCAAGATGCATTTTTTGATATTAAAAATAACATTCTGTCTTTTGATGCTCCTTAATTTCTCCTTTCTCTCACACAAGAGAAATTACCAGTAAAGTTGATTAAAACCTATCAAAGCTGTCAATATCTATTGTCCTAGCAATAAATCAGATTGGATTGTAACTTTTGTATTGAGACCACCATATATAAAAGGAAAGCGGTTAGATTGGATGCGGAACCATCTTTGCAGCCATGGAATAAATCCTGTTACCGGAACCCAGCCACATCAGTGGTGGGAGCCAGCAGGAGCAGTGGTGTTCTCAACCTGCTGCTCCATCACAAGTCGGTTGTGACAGTTGCTCCTCAGAGCTCAGTAACTGCCTTTTTGTCAGTTGTGGCAGTTGCTCCCCAGAGACCTTTTATGTAAAGCACACTTCCTGGATTGTGGAATGGACCAATCAGGTGCTATGGGCTGATTGGTTAAACGGTCCAATCAGCCACAGGATTGAAAAACGGTCCAATCAGACTTGTGGGCAGGACAGCCTGAAAGAGTATGATATAAGCCAGGGTTGGAAGGGGCTGAGAGAGATGATGCCAGCCCCGTTAGAAAAGAAGATGGTGGGCCTCCCCGGTGGTGCAGCGGTTGAGCGCTGGGTTGCGAAGCTGCCCGCAGCCTCTGCAGCGCCACTTCGATCCCCGGCTGCTCCCCGGCCACCAGAGGAGGGTCCCACATGGTGCGCAGACCTCCCCCGCCGCCCCATGCTCCCCTCAGCAGTGTACTTCGGTCCTTCTGCCTGCTCTGCTCCCCGCTCTGGCTCTGGTGAATTCTCTCACCCTCTTGCGCTTCTGACTGTACCCAGTGCTTGTATAAATAAATAAAATAAAATAAAATAAATCTTTAAAAAAAAAAAAGAAAAGAAGATGGTTCCAGACTCTGAAGAAAGAAGAAAAGAAGCATCCAGCAGCCACCCTCCAAGGAGAGAAGAGAAATTGAAGGATTCTGTCACAAACTGGGCCTTGGTCTGTCTCTTGACATTGCCTGAAAGGAGCACCAAAGGTCCTGGGCCTGGTGACTCAAAGAGCTATTTATTGTTGGTATAACCCAACAACTCACAAAGAGCTGCTATCGCTGGGTGTCTCTGACACTGCCTCTGTGGGACCAGCAGTGGCCATCACTACTGGCTAGTGCTGTCCAGCATTCCTGGTGACCAGTGGTGACCATCACTGATGCTATCTGGGTGAGGTCGCAGCCCCTTGTGGATACAGTAAGCTCTTTGTTTCCCCTGTTTGTAATATAAATCCCATGGTGGTTGTTCCGGGAGTCTGAGGTCTCTTGCAATTGTGTGTGTGGGTTAGAACCCATAGACTGTGATGTGTCTTCTTATTGGGCACTGTCCTTTGTAGTTTTGCCTTTTTTTTTTTTAACTTATTTATTTATGCATACAAGAGCTGGGGTACAGGCCAGAGGTTCGGGGTGGGGGGCGGTGAGAGGATTCACCAGAGACAGATTGGGGAACAGAACAGGCCGACTGACTGAAATACACTGCTGAGGGGAGCAGTGAGTGAGTCAGGAGAAGTCTGATGCGCCATGTTGGTAGCTCCCAGGGATCGAACTCAGGCTACACTGGCTGGTGATAGCTTCATAGCACTGTCTTTAACCCCTGCACAACCAGGGAGGTCTTTGGGCCTTTTGAGGAATTTTGGTGGCTCTCTGGTCTCAAAGTCCTGACAGATGGGTAGCTGTTCCATCCTTCCATCTGGCCTCCTGCCCTGTGGCCTCTTTTATTGCCCTGTTTGCCCCTATTTCAATCCCACTTGATTATGATATATGATCTTTAAATGTATTGTTGAATTTAGTTAAGATTTTGTTGAGGATTTTTGAATCTATATTCATTAGGCTTACTGGTCTGTAGTTTTCCTTTTTGTGATGTCCTTGTCTGCTGTTGTTATCAGTGTTAAGTTGGCTTCATAAAATGTGTTTGGAAGAATTCCCTTTTCCCCTTCTGGGATAACATTTTCCTGATCCTGTTTTTCCCAGTGGAGTTGGTCAGTCCTTGAAGTGTTTATTCCTCCTCCTCCTCCTCTTCTTCTTTCACTTTGGTACATGTGTGTTGCTATCTTTGAGAACACTGATTTGATTCTTAATTTGGTCTATTCTGCTTCCATAACTTTCTCTAGAGTTTTTGTTCTCATATGTTGAATCTTCACATCCTGAATCTCTGTTATTTTCTTAAAACTTAAATTTCTATCTTTTCATCATTAATTTTATTGCTGAGTTTATCAATTTATTTTCCTGAATTTTATTGTATTTCTTTGATTATATTTTTTGAGCTCTCATATCAGTTTGACTTTCTTTTCTGTATTTTCATCTATTTTTTTTATTTCTGCATTATAGCAATTCTTAACTCTGATAGGGAAATATAATCTTCTGTGTCTTCTGGAGAGTTCTTCTCTCCTTGTGATGTCATATTCTCTTGATATCTCAGGGTGCCATGTAATATATTTTTTTGTCTTCTCATTTTGTTTTAAATCTCCCTATTAAAAAAAAATCTGTAGCAGTAACTTAGAGAGTTGAATTGCTTTTCTTTCCCTGCAGTTCGCGCTGTGGCTTTATTTCACTTTATTGGTCTTCACTGGCTTCTGTAGGTACTGAGACCTGTTTTTGTAACTGTTGAGTCAGCAGAGTGGTGCTACTAGAGGGGCAGTGGGGGGGTGGTGGTGAATGGGAGTAACAGAAGGGGTCAATTGAAAGGTGGTGGATAGTAATTAGAACTTTGGTGGTGGGTGTGGTGTGATACCGTTTATTAGAAGAACAAAATCTTTTACATATACATTTGCTGCACATTTTGCATATGTTTATGTTGGAGTATTCAATATGTTGGTTGAGGTCTTAGATATTATTTTACAATTTGCATGTGTTGAACCTCATGTAATTTTTATCAAAGGAAGCATCAAATAGTGTGCATTGCTTTTGGGAGGTCAACATATTGTTTGTTCATTCATTCAGCATTTAGCCAGTTACTATGTGCAAGGTACTCTGCAATGCCTTGAATCCATATCTAAAAGCACTCTCCCTATCATCCTTACTGCCATCAATATGCAAGATACAGGGGACTAACCTGGGAGGAGTTGGCAGGATGCCTGATACTGCATAAAAGCTGCTTTTTTTCAGCAAAGCCTGGGGTTGCTTTGCTGACATCCCAGGAATTTAGAGAACAAGGTGACAAGGTGTTGGTGTTTGGAGTAGGATGCTCCCTTTCCTTTTAATCTTATCAGTGAGGGGCTTTTGTTAAATATCCACATCACCAATCATTTTCTCCTAAAAATTCTTTGAAAGCAAATGGACTTTATCTCCCTCCAGAGAGTGGAACCTGAGATGTAGATATGAGCCGGCCTGCTCAAGATCATGCGGCACGTCACTGACAGAATTGGGGCTCTCAGGTGCCAGGAAAGGGAGGCACTTCTCTGCCCTTCTAGGTGCCTGCAGTCTCCTCTCCTTTGAGCAGCCTGCCCTCATCGCTCAAGTCAATCCTGATCTCTTCCGCTTCTTCCTGGAGAACACTCTCTTGTCACAGTTTTTACCACGTCTTATTCCTACAACAGATTGCAGCCTCTGTGGTGGAGCACAGCATACAGTGGCCTTCTATGGAGATACTTTTGTCTCTTGCTCTCTTGTCTTTTTCTTTTTCCAAAATGTGTCTGTGTTTCCTATGTCTCCTTATAAGAGATAGTGATATTCTCAAAACGTGTTCTGTCTGTATTGCAATGATGATTGGTTATTCTGGTAACAAGTGTCTTCTTGGGACTCTTGCATCTTCTGATCTAAAAGAGTAATTTTCCTTTTCTAGAGCCTTGAAACACCTAAGGGAAAGACAGAGAATCAAGGTCTAGGTAGAAAACATGGATTTCTTTTCCTTTTAAATAATTAGTATAAAATATTTGAAGCATACCTAAATAAATATGTAATTTATATGTAATTTATAAAGGTTAATAACAAAATGAATGTCAGTGAAGCCAATATTCAATTCAACATAAAGTGTAATCAATACAGTTCAAGCTACCTTGAAATTGCCCGTTAATTTCATTCCTCTGCTCCTCTAACCCCACCTCAGTGAATTCTGTGTTCATTATTTCTTTGGTTTTCTTATATATAATTCTTCCTTCATATGCTCTTTACAACTTTAATATATAAACATATCACAGAACAACATGTTATTTTGTTTAACATTTTTGGACTGTTGCTAACTTATGCTTTAGATAACATGTTTTTTGTATCTTTTTTTTTTTTTTACTTAGCAGTATATTGTTCAGATTCAAATGTGTGTGCACCTGTAGTTCATTTACTTTCATCTCTGTGTATTATTTCTTTGTGTGAATATTCTGCAGTGATAGGATATCTGTGCAAAACACTTACCTGTGTCAACCCAAATATCTCTACTCCGTGTGTCTTGGTCACATTCTTTCCCAACCACTCTCTGCCCCTGGCATAGCCAGTCTACATCGGTTGGGAATTTAATCTACTTTGAAGCTCAGCTGTTCTTATTAAGTCCTGGGACTGACTCTCAACTTTTTCCTGCCCTCCCACCATCACATAGGTGATGAAAGCCTCTTCATCTGCTATGAAAGGCCATCTGACTTTCACACTTAGCTTTTAGCTGATAATTAATCACTCTCAGCTTTTTGTTGCCTTTTTCCTTAGTGTCAATTGTATTCTGCAACAGCTACCCAGTTTCATTGCCCTTATTGGCACTATTTTTTCTATATTTCTCCAGTACATGGTACATCATGCCAGTCAGTGTCTTTCTGCTCGAATACTATCCCAGTTTATCACAGGTAACAATTTTAACAATTGTACTGTCACCTTGTGCCACACAGTCCCATCAGTGTTGGGATCCTCACTACCAACTGGGTGGTCCAGTTCTAAAATCTTGACCTAATGTCTGATATCTCAGACTACTCCTGGTACCAAGTGAAGAGATTCATTAGGACTTGCTTTTAGGATCAAACCATGTGAAAGAGAAGGGAAATTGAGCTGTGATACAGCCTCTGTGGGGGTACCAGCTGACCCAAGGGGAGTTCAGAAATGGAGATGGTATGACCCTTTAGGATTGTCCCAAGTTCAGGCAAGAGGACTTGTGAGAGTTACTGCATGCAGGATATACTCTGGTCAGGGGCCATGTCTTGGCAGTGTGGCTGTCTGCAGCCCGGGTGATTCATGTAGGGGATGACAGCTGTGGCTTTTCACTGGCTGTACTCAGGAGCTGGGAGTGACTGCCATCCATGAAGGGAGAGCTGGGTGGAGCATCACAGCAGCCGAGTCACTGTTAGGATTTTTATTTTTATTTTATTTTTTAATTTATATATATTTTACATCATTGTTCATTTTTAAACAATGTTTGCTTTTTTTTTTTTTGCTTTTTCTTCCCCCCTCAGGTGTAGTCTCCATAGAATTTTCTGTTAATATTTTCAAAATCTTGAATGTGACACCTGACCTCATCTGCCTTTGTTGATGAAATAGATGTGATTGTCTTGAGAATAAAAGTAAATAGTAAGATAAACTCATGCAATTTGCAGCAACATGGATGGAGCTGGAAGGGATCATGCTCAGCAAAATAAGCCAGGAAGAAAAAGAAAAATACTGAATGGTCTCACTCATAGCAGGAATTTAGAAAACCTAAATAAGGGCCCAGGAAAAAGACTAATTATAATAAAGAAAAAATCAAAATCAACAAGCAACTATAAACCAGAGACACACTAAGGGGGAGGGAGGAAGGGGAGGAGGGAATAGGGTCAAAACAAGGGGGGTGGGAATTGTATGGGGAATATAACCAAGATGAAAATGCATACATTGTGCAAAAATTAAAAATGATGTAAAAATATATAAAATAAATAAAACTTGAAAATCACCAGTAACTTACTAAAGAACAAATTTTAGCTAGAACAGTTTAAATTTTAACTTTGCCACTTATTAGTGATATGATCATGAGCAAGTCATTTAATCTCTACATAGTTGAGATTTCTCTCTGTAAAAGGGTAAAATATCAACTTCTTGTATTCTGTTGGTGATTATTGAAATAATACATATAAACATTTTTTTTTAAAAAGTAAATAGTAAACTTAAAGGCTCAATGCTCTTTCAGTTTAGGCAAGCAGTAAGGAAATGAGAAAAGCAAGATTCTGTGAGCATATCACTTTGCCTTTGAGTCTCTTCTTTCCTTCTCTGTAAACCAGAATGACAATGCCAGCCTCTCTTGTCTTCTAGTTAGCCATGAACAATGTATCGATTACAACCCATAGGTAATGGAAAGATTCCCCTTAAATAAGAAATTCCCTACCCTTAAAAATTTCATTTCACTGGAAGTCTTTTCAGAGTGCTAAACTCTTGTTGGGAAAGATGGCGTATTAGGTTGCTTTTACCCATTCACAATTGAGGATGTGTGGAGGAGTCAGAAAGGAGATATGAGGGAGTTGCAAATGTGTGGCCAGGGTGAGCTCTGTCACGTCATCACTAGGATGACTGAGCTGTGCTCATTGGCGTGCTCTGAAGGTGGGGAGCTGTCCCAGAGCAGGAAAGTGCCCTGCCTATTTTTCTAGTTAGATCTGAAACCACCTGTGTTTCATTTAATCTACTGGACCCCACAGAAACCCCAAGACCCTCAGTTGTCCCCAAATCCTAGCAGCATGTATAAAGAATTGTGCTGGTATTGGCACTGTTTACTGTCGATTCAGTAGAAATTGAGTGGATGGAGAGAGCTGATAAAATGCAGTTTTGAAATTCACCTCATTCATCATTTCTAGTGTTTTAGATTATAGCTAGTGCACTCTACTCAATCACTCCTCAACTCCTGGCAGGAGGTAATAATGACACCTATTTTGGGCAGAGTGGGTAATGATAACAATCCTCAGCATCCACAAAATACCTATTCGTGGTGTTATTTCTGCCCACAGAGCCCATCTAAATGGAGTCTCTGTTAGTTTGATTCTACAAGGCACTCGAAGATGGCATTAAACATGCAAGAGATTTCTCGGGGGACAGCAGGAGAATGCAGGGCTGACACCTGAGGAAGGCAGTAGGGAAGAAAGCTGGATTGAGCAGCAAGTCTTAGACTGCAGTTTAGTCCTGAAAGAGGTTCATCCAGGCCAATGGGAAGCCTTCAAGCTGGTTATGTGTTGGAGAAGTCTTGTGTCTTACTGGAAGAAGCCTGCCTTAATCCCCCTGCTGTACTAAATCGTAAACTGGGGCTACTGGTTAATTGCTCATCCCAGAGCAGGGCTGGGTAATCTCATGGCCACCATTGTCTACCATTGTATTGCAAAAACCTACTTCTCTGTACAGACTTAGTTCCAATCAATTCTCTTACTGAGAAAACCAGAAGAGGCTAGTGGGATAAACAATGGCTCATTCTTGCAGTTGGCCTCAGGCCCACGAATGGTGCTCCAGTATGCTAACTCCCCTCAGCCATCACAATGGCAGATGGTGGTGACTTACTGGTATTGTGGCCTAAACCTTTGCCCTGAGGGGACTGAGCCCTTGGCAGTCATAACCTCCTCATGCAGGTGTTAGTATGTGTATCTGTTTATAGTTACAAGGCAGCAAGAGAGCACCTACGCATATCCCACACTCCCCTTCCCTTTGGGTCTCTGAGGGAACCACTGGCCACAGCTCAGGAATCTACATATTCTCAGTTCAAACCACTTCACATGTGCATGACCAGTAGCACTGCTCCTAACTCCACATGTTTGGAAGATTTTCCTTCTCTGCTATCTTTCCAGGCCAACTCTGAATGTGGCTGTAATGCAAGTGTTGTCTGTCTTCAGCTTGTATTCACATACAGCTTGTGCCTAACACTTAAAAATATTGAGATATCATTCCCATACCATTCAGACCTATAAGTTATGTGTGAATCAAACTTAGGTCTCATTCTGATCTTTTGGCTACCTGTGTAGCCCTTCAGGGCCATAGGTACAGGTTGGGAAAGGGACACTGTAAGGCTGTGGTGGGTGATCTGGGGATCTGGACTACCTGCATTAATACTGTAGGCTTTAGGGGGTAGCCTCCAGAGGTGAAGAGAGGGCTTCCAGGAAGGAGATATGTGAGAGTGAAAATATGACCAGTGCTACTTTTACGTTGATACTTGCACCTGTAGGTTAGGTAGGATGGGTGAGCTGTGGCTCACTGGTTTGCTCTGATGGGAAGTTTGGAGCTCTCCTATAGAAAGATTTATTTATTCATGCATATAAGAACTAGGCCAGATATGCAGGAGGGTGAGAGGATTCACCAGAGACATAGCGGGGAACAGAACAGGCACACTGACTGAAATACACTGCTGAGGGGAGCAGCAGCTGAGACAGGAGAGATCTGCCGTGCCATGTGGGTATCTCCGCGGCCGGGGCTGGGATTGAAACTGCACTGCAGAGGCTGCGGACAGCTTCACAGTGCTGCACTCACTCAACTGCCTATGCCACCAGGGAGGCCTTATATTTCTAGTTTCTATATCACCTATGTTTTGTTCAAGTCTACCAAATCCCACAGAAACCCGAGGTCCCCAGTGTTCTCCCAATCCCAGTAATCCTGTGTCCTCTGTTCCTGCTAATGTTCAATCACAGATGTTCCGTTTCTGTTTTTGATGCACTGCTGCTGGGCCTATCCCACTTTATGACTTGGAAGGTCCAACAAAATCTAGCTCTTAGTGGGCAGATACATGGTTACTTAGTTACCCCAAGGTCAAGCGTTCTGTCTCTATTAGAGCATAGTAACATGTCAGGAACTGTTTTTCAAAAGGCATAAAATTCTCCACTGCAAATGGTCTGGCCTTGCTCCAAAACTCCAGTGGCTTGTATTGTGATTCTCCCACTGGTGCTTGCCATAGACTCCACAGTGCATCTTTTCCCTACCACTAACACCAGATATGTTGTACCACAGATCTGCAGCACAGATATGTTGTACTTACTCTATAGTACTTTCCTGCTTTGTGCTTCACCCAAAATTGGCAGCCTTCCTTGTCATCTCAGTAAGGGATGTCACCTCCAGAACCCTAAGAGGACTACCAGGCAATGTTTACTTCTTTGTTGTAGGGAATACAAGATGCGGCAATTTGTTTTTCACTTTGGAAGGGATTTTCTGGTTTGCCTCTGACCACTGGACACCTAAGAACATCAGTGGAATGGCAGGTCCCTGAAGCTTTATAGGGTTTGTCTTCCAACCCTTACAGCTCATGTTTTTTACAAAGGCCTCTGGTGTACGGTCTCTTACTCATCCTATCATTGATAGAAGGGATCAGTGTGATGTTTCATAGGATATCCTGGTGACTAGGTCTCTTCAGACTGTATCTTTACAGAGGGCAGAAGAATTAACATAACCCTGAGCAATATAAATGAATGTTGTCACTGGTTCCATGTTAATGCAGAGTAGAAAAGAATGCATCTGTGAAACTATTGCCACACATCCTGTTCTTGAGATCTTATCTGTTTAGCATCAACACTATACACAGCATGGCAGCTACAGCTGGCACTACCACTGGTGGATCTTGTAGTCATTCTACAGGCATCCTCTAGATACATTCAGTGTCTGCAGGGGTCAGACTGGAGAATTGAATAGAAACGTCACAGCTTTGAATCCTGAAGATCTTTGATACTGACACTAGTATCTATCCCCCGTAAGTGATATTGTTTATGATTACTATCTTAGCTTTTAGTGGTTTAATTTCAGATTTTCTCTTTGGTCTTTTCAACTATGATAGTTCTTACCCCAAAGGCCAAGTACCCAATGTAGGGGTTAATCCGAGTGCCAACTTTGTTAATTCCAATAATATATTCAGGAACTGGGGAAATGGTCATGGGTGGATTAATGGACCCTGTGGGCCCACTGTGAGCTGGACTATAGCCAGGATACTATTTTTCACCTGGCCCCTATGGAGTGGGGGACATGATGATGCTTTGGGTTTGTAGGTTATCATTATTAATTCAGATTCTACGTCCAATATTTCTCAGTCTGAAAATTTTCTTATCCCCACTGTATAATCATGTGAACAAATGGCTCTAGGTCCTTTGGAGAAGGACTTGGGATCACTATATATACCTGCTGTGCATTGTGAGTTTTGTGGACCTGCCATCTCACTTCTTTCAGGCAGTAGATTTCAGAGCTGTATATTGTCTTGTGATTTGCAACTGAGAAGGGAAAGTGATTTAAATATATATATATATATAAACATCATTGTTCATTTCTGTGTAATATTTGATTTCTCCTCTCAGGTATAGTCCCATAAAATTCCCATGACCAAGTCACCTGCGTACCATCACTGTATCTCTTGTGCTCTTCCTGCTCCCTGTTTTGATCCCTCTCCTTCCTCCTTCCCTGCAGAATGTCTCTGTTTTATAGTTGCCTGCTAGTTTTGTCTTTTTATTTGTTGTTTCTTTTCCTCTGATCCCTTATTTGGTCCCCCTATATTCCTCCTCTAAGTGAAACCATCCGATCTTTTTATTTGGGAAAGTGGGTTTTTATAGAGGTGACCTCCTTCAGCCTCCTATTCTTCTATTCTTACCCCTTCTCCCCGCCTTTTTTTTGCTCATAGATGTTGAATTAAGTATCACTCTTGTTGGCTGCATATCCATTTTACCTCTAGCAATGCTATACTCTAATAACCATTTCCAAATTCTTGTGTCAAATCTCCTTGACTGGTCCCCGCCCCATCCTCTATTACTCGGGGCCCTTTATCCCCATCCATGTTAATGAGCCTAGCTCTGCCCTGCTTGTTTAGCATGTGCTCTGGCTTAGAGAGGAGAGCCACCACTCACCTTCTTAGTGATGCCAGGTGGATGGGGAGTCCTCAAGCCGAAGTTACTTGTTGGAGGAGTCTGAGTCTTGCTATAATGAGCCTGCCTTAGTACTCCCGCTGTGCTCAGTCATTGTCTGGGAGCAGCCAGCGGAAGCCTGGCAAAATGTGGTGGCTAATCTAGAGGAGGAGCAGCTGGGGCCATCAGTCAGTGATGCTCTCTGCAGCAGGGGACCTGAGCAGTGTTTTCCTGGCTGCTGCACAGCCTCTCCCAGGGCAGCATCTCGGAGTGGAGAAGGCCACTAGATCATAACAACTTAACAGGAAGAGAGAACTCTACCAAGTCAGTAGGCTTACTTTCTGGGTTTTCCCCCCACCCTAAAATATTTCCAGAAACTGCTTTCAAAGACTAATTCTTGTATATGTCCAAAAAAAAAAAAAAGAGAGATAAAATTCATGTACCATCAAAGTCACCTATTAAAATATAGCAGTTCAATGTTTTTTTTTTAAAACTATGTTCACAAAGTTGTGTAAGAATCACCACTATCTAAATTCAGAACGACTTCAACACCCCAAAAAGAAGCATCATACCCATCAGCAGTGACTCCCACTCTTCCTTTCCACCTCATTCCTGTCAGCTGTTAATCTACTTTCTGTCTCTATAGGTTTTCCTGTTTTGGACATTTTCTATAAATGGAATTGTACAACATATAGCCTTCTATGTCTGGCTTCTTTCACTGAGCATAATGTCTTCAGATGTCAGATAACTCAAGTTGTAATATGCATTGGTACTTCATTCCTTTTTATGGCTAAGTAGTTTTCCATGGCATGGATGTATATCACATTTGATTTTCCATTTACCTGTTGATGGACATATGGGTTGTTTCTACCCTTTGGCAATTCTAAATAATTTTGTCTGAATATTTGTGTCTGTATTTTTGTGTACATGCATGATTTTATTTTTCTTGGGTATAAAGTAAATTGTTGGGTTAAATCATTATTTATGGAGACCATCAAACTGTTTCCCAAAGCATGTGCCCAACATTTTTACAGGCATTTTGGAGGACACAAAAATAAAGCTTACAATTTATAGTATGTAGGGAGATGAAATGGGCATGTATGTATTAAAAGCATAATTATAATATTATTTATAATTAAGAACGAAACCATGTAGCTCTAAGTTAAATGTGGATCTGTAGTCAAACACTTAGAGCTAGAGGGAAGAGAAGAGGAGGGAATGATGAATGGCATTAAATAGTTAGGGCTAGGGCCTCAAAGTCTGCATTTCCATGATCCTCTTTAATAAGACCAGGATGTGACCACTTGAAACAAGTACCAACTGTTAAAAACTCTGAGAAGCTTGCCTTGTGTCAGGAATGTTTCCTGAACTCATTATATTTTAAGATAAGAACCTGATAGGATAGACACAGTCTGTAGAACTTACGTTTTAGATATTTTCTCCAAAAGTACATTTGGAGAACTACTTCCATTCTCTGATTTGGTCTCCCTTTTGACATATGGCACAAATTTGCTGACTGACTTGTCAGAGTTGTGGTTAAGCTCTGGCCAGGAGCAGAGGGAAAGCAACTAGTCCGCAGAGGAAATGAACCCTGAGCTGTGTACTCAGTGCCATGGAAAGAAATATCTTGGCAGTGGGCAGGGCAGACATTTCTTGGGATATTTTCTATTCCATGCTAAAACAATATTGTAGCATTAACATCCTGCCACTCTTCTTCCTTCAGTGGTCTTCATAATAGTTGAAGCCAAATATTTTCCATTTCCTGTCCATTTATCTTTCAGAGGCCGTATAAATGGTAGGATGGAAGTGATTCTCACTGAATTATTCTGAGGTATCTCTTAAGTAAAACTGGCATCAACTTTGGTCCATTTCACTTTGATGTTTGTAGATGAATTCCCGCTCTGAGTTTCCTAACTCTCCTCTCAGCATGGGGACCTCAATGCCCTCTTTGGAGAAATCAGCAACTACTGGCACCCCAGGGGGCCTGTGCTCATTGCCCATCCTCACCTGAAATTGTTCTCCCAATTTGTCCTTCACAAAGAGATTTGTTTTGATTTTTCTACGCCCTCCTTTCTAAGTTTGCTCACCTTCTCACAAAGACAACATTCATTCTGAATTTTAAGTAAGAAAATAAGGGGAATGGGAGAGAAGGAAGCTTTTTTGGTTTGTGCACCAAGGAACATATTCTGTTTCCATTTTTAAGGAGCAGAACCTTGATAATGGACTGGCTCCCTCCACTTGTTAAAGTTCTCATCTTTTAGTATATATAAAAAAACCTCTAAATTGCTCTGTGAATCTGTCTTTATTTTCTCCATGACTAAACATGCTGCATTTTTCAGCACTTAACAAGTCATTGTTCTGAAAAATTGGTTTCAGATCAGACCCTGCTTCCTAATGAGGCAATGACTTGGTTGGTAATACATTTCTCCCTCTTGACTGTAAACAGCAGACATGAAAAAAAGACACAAAAAATGGATGGAAAGTAAAATTATGCAATTACGCCTTTCCAGTGGAGTCTGTGCAATATAAAGGATTAATAGAAGATGTGGGTCTTTGATTGAAATTCTATTAATCAGCATGTGCTAATGAAACAACTAATATATGAATGGTCCTGGGCATTGTTTGTTGAGGACCCCCCCCCCCCCCCCCCCGCAAAAGGGAGAATTGCTACAGTCTAATCTGGGAGGCAAAATGTTATCCCTGGGCTTCATGTTTCTATTGTGTCAAGTGTGAACCTTTCTCTTGGAGATCTTTCATATTCTGTGATTCTCCTGCCCTTACAACTTTGCTCCCCATTTTCTTCCCTCAAAATAATTCTTTATGCAAGAAAGAAGCTTGACTGCTACCTCACACCATGCACAAAAAACAACTCAAAATGGATTAAAGAACTAGACATAAGACCTGAAACCATAAAATATATAGAAGGAAATACAGGCAAAACACTACATGACATACACCTCAGTAACAGTGAGAATGGCACATATTAAAAAAACTAACAACAACAAATGTTGGCAAGGATGTAGAGAAAAGGGAACTCTCCTGCACTGCTGGTGGGAGTGCAAACTGGAACAACCACTATGGAAAGCTGTGTGGAGATTCTCAACCTACTAAAGATAGAGCTTCTATATGATCCAGCAATTCCACTCCTAGATATTTACCCAAAGGACACAGAAACAGTTCAAAAGGGCACCTGCACCCCTATATTTATAGCAGCACTATTTATAATAGCTAAACTATGAAAACAACACAAATGCCCCAAAATAGATGACTGGATCAAGACGATGTGGTACATATACACAATGAAATATTACTCAGCAATCAAAAAAGATAAACCAACAGTGTTTGTTAAGTATTTATTCTGTATCGGACCCAGTTCAAGTTACTGGAGATGTAGTAAGACAAGACAAAGTTCCTGCCCACACGAATCTTACACTTCAGTTGGAAAATTGGCAATAAGCAGATCAAACAAATAGACAGACTAATACCAGAGAGTTGTAAGTAAGTACATGTTTGTTCTTAGTAAATGGCCAATTGGAGAACAAGTGGAGGGGCCTCCCTGGTGGTGCAGGCAGTTGAGCGCAGTGCTGTGAAGCTGTCCGCAGCCTCTGCAGTGCCAGTTTGATCCTGGCTGGCCTCGGAGCAACCCACATGGCGAGCAGACCTCTCCTGTCTCACCCGCTGCTCCCCTCAGCAGTGTATTTCGTCAGTCTGCCTGTTCTGTTCCCTGCTCTGTCTCTGGTGAATCCTCTCACTCTCCCGCGCATCTGGCCTATACCTCGGTTCTTGTATAAATTAAAAAAAAAATTAAAAAAAGAGAACAAGTGGAGGTCAATTAGAGAAAGCATAATAAACAGACTCACACAAATTATTAATGCACTTTACAGTGACTTTCTGATATTCTGGGCATTTAGCTTTGCCATGATTCAGTTTCTTCATCTCTAAAATGTCTATCATGTTACTTTTCTCCAAACTGACAGCCCTGCTGTTTGGAAGTTGAATCAGGTCATGTCTATAGGCTATATTGATTCTTGAAGATAATAAGTATGCTGATATTCCATGATGTATGCATACATAATTACATAAAAAATAACTTCAGTATCCTCTTCCACACTTCAGCAATCATACTTGGTTACTTACGTAATTCACTGGTCAACCAAACCTTTGATAATTATTCTTAGTTTTGACTCAGATTAGTTTCAAGGAACTTGAGAATCACCCCACATTATTGGTAGGGAAACTGAGATCACCCATAATATATATGTGTCACATCCCAACTATATGGTGACTTATTGGCAGAATCAGGACTGGAACCTGGACTTCAAGTACTTTTTTTTTTTTATCCTCCTACCCTGCCATGAATTTGCCATCTAAGCTGAAATGACTCCTCCTTAACTCTTACTGACCACCAAGGTCAGTGTTAGGGTGTTGTATTTTCTGATGTGGCGCTATTTTTACACCAAGTTGTAGCTCTGAAAGTGCACCTTATTCAAGTTTCTATACCCACTGTGTACTGTACACCTGGTACATTGATATCCAGCAAATGTTGGATGGATGAAGATCTCAGTACACCTTACTTTTGCAAGAAAAAGTATGTGTAAAGTGAATTTCAGTAAATAGAATGTTGCTTTTTTTCTTGACTCCTGCTCAGAGCAGAAATATGACTATTTCTAATTTGCTTTTGATTCAAGAGTAATTTTAAGTTTTAAGGTTTTTCACGCCAGCTCAGAGATTTTGTAAAACAGTTTATATGTATATATTAACACTATAGTAAAGAAAACTTCTACTTAAAAGTACAAGTTATAAATAAAGAAACTTCCACTTAAAAATTACTGTGATTAACTTTTTGTATGTTAAGAATAATTTATTCTCTCTCTTTTCTCAACCTATTCTTTGTCGACTACTCCTGGATTTCACAAGTGAATTTTCTTAAAGTGAGTCCAACCTATAGTGTGTGTGTGTGTGTTTGTGTGTGTGTGTGTTTACTAATGCCAAGGTGGAGTGGCTCAGTGTCAATGTAAAGGCTAGTAGCAAGAGAGGATTAGAATGTAGACTGAGTCATATTGCATAGAGTCTTGAGTACCTGAATGAGCAAACTGCATTTAATTTGGTAAGTCTGACTCTTTTTTAGCAGGGTTTATTATGCCCTTGATCTGCCCTCCATTAGTCTTTCTAGCCTCATTTCTTATACTTCCCACTCACAAACACACACCAACTGAGATGATAAGCTACTTGTCCTTCACCAGGCACTCATTCTTCTCTTGCCTCTGGGCCTTCACTTCCCCTCCCCTCCCATTATTTGTGATGAGCTCTAGCTTATTCTTGAGGTTTCACCTATCATTTCTTCCATTACACAATGCTTATAGTCCCTCCCAGAGCTTTGAAAGGGGCCTATGCAAACTTACGCTTCCCTTACTGAGTGAGTTGAACATAATACTTTCCTTATTTTTTTTTTTTAAGATTTATTTATTTGTTTATACAGGCACTGGATACAGTCAGAAGCGCGGGAGGGTGAGAGAATTCACCAGAGCCAGAGCGGGGAACAGAACAGGCAGACTGGCGAAATACACTGCTGAGGGGAGCAGCGTGCGGGCAGGAGTGGTCTGTGCGCCATGTGGGACCCTCGCCCGTGGCCGGGGATCAAACCGGTGCTGCAGAGGCTGCGGGCAGCTTCGTAGCCCAGTGCTCAACCGCTGCGCCACCAGGGGAGGCCCATAATACTTTCCTTATTAAGTGATTTGGACATATGTCCTGTGTGTTCCCCCTCACACATGGTGATTGTACCCCTTATAAGTCTGAATTCTAATGCTTGCAGAATTTTCTGTGTCCATCTCCAGAGAGTAAGCTCCTTTTGGAGGGATGGTGACAAGCTCACTGCTGTGTTCCTGTTTCCTGGCACACAGTGGCATAAGTGTTTGATGCAAAAAAGAAAGAATGAGAAATAAATGAATAGATGGAATGATATGATTATATAATTGGGCATATAATAACATTGAAATGACATAATGTTCTTATATTTTAGGAACAGCTCCTGGCAAAATGAATAGAGAAAAGAGAGAGCAGTTAGGGAGTTCTTATGGCATTCCAGGTAAAAAGGGATGAGTTAAACTACTAGTAGAAAATGCACACAAAGGAGACACAGAAATTTTCAGAGGAAATCTAGCAACTAATTGACAGATCTTATATTCTGGACAAATTGACTGGATATATTCTCAGTTTATTTATGAAATGAGGCAGTTAAACTTAATCAGTGGTGTTCAACCTATCACACTCAGTGTTCCTTTCCATTTAAAGATCCCCCTCTACTATTTTGAAATGAAATTCAGAGATTATACAAGTTACTTATATATATATAATTTAAAAATCAGCATAGTTCTTTAACATAAAAAATAAAAGGAAAGTATCTTATTTGAATAATATGTAAATGCTCAGATCCACCTATATCAGACACATATTAAAGAAGTCAGATGTTTGCAACTATACCTTGAATCACTATCAATGTGACAGCCACAAATGCTAACAACTATGAATGTGTCGTACTGACCCTCATTTATCATTTTTATTGGCCATCAAATACAACTAGTGGCAATGCTGTTAGTGATGTGATTTTTTGAAATGGTGAACATTTCTTGGTAAAGTTCCAAACAAAATAATGTATGGTCTTCTCTTGGTTGCTTTCCTAAAATAAGTCAGTGTATATTTAAACTGTGCAAAAAATACCCTGGGTTTATTTGTAGAAGGAAATTTTGGTATAGGCTCAGATAATTACATACATGATTTTTACCTGTGATGGGCTGGCTGGATGTTGGGAAGTCAGCAAAAGTGACAGTGCTCTGTGGGTGGCACTCTTACCCCCACAGCGGGATGTCAGTGCCCCTACCACCCACCAAGTGCAAAGGGGTTCTCTCCAAATTATTGAGGGAATAATCCCAATACCCATCATCATTTCCAAAACATAACTATTGTTGTTATTCCCTTGAGAATTACTGAAATAGGTGATAATCTAAGTCTGGTTAGGCTTTACTAAGGGCAGATACAGTTATTGTGAGGCACAAAGATTATTCAGTTGGGGGGGCCTCATTAAACAGGGAATCAGAATTGAAAATACAAAATTAGGTATTACATGACATTAGTTCTGCACCTTTATGCTGTTGTGGTTATTAGGTGAGTCAGTGGCGAGGAAAGTAGGAGCATTCCTAGAAGAAATCAAAGTAAAAACCTAACTCTACATAGACTTCTATGTAAAAATCTAACTCCACATAGACTTCTACATAGGCATATCAATATTTTCTCAAGAAAGCAAAAGTCAATATATTCACAATTCAACTTCCCTGTATCCAGATTCCCAAATGGCCTCTACTCTTATGGTACCCAACTCTGAAAGAAGTGTGAAAGATAGAATACAAGACTGGGTACAGTCAGAAGCGCGGGAGGGTGAGAGAATTCACCAGAGCCAGAGCAGGGAGCAGAGGGAAAGGAGGAAGCCATGCTCCTTAACTTGCTGCAGAGGCTGGCAAAGCGCTCAACCGCTTTCTTAACTGGAAATAACTGTTTTTTTTTTTAAAAAGGATGTGTGTGTTGGAATTATGGATTGTGTGTATGTGAATGGACACATTGCTCAGAGTTCCTCCCAGGGCTTTGAAGGGGGCTTGTGCAAGCTTAAGCTTCATTTACTTCATCACAGTCTGACTTGAGCACGCTATGATTCTCTGAATTAATCACTAACTTTGAGGATAAGAGGAGTTGGGGGTACAAGCTTCCCAAGGTCCCTCATATTGTATAACACACAGTGCTCCCTCTATGTGTGATAAGACTTTCTCCTCTAATTCCATGACCTGTTGCATTTTTTCCTCCTGCAGTGGTGCCAAATTCTGGGTGGTAAACACATTTGTTAAAAAGCAAATTACTGCTGGCAAAATAATAAATTAACATATTAATAAATTCAAGTAAAGTCAATAGCAAAAGTCAGTGACCCTATGGCTTTTCCTATCCAAGAAGTCTTTTAAAGCCTTTTATTTTTTTTATTTTTTTTTAATAATAAATTTTATTGTTATATTCCCCATACAATTGCAGCCCCCCATTCTGACCCCAATCCCTCCCCTCCCGCCCCCGCCCCCAAAAAAGTGTCTCTGGTTCATAGTTTTTTGTTGATTTTGATTTTCACTTTCTTATAGTTATTCATTTTCCTGGTCCCTTATTTAAGTTTTCTAGATTCCTGCTATGAGTGAGACCATCCGGTATTTTTCTTTTTCTTTTTGGCTTATTTCGCTGAGCATGATCCCTTCCAGCGCCATCCATGTTGCTGCAAATTGCATGTGTTTATCTTTTTTGAATGCTGAGTAATATTCCATGGTATATATGTACCACATCTTCTTGATCCAGTCATCTATTTTTGGGCATTTGGGTTGTTTCCAAAGTTTAGCTATTGTAAACAGTGCTGCTATAAACATAGGGGTGCAGGTGTTCTTTGGAATTGATGTTTCTGTGTCCTTTGGGTAAATACCTAGGAGTGGAATTGCTGGATCATATGGAAGCTCTATGTTTAGTAGGTCCAGAAATCTCCACACAGCTCTCCACAGTGGTTGGACCAGTTTGCACTCCCACCAACAGTGCAGAAGAGTTCCTTTTTCTCCACACCCTCGCCAGCATTTGTTGTTGCTAGTTTTTTTAATATGTGCCATTCTCACTGGTGTAAGATGGTATCTCATGGTAGTTTTGATTTGCATTTCCCTGATGGCAAGTGATGTTGAACATTTTTTCATATGCCTGTTGGCCATTTGCATTTCCTCTTCAGAGAAGTTTCTTTTTAGCTCTTCTGCCCATTTTTTGACTGGATTATTTTCTTTGTTGTTGCTGAGTCTCATCAGCTCTTTGCAGATTTTTGTGATCAGTCCTTTATCATTAGTGTTGGGTGCAAAAATGTTCTCCCAGTTGGTGGGGTTTCTCTTTGTTTTTGTTATTGTCTCTTTTGCTGTGCAGAAGCTCTTTAATTTGATGTAGTCCCAGCTGTTTATCTTTGCCTTCACTATCACTGCTTTGGGTGATGTGTCTGTAAAGATGTCTTTGATGTGCAAATCACGTAGTGTTTCGCCTATATTTCCTTCTATATATTTTATGGTTTCAGGTCTTATGTCTAGTTCTTTAATCCATTTTGAGTTGATTTTTGTGTATGGTGTGAGGTAGTGGTCAAGCTTCATTCTTTTGCATGTAGCGACCCAGTTTTCCCAGCACCATTTATTGAACAAACTTTCTTTGCTCCAATGCATAGTCTTTGCTCCTTTGTCAAAGATTAGTTGACCATAAATCTGTGGGTTTATTTCTGGATTTTCTATTCGATTCCATTGGTCTGAGTGTCTGTTCTTGTTCCAATACCATGCAGTTTTGATGATTATGGCTTTGTAGTATAGTTTGAAGTCTGGGAGTGTAATGCCTCCATTCCCTTCTTTTTTTTTCAGGAGAGCTTTGGCTATTCGGGGTTTTTTGTGATTCCATATGAATTTCATCAATAATTGTTCTATTTCTTTGAAGAATGACATTGAAATTTTGATTGGAATAGCACTGAATCTGTATATTGCTTTTGGAAGAATGGCCATTTTAATAATGTTTATTCTTCCAATCCACGAGCAGGGGATGTCTCTCCATTTCTTTGTGTCTTCTTCTATTTCTTTTAACAGTGTTTTATAGTTTTCTTTGTATAGGTCCTTTACCTCTTTTGTTAGATTTATTCCCAAATATTTGATTTTTTTTGTTTCAATAACAAAAGGGATGGTTTTTTTGATTTCTTCTTCTTCAGATTTATTGTTTGTGTATAGGAAGGCTACTGACTTTTGCGTGTTGATTTTGTATCCTGCCACTTTACTGAACTGATTGATGAGATGAATTAGCTTTTCTGTGGAGTTTTTGGGGTTCTCTATGTATAATATCATATCGTCTGCAAATAGTGATAGTTTGACTTCTTCTTTTCCTATTTGGATTCCTTGGATGTCTTTCTCTTGTCTTATTGCCCTGGCTAGGACTTCCAGTATTATATTGAAAAGCAGTGGTGAGAGTGGACATCCTTGTCTTGTTCCAGATCTTAATGGAATTGCTTTCAGCTTTTCACCATTGAGAATGATACTGGCTGTTGGCTTGTCATAGATGGCCTTTATGATGTTGAGGTATGTTCCTTGTATCCCAAGAATTTCAAGGGCTTTTATCATGAATGGGTGTTGCACTTTGTCGAAAGCTTTCTCAGCATCTATTGATATTATCATATGGTTTTTATATTTCTTTTTGTTGATGTGTTGGATAACGTTGATTGATTTTCGGATGTTAAACCATCCTTGTGCCCCTGGAATGAATCCTACTTGGTCGTGGTGAATTATCTTATGGATACATTGTTGGATTCTGATGGCTAAAATTTTATTGAGGATTTTTGCATCAGTGTTCATTAGGGAGATTGGCCTGTAGTTTTCCTTTTTTGTGTTGTCCTTGTTCGGTTTTGGTATTAGTGTAATGTTGGCTTCATAGAACGTGTTTGGTATTGTCCCTTCCTTCTCAATTTTTTGGAAGAGTTTGTGAAGGATAGGCACTAATTCGTCTCTGAATGTTTGGTAGAATTCATTTGTAAATCCATCAGGTCCTGGGCTTTTGTTTTTGGGGAGGTTTTTGATTACCATTTCGATTTCGCTAATTGTAATTGGTCTGTTTAGGTGTTCTATTTCTTCTTTATCTAGCTTTGGGTGATTGTAGAGTTGTAGGAATTTGTCCATCTCCTCTAGATTGTTAAACTTGTTTCCATATAACTGTTCATAGTAGTTACTGATTATTCTTTTGATTTCTGCTGTGTCCGTTGTGATTTCTCCTCTTTCATTGATGATCCTGTTTATTTGTGCTTTCTCCCTTTTTTCCTTTGTGAGCCTGGCTAGGGGTTTGTCTATTTTATTGATTTTTTCAAAGAACCAGCTTTTGGTTTCATTGATCTTTTGGATTGTTTTTTTAGTTTCAATTTCATTTATTTCTGCTTTGGTTTTTATTATTTCTTTTCTTCTACTGGTTTTGGGTTTTTTTTGTTGTTCTTTTTCTAGATCTTTGAGCTTCGAGATTAGGTTGTTTCTTTGAGTTCTTTCTTGTTTCTTGATGTGAGCTTCTATTGCTATATATTTTCCTCTTATTACTGCTTTTGCTGCATCCCATACATTTAGGATATTGGTGTCCTCCTTGTCGTTCAATTCAAAAAATTTTTTAATTTCTTCTTTGATCTCCTCATTAGTCCAGTGGTCTTCCAGTAGTGTGGTTTTCAATCTCCATGAGGTAGGAAAGTTCCTTGCCTTCTTTTTATGGTTTATTTCTAGTTTGATGCCTTCATGGTCAGAAAAGATGGTTGATATGATTTCAATCTTGGTGTATCTGTTGATGTTTGTCTTGTGCCCCAGTATGTGATCGATCCTGGAGAATGATCCGTGTGCGCTTGAGAAAAATGTGTACTCCGTTTTTTTGGGGTTTAGTGTTCTATAGATGTCTGTTAAGCCCAATTGCTCTAGGTCCTTATTTAGAGCTTTGGTTTCTTTACTTATTTTTTGTCTTGTTGATCTATCCATTGTTGATAGTGGTGTGTTGAAGTCTCCCACTACGTATGTGTTTTCTCTGATGTCTGTTTTCAGAGAGGACAACAGTTGTCTGATATATTTCGGTGCTCCTTCGTTTGGTGAGTATATGTTAATGAGTGTTATTTCTTCTTGAAGTATTGTCCCCTTGATCATAATGTAGTGACCATTGGGGTCTCTTTTTATCTTTTTGAGTTTGAAATCTGTTTTATCTGATATAAGTATAGCTGTTCCTGCTTTCTTTTTTGGTCCATTTGCTTGTAGGATTGTTTTCCATCCTTTAACTTTGAGCCTATTTTTATCTTTTGTAGCTAAATGTGTTTCCTGGAGACAGCAAAAGGTTGGGTTTTGTTTCTTAATCCAGGCTGCAACTCTGTGTCTTTTTATTGAAGAGTTTAGTCCATTTACATTTAGAGTTAATATTGATATGTTAACATCTGTATTTGCCATTGTGTTTGTCTTTCCTTTGATTTTGTTTATTTATTCTTTTAATAACTTTTTTTTTTTTTGGCCTTCTTTCATTGTTATTCGTCCCTCTGAGGTTCTGGCTTTAGGACTCCTTGTAGTATTTTTTGGAGTGGGGGTTTAGTTGCAATGAAATTCCGGAGTTTCTGTTTGTCTGGGAAGGTCCATATTCTTTCTTCAAAGAGGAAGGAGAGCTTTGCGGGATAGAGTATTCTTGGTTGGCATCTGTTTTCTTGGAGTCTGTTGACTATGTCCCTCCACTCTCTCCTTGCCCGTAGTGTTTCTTCGGAGAAGTCTGATGTCAGCCTGATTGGCTTTCCTTTGAATGTTATCTGTTTCTTCCCTCTTGCCAGCTTCATTATTTTTTCCTTGTCCTGGATTCTAGGGAGCTTTACTATTATGTGTCTTGCTGTATTTTTTCTTTCGTCGTGGAAGTTTGGTGTTCTTCTTGCTTCTTGTATATCAATTTTCAGCTCCTTCTTCACATTTGGGAAGTTCTCTTCAATTATCTCTTTGAATATTTTCTCTGTTCCTACTTCTCTCTCCTCTCCTTCTGGTATTCCTATAACTCTTATATTTCCTTTCCTCATGGAGTCAGATAGTTCCCGAAGTCTTTCTTCATTCTTTTTCCTTCGTACTTCTCTTTCCTTTTCTGTTTTGGTTCTTTTTATTTCTGTGTCTTCAAGAGCACTTATTCGTTCTTCCATTTCATCAATTCTGCTTTCATTGCTTTTCCCAGAATTCTTTAGTTCTTCCACTAATTCTTTGATCTCCTGCATTTCTTTTACTTCCCTCTTTAGGGACTCAATTTCATTCTTGTGATCGTTGATTATTTTTCCCTTATCATTGTTTTCCTTTATGACTTCTGTCAGTTTTTTAATCACGGCAATTTTAAATTCTCTTTCTGGAAGGCTCAGAAGTTCTTCCAAGTTACTGTCGTTGCAATCTGGGGGCTGGTTTTCTTTTTGTGGTGTGCTTTTTCTCTGGAGAGTTGCTAGGTTGCGTGTGGTTCTTCTCCTCCCTACTGTCTGTTTTCTAATTTGCCGTATGCATTGGGACACTGTGTTGATGGGACTGGCCGGCATCTTGGGTGGGCTTCTCTGCTCCCCTCTGGTTCCTCCAGGAGTCATCTGTCAGTTTCAAGCAGTCTTTATCGGAGAAAGGTCCCTGTCCTAAAATGCCGATGTGGGGACACACTCCCCTGTGCACCTGGTCTGCCCCAGCGGTGGGTTCCTGTTCCCCCTCTGGGCTTGGACTGCAGGCCAGAGGGGGTCTGGCGTGGGCGAACTTCCCCTGCTCACCTCTGGCTCCTGAGGAAGCCTTGTGCAGGTAGTCTTTACTGAAGAAATGTCCCTGTTCTAAAATGGTGATGTGGGACACACTCCCTGCGCGTCCAGTCTCAGGCACACTCTTCTGCGCGCCTGGTCTGCCCCGGCTGTGGGTGCTCGCTCTCCCTGTGGGCTCAGACTACTTGTTCGGAAGGGGCCCGGTGTGGGCTAACTCCCCAGCTGGCCACTAGCTCCTTCAGGAGCCTGTGCTGGCTTCAAGTCGCTAGGTGGCGCCAGAGATCTCTCCTAGAGCCCTTGGGGAGCTGATTTTCCACCCCGTGGGACAGGGAACAGAGTGGGGATGGTAGGGTACACCTCAACGGCTTTGGGGTGCTGTGTCTGCCTTGTGCCCCACCGTCGTGGGGAACCCACGCCCCTAATTTCGTGCCCCGGGTCTCAGTTCCAAAGCCCTCAGTTCCAGGACGCGGGCTGTAGCCCAGTTCAGTGGCGCGGGAATGGCGCCTTTTGCACTGCTCCCGTGCCTGGACGCCTGGTTCCTGCTCACTCAGGGAGGGACCTTCACCTCAGTGAGGACCTCCGCGCATCTCCCCGCAAGCCTAGGTCGTCTCCCAAGCCTAGGTCGCAGGCACGGGGACCTGGGCAGCCGCGATCCCGGTCTGCACTTGCTTTTCAAGAGCGCCAAGCACGCCGCTTTCCCGCGCCAGCTTACCGGCAGCCCGGGCTGTGTGCGAGTCTCCCGGGGTCTTTGTTCTTCTCTAATGGCGCCCGGAGCCGTTCGCTCACCGCCGTGGCGAATCCTGCAGGGTTCGCCTCAGCTCCCGTTCACGGGGTGTGGTGGCTGCAATAGTTCCTTTCCACTCACAGTCCCGCTTGCTGCGTCGTTTGTTCTTGTGGGCCGTTTTAGTTTGTTGTTTCCCTCGTCTCTGCCGGTCGGAGAGTGCCGCCTCTGTGGGCGGGGGAGGGGAGCAGGGTTCTGCGCTTCCCTCCCTTCTCGTCCTCTTTTATGGCCACTTTCTTCTTCGGGCAGTTTGCTGGCGTCACCCGTTTATCTTCCGTGTCCCACTTCTCACTGGGACCTGCCGCTTTTCCTCCCTATTAACTTTTTTTAATGGGAGATCTTACTCGCAGTGTCTCCTCGCCGCCATGTTGCTCCGCCCCTCTGATCAAAGCCTTTTATTTTTTAAGCCATTTTCAAAGATTTTCTTTGTATTTTTAATAACAATATTTATATACTACTATCTCTTGGGTCATCATTTTAGACGTTATTCTTTGTCTTTTTAATAAGCGCAGAGTTTAGCTTTCGGGTGTGTGTCCTCTGCCCCTTCTGCCCTTCCCTCCCACATGCACCTGTCCTTCTCCTCCTCCCAGGAGAACCCTCCTGTGTTCCTGCCCCTGGCTCCCATGGCTTCCTTTCTTCTTGATTTGCTCCTCTATTTGGGTGAAATGCATCTTCCAGTAGACTTCTGAAAAGGGTATGTGGGAGACAAATTTTAGAATCTGCAAATCTGTAAAAAGTGCATATTTTTTCACACTTGTCTGGGTGTAGAATTCCAGATAAAAAGTGATTTCCCTCACATCAGAATTTTAGTGTTTTTCAGCTTCACTGCTGCCCTTGATAAGTCTATCATTTGACTTCCAGTTCTTTGTAGGTCACCGGCTTCTCTCTGGTTGTTTTTAGAGTCTTTGGTTTAGCCCGAGAGTTCTGAAAATTTACAATGACTTGCCTGGCATGTGTTATTTTTCAGTCATTGAGCTGGATTCTTGGTGAGTTCACCCTTAGTTCTTGAAACTTTTCCTGTATTAAAAAAAAATTAAAAAAGAATTTCCTCCCTCTTATTTTTTTTTTTGCTCTTTCTCTCTGGAATAATTATTTAGAAACTGAAGTTCCTGGGTTGTTTTTTCCTTTCCTTTCTATTTTTATTAGACATTTCTTTGTCTTCTTGGTCTACTTTTTGGGATGTTTTCCTAGATTTTAAGTGTTTATATATTTTAATTGGAAGAACTTCCTTTTTTTGTTCTTGATGAAAACTTTAAAACTTTACACATAGTATTTTGTTATTACTTTAAGAATGAAATCTCTTTTCTTATTTCTCTGAGACCCTTAAAAGTTTTTTTTCTGCTTCCTTGCGATATCTATTTTCTGTGAGCTTTGTTATTTGTCAACTCATATTTATGGATGAAGTTGTTTTTGTGTATCTCAAAACACATCTAGAATCCTACCACTTCTCACCACATCCTCTGTACCATCTGGGTTCATATGCCATCATTTCTTATCTGAATCATTGCAACCATCTCCTAATTGGTCTCCTTGCTTCAATGACTGTGCCTTATAGATTATTCTCAACAGACATTACAGTGGTCTTTTAAAAACATACACTATATTATATCTCTTTTGCTTCAAAACACCAATAGCTTCCCATCTTACTCCAAATAAATCAAAGTCTATACAGTGATATATTTATTTACTATCCTGTATAACAAGTTGTCCCCAATTTAGTGACTTAAAGCAATGCACATTTAATATTTCACATGTAATATTTCACTGCAGTCACAGCATTGGCTGGAGCTAAGTACTTATCTGGAAGTTTGACTATGGGAAAGCTATCAAGGTTGTGGGAGGTGGGGAGAGAGAGAGAAGCAGGAGGAAGAGGATAAGAAGGGGAAAGAGAAGAAAAAGAAGAGAAACCAGGGCAAGTCTTCTAGAAAGACAGGACCTAATAAAAGATAATCTTAAGAGTGACATGTTCTATCATCTTTATCATACTCTTTTGGTTAGAATGAAGTCACAGGTCCTGTTCACACACAGAGGATTAAACTATACAGGGATGAACATCAGAAGTCAGGGACCATGGACCATGGGTCTACTACTTGAGTCTGGCTGCCACAAATGGCCGACAAAATCATATATGGTCTGTCTCCCTGTTAGCTCTCAGCCCTTTCTTATTTATCCTGCCGCAGCCATAGGAGTCTTAGGACTTTTTGTTCAGGTGTCATTCAGTTTCTCCAAGAAAGATTCAACCAATCTGTGCCCTAGGAGTGTAAGAAGCCTGGCTGTCATTATTTTATAGCTATGTTATGGGAGGGACTGAGATTCTCATATTCAGTATGCAGTTTTCACTCTATCTCTGTTTCTAGTTTTGCTTCTTACTGAAAACCCCCTACTTTCCAGACTTAATGCTGTCTTGACAGACCTCTGGTTTAATTTCTCCAGAGGCGTTACCTTCTGTCTCCTACAAGAAGGGGAATCAGGGCCTCCCCTGGTGGTGTAGCAGTTGAGAGCTGGGCTGCGAAGCTGCCTGCAGCCTCTGCAGCGCCAGTTCGATCCCTGGCCGCCGGCGAGTGTCCCACATGGCGCGCAGACTTCTCCTGCCGCCCGCTGCTTCCCTCAACAGTGTACTTCGTCAGTCTGCCTGTTCTGTTCCCCGCTCTGGCTCTGGTGAGTTTTTTCACCCTCCCGCGCTTCTGACTGTACCCAGTGCACAAATAAATAAATAAATCTTATATTAAAAAAAAAAAAAAGGGGAATCAACTGAATGTGCCAGGTGGAGGCTGGGATCTTGGGGCTTCCCTGCTGACTCTGTCTCACCTCTGACTTCCTAGAGAGTTCTTGAGGGTGTATAGCTTCTCTTTTTTTGTGTGTCCTCAGGGTTTGAACTTTCTCTGTTCTGTTAAGTTGTTCATACTTCCTGAGTCCACTTACTGATTTTATGTAAAGTTCTCTTTCTCCTCATTTTGGGGAGAGTTTTGAGAGAAGACCATCTTGATACTGAAAATCCTAAGAAACATTTTCACCCAGATATTTAACATTTTCTGGGGGATAAACTTAAAGCTTAAAAATATTGATGGTAAATGGAAAATATTATCAGAGGCAGCTTGATACAATACAAAAGCTGAACATCAGGAAAAAGATTCCAGACAACCCAAATGGAATTGGAGGAGTTGGTGAAGAGTACCATCTGAAGTCAACACTTCAGATAATTCATACTTTTTGACACTGTAATTGACATTCAAGGACAATATCTTAAAGGAATAATTAGAAACGCAGGCAAAAAATAAAAGTGCAATTATGTTCATTATCTTACTTGTCAGAGGGTCAAATTTGGAGAAACTATAGCCAAATAAAATACAGTCTGTTCATTGGAATATTATGCAGCCACTAAAAGAGATATTTGAGAAGTAAAAAAACCAAACTTTTAAGTCTGTTTAATGATATGAAAAAGAACTCACAATATATTAAATGATATAAACAAGGCAAATATATATCACTTTTACTGTAAGAAAACTTTCAAAAGGTACAACCTCTTCAGAAACTTTTATTGTAAGAAAGCTTTCAAAAGGTACGACCTCTTTAGAAATTATTTATTTTAAACCATTTTAAAGGCTATTGTTTTATTTTTTAACATTCAAACACTGATTTATTGTGTAGGAAAACATACATTGGTAGTAAAACTAATGACGAGCAAAGGATAATACCCATCTCCCTTGAGGAAGGGGGAGATGCAATTAGGGAAAGGCCATTGGACTTGACTGGTATTGGTCGTGCTTGGTCTCTCAGGCTGCATTGTGAGTAGATATTTTATATTATAAGATATAAAATATTTTTTGTTATATTTTTATTGAAATAACATTGCATTATAACATTATGTAAGTTTTAGGTGTGCATCATTAAAAATCAACATGTATATATACTACATTAAATTCACCACTAAAACTCCTATTCGTTAATGTACAATCGACTACTTTTATCCCTCCCTTCCCTCTTTCCTTCAAAATACATTGAAGGTACACAGAATGAGTGTAATATGTACCAAAAAGTACTAAGTTATGATCTATAAATTAGTTCAAAAGAAAGCCTTGGCTTCTTTCCTTAGGTACCTGTGGCTCTTACACATAGATAGGAAAGGGGGGAAGGCAGTTTCTCTTTTAGTTACCTTTCTTTCTGATTATTTGGTAAACTTATAAGACTTCACTTTCCAACTTTCCAAAATAATCTTTGTATGTACTTTAAAAGAATGGCCTTTTCTAATAGTCTGCCAAGTTTTTTTTTTTTAAAGAATGATTCTTGACCAAGTTTGGAAAAGCATGTAAATGTTCACTGCACATAAAATCAGTGTGTTCATTTCAAAGGAAAGTTCTCCAGAATGCAGGGCAATTTTAGAGAATGCAAATGACATGCACTCTATCAGTTATTAATGTGAGATGAGTTTCATTCAGGGAAAAAATAGTTACTTAGTGAAGATGTTAGTTCTTGTACCTAAACTCTTCACTACATAAAATAAACGTTGGGAAATGGCATGCCTCAGGAGATAATCATCACGATGAACTTTTTGTTATTTAGCATGCATTCTTTTGCCCAATTCACAAGCATAGTGACTATGAAAGTTTTAGGAGGACACTTCCAGCTCTTAAGGGAAACTAGAGCTAGGATAATAAGCAAAGTTACATGTCCTCATCTATTTTCCTTTCCCTTATTTTTTTTTGTTCTTCTCCCAGCTCTGCTCTCTCTTCATTAGGAAGGGGGAGAAGGTACATGATCTGTCTGTATTTGCTGTTTTATCTTCAGAGGAGTCTCTCAAACTCCTGACCTGAAACCAACTGCACAATTGTGTCTTTTACCCCTCATCTCTCTTGTACATTTACTAGCATCTTACTGTGCAAGCCTGGCCTCAAGGAACTCATGATGGAGCTAGTGAGTCAAGTGTTTAGTGTATGGTATGTGTATCTATGTGGGCCTGAAAAGCTATAGCTGGACAAAGAAGGCATACTCTACTCTCTGAGAAAGGAGGGAAATTTAGGTACATTTCAGAGCCCAGCTTAATCCCAGGAAGCTTTCTTTGTCCACTTGAGTACTCATCTCTCTCCCTTGACTTTTTGATCTTACAGCCTCTGCATACGATTTAGGACTCCATCCAGACGTACAACAGCTACAGCTAGGTTTTGGTAACTGCTTTGTGCCAGGCATGCTACTAGGTGCCAGGTGAGCAACACATAGTGATTCCTGCCCTCCTGGATGTTACAAAAGGGTGAAGAGGCAGCCAACAGGTAACAGGAATAAACAGTTCATTCAGGACTCTCCCTTCATTTAGATATAAACTTGAAACCACTTAATTTTCCCCCCGCTGACTGCTTTCAACCTTATTCACCCAATTTCTTATCTTTCAGTGAATGCTTGGTAGATTCTTTAACTTTCCAGTCAATTTGAGTGATTACGCTACAGTCCAGACTTAAAATTCAACTTGATTTCTGATTTAAGTCAACTCCTCCCCCATTACATGCTGTATTTCTGCTCACCCTATCTAGGAAGAGATTCTTAGGGATTCTACCTGGTCCCTTCTCTTGGGGAAAACTAAAAAAGCAAAGTTAATGGGATGAAACACCTCTCTACTCTAATTGTTCTCAGGGCTGCAGTCCATACTGTATCCTTCCTTTGAACTCATTCTGAATTCCCCTCATCCTTAACTAGTACAGCTGCTGATTTAGGTTTACCTTATATGGTGGGGGGTGGCAACATCTCATAAGAAATAACTTCTTTTTCAGAGTTGTAAGAAGAATCAAAAGACAAAGATTGATTTCAGTCAGGAAACTCTAATGCAAATAGACTTACACTATGAAAAAGAACCATCTCCTATCTGTGAGCAAAGAGTAGTCCAATGATACAAGATGTTTAGTCTCAAAACATATGGCCATTCCTGCAGTGTGTAAGATCTGTACCTCTCCATGTGCCATCAGGCTGGGCAGGGCAGTACCAACAGATGTGTGAGTGGGTTGCCTGGGTGTCTAGCACATTCTTCGCTGTCCCTCTTGGGAAGTAGCTGTCCTACTTCTTGCTAACAAGCAAGATCAGTGACCGCTGCCGGTATGGTGATGGTTTTCCTTGCTTGCTGGTCTTATGGAACAAGGAGATCAAAGTGACTGGGTGGCAGTGGTAACTTAAAGGCTAAGAACTCTCGTGTGTTCTCTGGTAGAAGTGTTATTTCTATGGGAAATAGGACCAGTGAACCTCTGGAATCTGAAGTAGTAGGGAGAAGAAGCACAAATTCCCTTCGTGGGTCACTGTGGGTGATAGTAAGTGGGGACACTCCTACTTTTACCCTGGGACACAGAATAATACAATGGTCTTGCTCTAGGTGTAAACTGTGAATATAGCTTGAGGGTATCATCTCTAAGCTGGCACCTCAGTTGCACCTTCAACATGCTATTTTATCACTGTTACAACTTCTAGAGAGGCGAACAATGTGAACAATGTGAATCGACCAGTGGATCTCGTGGTTATGTGCCACATTTCTTTATCCTCTTTGCCGTAAAATGAATCACATGGTCTAATGGACTGTTGTGCAGGACCCTGTATTGGAGTACTGAGTACTCTAAGTCCTCAGACAAAGGTGCTGGCCAAGACCTTGTAGGCATAAAAGACAAAAGTAAACTGTCAAATCCCAATAGATAAATTGCTTTCTCTTATAGGTAAAAGGAGTTCCATGGAATCATCTTGGTACCACGTGAGTATTTAGTCTCCTTAAAGAATGATACTGTCAGACTCTCAGCTTTGGTTTCTGTTGCTAACAGGTTAGTCACTTGGCAGTAGCAAAAGCCTAATCAGTCTTGATCAGTGAGAACCACCCCATAGAATCAGTGCAGATTCTGAACCATCCCTGAACCATGGCTACTCCATTCATAAGCCCAGGGTGCCAATAACCAATGACAGAGATTGGATGATGTCAGTTTGGCTACATTATTCTGTCTGCTTGATTGTTTAATGTCTTTTCTATGTTGGATGCTATCTGGTGAGTATTAATATGTGATATAAATATATTTGTGTTTCTCCCCATAGATCAATCTATATTCCCAAACCTCTTGTCCTTTATCTTCCAAATTTTCCCTTCCATGCCTCTTATCAACCAGTCAAGCCATTCACTGTGTAGGTATATCCTTACTTCAGACCATTTCTTCTTCTACATACAGTAGACGACCAGGTACAACCCTCATAGCTGCTGTCTTTCGGTGTCAGTCCAGAATGCCATCATAGTCCATTTTTGGCTTGCATCAACATAACAACTCATTCCATCTGTGAACCATGTCTGCCTTTTTCCTTCTTTGTCAGCCATTCACAGACGAACTCCAAGTTGGCATAGGTGTGAGTGGAGGAAGAATTGTGTGCAATGGGGTGGAGGATCTGAGGGACTGGTCAGCCTGCTTCATGCAGCTTTTTTGTGCCCCTGGTCTCGCCTCATCTCAACCCTAGATGTACTATTTCAGTCTTATGGTATGTCACTGTTAGGCCCATCCTATCTGATTGGTGGGTCTGACAGGATGTTGTTAATTATGGGCAACTTTGGTCACATAATCACTTATCTAAGCAGGCAGTCCATCTACCCAGTAGCACTCTAGAAGAAAATTTTAAAATGGTTTATATTTCTCTGCTGCAGAGATCATGGCCTTACTCTAATACTCTTGGAGTTTCTTGCAATTACCCTGTAAGTTCTAGACCAAAGAGCTAGAGTTATTTATTTATTTTTAAAGATTTATTTATTTATTATTTATACAAGCACTGGGTACAGTCAGAAGCTTGGGAGGGTGAGAGAATTCACCAGAGCCAGAGCGGGGAGCAGAGCAGGCAGAAGTACCAAAGTACACTGCTGAGGGGAGCAGCGGGCGGCAGGAAAGGTCTGCGCGCCATGTGGGACCCTCCTCCAGTGGCCGGGGAGCAGCCGGGGATTGAACCGGCACTGCAGAGGCTGCGGGCAGCTTTGCAACCCAGCGTTCAACCGCTGCGCCACCAGGGAGGCCCGCTAGAGTTATTTAAACTGAGCACAGAGTGATATGTTTATATGTCAGCAGAGTTTACCACAAACAACTCATGGCGTTTGTCCCCCATCATATTTACTTCTATACTCAAATTCTTCCAGGTTGGATGGTTCAGGTTATAGAACTGAATGCATCACTGCTTGGATTGTGTATAGAGCCCTTTCCTACTCTGGACCCCCTAAAACTTGCAGTCATCTATGCCATTTAGAAAATGAGTTTGCACAGTGTTTCCAGATGTGGAACATGCTGCTCCAAAATTGCAGGCTCAGACACGGAAATAGAAGATGACTGAGTATATCCACACAGGGAGGTTTTGTTAGTGGGCACAATAATAGAAAGAGAGCTACAAGTATGTTGAGGGAACTGCAGGGAAATGATTATAAAGATGGAACATGGAATCTAAAGAGGTTGACGGATATGAAAAATTATACTGCAGATACAAAATGACGTGAAGAGTCACTGTAGGTGGGATACTAGAGAAAGTAGACAGAAAAAATGGGATGTTGGAATTTGAATTTCGAAACACTGGGGGGGAGTGTGTGTGTGTGGGGAGAGAGAGAGAGAGAGAGAGAGAGAGAGAGAGAGAGAGAGAAAGAGAGAAAGAGAGAGAGATAGAGAGAAGGTGGTCCAGAGCATGAGGGCATGAGGGCAGCATGAGGGCAGGTAGGTTTTGCAGTGGAGTGGAAGAGTCATTTGAAATTAGAGGCGATGGCACCCTTCTATTTTGTTCATTGTTAATTTTATTGTGGTGTGTGTCTTTACACGCACAACTTCTTATATTTGGTATCTAACAGTGCTGAGCCCATAGTAGGGATTCAATATACATGCGAGAGGAACAGCCTTAAGATCTCATGCCACACTTGGAGAGGAAAGCATAAGGTTCTAGACCAAAGAACTAGAACTATTTCAACTGAGCACCCGTGAGGTGTTTACACGTTAGCAGATGCAGTGCTACAGTTTGCAAGGAGGTCTGAGAAGCAATTATGGAGAGCAGATTGACTATTTTTGATGTTTGCTTTTGTCAGGGTGACTGGGAACGAGAGACATGACTATAACACAGAATCAGTACAGAGGTTCTGTTGTGTATTACTTCCAATACGACTTCTGTCCTTGTATACAGTTGTCTGGTTCATTATTTTTAATGCCAAGAACAGCTTGTATAGATAGTTCTCTTTCATCATGTTACAAATTTTTTTTTTTTTAATTTTTTTTATAGAGGCATGTTTTTTATTTATTTATTTCCTTGTTTTTTGTTTATACATGCACTGGGTACAGTCAGAAGCGTGGGAGGGTGAGAGAATTCACCAGAGCCAGAGCGAGGAGCAGAGCAGGCAGAAGGACCGAAGTACACTGCTGAGGGGAGCAGCGGGCGGCAGAAGAGGTCTGCACGCCATGTGGGACCCTCCTCTGGTGGCCAGGGAGCAGCCGGGGATCGAACCAGCACCGCGGAGGCCGCGGGCAGCTTCGCAACCCAGCGCTCAACCGCTGCGCCACCAAGGAGACCCATGTTACAAATTTATGTTATTTTTTTCTCTCTTTTTTCAGAGGAAACTGAGGATGGCTTTGATTTTAGGGGGAAAGAATATAAAGCCTTAAATACATATTAAGGTGCAAATGGCTGAGGCTAGGGTCTTACCTGAGAAAAAATATATAACTATATCTATATCTGATATAGATATATTATATAGGTATAGATGTAGTTATACATATATAGATATCTACATATCTATATATAGATATAGATATATTATATAAGATATAGACATCCTTTTTTTTAATTTCTGTCCTGAGAGAAGCCAGAAGGCAGAAGAGAGTCTGAAGGCAGTCTTTCCTGACTGATGGCATGGGTGTGGGAAGAGATCTGGGGAAACATGCTCTAAGGGGAAGCTTAGGGAGGGGTTAACCTTTTTGCCCAGGGCCTGCTTGGCCACTGGTGAACCTCAGGGTTGGAGGGTTTAGTGGTGAATATCATTTCTGCACACTCAAGTCCTGGTCATGCTCTCTGGGTGATTTTGAATCAAGTGGAAATATTTACCTCCTTATTGGGCTGTGCTTACTCTCTCTTCTCTAGGAATTCACCTGGCTGATAAAGTTTACATCTCCTTAAGTGCAAGCAAATTCTATGGCCATGTCATTTTCTTGCTATGTAGTCCATTTTATTCTTTCAATTGTTTCGTATGGCTTGAGTATGAAGAAATCAGTCAATTTACATAGGGACTAATCAGTCATCGAATTAAAATGGAACCTGTTCCAATGCTTAGCAAAGCTGAATTCTGAGCTTTAAAACACATAATTCCCCCCCCCCCCGCCAAAACTGTTATCAAACTAAAGTCAACTGAGAGTCCAAAGATCTGAGTTTTATTTCTATTTAGTTCTACTATGAAATAGTGGCATGATCTTGGATGAGTTATTTCACCTTTTGGTTGTGTGTTCCTCACCAAACATAAGAAATATTGCATTAATGCCATGAAAGCATCTAAAAGTGCTGGGTAAACTCTAAACCGCCATGTGATTATTAGATGGCATTACTAATTTTGTGGTTTGAATCTTGGTAAACATGCCACAGCTCACAATTGCTTTGGAATCTGCTCAGGCTTTTCCTGCTTTTGTTCCTGTGGTTTTTGCACCTGTTTTAGGGGGCTGAGGGCCCTGTTAAAATCTTTGATGAGCTTTTTTTCCCCAGGTCATGTTATCTTCCTGAACGCTAATTCCCAAGCTTAATAGCCACTGCTGAGTCAGACTGCCTATCCTTTTCTCTCCCAGAAGTGGTGTTGATGTTTCTGGCTTTTTACTTCTACTTTCCCTTGAGGCCTCTTAAGTTTGAGAATTCATTTAATTCCCCATCTCCAGCTGGGAGTGTTCTTGAATTCTGTTTCTCCTCCAAGATCTGTGAGGATGCGGCTGCTCATTCCTAGATATCCTTTTCCTTATATTTTCAGAATTGAGCATACTCCTTGACTTCCATTTTCTGCAGTGTTCTTTTCTTTTCTCTGTGAGTCTATTTTCTAACATTTGCTGCTTCCATCGAGAATCCTCTTTGCCTTGAGTTAGATCCAATAAGTATGGGACACTGGTGTTCTTCCAATGTGTGTTATTTATAGTCTAACTTCTCTGCTTCTGAGTAGACACCCTGATGAAGTGAAAATTAAGAAATGCCTTTCCCCCTTTCTTTCCATTTCTAATCCTGTGACTCTGACTTGACTGAGGAGTCTGGCCACATGGTATAGAATTATCCTAACTTATGTTTTGGGTGAGTTGAATTTATCTACCAACCATGGAATCACAAGAGGAATTTTCATCCCAATTTTCAAGGTATTTGCTATGGGATATCATTGGGTTCACTAAACCTTGAGTCTTCTGATGTCTCCTTATCTGTTCTAGTGGTATAATAATTTATTGCCTACTTCAGTTAGGAGGATGAAATGAACTAAGTTTTGTCATCTGTAACATACTTTGTACATGGAAGCAATCTTTGTTGTTATCGTTACTGCTGTGGCTGATTTTCTGGGGGGTTACCAGTCATATAAGCACTGAGAGACTCCCTGGAACACAGGAATGGGCACTGTTTGTAGGAGTTCTTCATTTTGGATACACACACTTTCTCAGTGTTTTCCTGGTATTTTTCCTAGTCTGTGGTTTAACTATTCATTTTGTTAATGGTATTTTAACAAGCAAAAGTTCTAATGTCTCCCTCCCCTTTTCATTGGTGTTGCTTTCTGTTCCCTAAGAAGTCTCCAGTTTTCAAAGATATAATCCTGTTTATTTCTAAAATCTTTACAGTTTTAACTTTTTGTATTTTGGGAAATGACTCATCTTGAATCATTTTGTTATATAGTATGAGGAAAGGGGTTAAGATTATTTTTTTAAAAAATCCTACATAGATATTTGGTCATTCAGCACCATTTGTTGAAAGACTTTCTCTTTCCAGTTTAATTGCTTTGAGAAATTTGTCAAAAGTCAGTTGACTGGAAAAAATGTGGGTCTGTTTGTGGACCTTCTTCCCCCCCTTTCTGTTGATCTGTTTATTCCTGTGCTGATGTCTTTTAAAAAACTATATATATTTTTTGTTGAGGTAACATTGGTTTACAACATTCTGTATATTTTAGGGGTAGAGGTTCATCCTTTTCCGTTGTGAACCATAGGTATATAAACCCACCGCCACCAAAGCACCCACACCCACCATCAAAGCACCCATAATCTGCCACCAAAGTCAATAGGGTCCCCTCTACCCTATGCTCTCCACCCTTCCCCACCCTCTGGTAGCCTCAATTCTCAGTCATATTTCTAGGGTTTGTTTTGACTGTTCTTTGTTTTGTTTCTCTGTATTCCATATATGAGTGAAATCATCCAGTATTTGTCTTTCTCCTTCTGACTTATTTCACTTAGTAATCTCTTCCAGTTCCATCCATGTTGTTGCAAATGGCAAGATTGCATCTTTATATTTGATAGCTGAGAAGTATTCCATGGTGTATATCATATATCACATCTTCCTAATCTACTCCTCTGTTGTTGGGCCCTTAGATTGCTACCATAACTTGGCCATTGTAAACTGTGCAGCTTATGCAAATATCTTACTCTCTTCCTTACTCTAGCTTTACGATAGGTCTTGAAGTCAGGTAGAGTAAGTCTTCCAAATTTGTGGCTTTCATTAATTCAAAAGGGCACCTGCAACCCTATGTCTATAGCAGCACTATTTACAATAGCTAAGCTATGGAAACAACCCAAATGCCCAAAAATAGAGGACTGGATCAAGAAGATGTGGTACATAAACACAATAGACTATTACTCAGCAATCAAAAAAGATAAACTCATGCAATTTGCAGCAACATGGATGGAGCTGGAAGGGATCATGCTCAGCGAAATAAGCCAGAAAGAAAAAGAAAAATACCAGATGGTCTCACTCATAGCAGGAGTTTAGAAAACCTAAATAAGGGACCAGGAAAAAGACTAATTGCAATAAAGTAAAAATCAAAATCAACAAGCAACTATAGACCAGAGACACACTACAGTGGGGGGCAGGGGGAGGAGAAGAGGGATTAGGGTCAGAAAAAGGGGGTGGATATTATATGGGGAATATAACCAAAATGAAAATGCATGTATTATGCAAAAACGAAAAAAAATTTGTGGGTTTGTAAAAATTGTTTTGTTTTGACTGTTCTAAGTTCTTCACATGTCCATATAAGTTTTAGGATCAGCTTGTCAATTTCAAAAATAATAGTACTTTACTGAAATTATGATTGTATTGCATTGAATAGATGGATCAATTTGGGGAGAATTGATGTCTTAATTCAATTCCTCTCAGTAATGTTTTGTAGTCACTTGTAGATAATATATGGTTGGATCATGCTTTCTTATCAAACCTAAAAATCCTTTCCTTTTAATTATGGTTATATTCCCCATACAATTGCACCTCCCCCCTTATTTTGACTCTAGTCCTTTCTTTCCCCACCATTCCCCCCACCATGTGTCTCTGGTTTATAGTTGCTTGTAGTATTTAATCATCTACATTTAAAGTAATTGTTGAATTCCAAAGAGCACCTGCACCCCTATGTTTATAGCAGCACTGTTTACAATAGCTAAGCTTTGGAATCAACACAAATGCCCAAAAATAGATGACTGGATCAAGAAGATGTGGTACATATACACCATGGAATATTACTCAGCATTCAAAAAAGATAAACACATGCAATTTGCAGCACCATGGATGGCGCCGGAAGGGATCATGCTCAGCGAAGTGGGCCAGACAGAAAAAGAAAAATACCGGTGGTCTCACTCATAGCAGGAATCTAGAAAACTTAAATAAGGGATCAGGAAAATGAATAACTATAAGAAAGTGATAATCAAAATCAACAAACAACTATGAACCAGAGACACTCTTTGGGGGGTGGGGGGCGGGGAGGGGAGGGATTGGGGTCAAAATGGGGGGATTGTAATTGTATGGGGAATATAAAAATAAAATTTATTAAAAAAATAAAGTAATTGTTGAGATGTTTAGATTTTGGTCTCTCACTTTGGTTTCTCTTTGATATGATTTTTTTGTTTCTCAGTTACTTCTTTTTTGCCATGGGTGGGGGTTGGTTGAATGTGCTTTAGGATTCATTTTAATTTTTCTTAGCTCTAAGTCTTTGTATATTTTCAGTAGAAGCTTTAAGGGTTACAATACATTTTAAATTTATCCTATTTAACATAGAATTAATATTACTCCTTTCCTTATAATTTTCCAATCCCTGTGCTAGCCTGAATTCTGTCACCACTTTAAGGCAGAGAGACTACAGCTTTTTGCCAAACCACACAGCACAGATAAGGAGTCCCCACAGGCAAAAAATCAAAAACATCACCCCTAGGGAAGTCCCCATCTTTCAAGGGTTAAATTCCCTCCAGTGTCTTTCGGTTACTCTCTAATGTTTCCATGTTTCAAAGATAATTTTTGTCCTGACTTTATAATTGTTACCTGTAGGTGAGATACTTTGATCGAGTTGCTTTCATGTTATCAGACTGGAACTCAATCATGACTTTATACAGTACCAAGTACTCCAACTTCTGTGACTTCTGTTCTTTTGGGGTATTGCTGCTTCATTTTCTGTTGGAATCTTTCTCTGGAAGTACCCTTACCTCCTTCTGCTCTACTAAGTCCTTTACCTTTCTTCAAGTGCTTTCCTTCTTCATTTATTGTGGTTCAGGCTTACAAATGTCTAAGTTGAATCAAAAATGGATTTTTTCCCCTTATTATTTTTAGAGTAATTTCTGAGAGGAGAATTGGGGTGGACATAGTTATTCTGTCCACTTGAAAACTGAAGTCTCTTGAGTTATTCCTTTTTTTTCCAGTTTTGAAGTCTTTTTTTATTTAAATATTTTATTTTATATAATTCTTACATCTTTTTTCATCTTTGCACAATGTGTGCATTTTCATTTTGGTTATATTCCCCATACAATTGCACTTCCCCCCTTATTTTGACTCTAGTCCTTCCTTATCCCCCCCCACCCCGTAGTGTGTCTCTGGTTTATAGTTGCTTGTTGATTTTGATTTTTACTTTGTATTGATTAGTCTTTTTCCTGGTCTCTTATTTAGGTTTTCTAAATTCCTGCTATGAGTGAGACCATCCAGTCTTTTTCTTTTTCTTTCTGACTTATTTCGCTGAGCATGATCCCTTAGATGTGGTACATACACACAATGGAATATTACTCAGCAATCAAAAAAGATAAACACATGCAGTTTGCAGCAACATGGATGGAACTAGAAGGGATCTTGAGTTATTCTTGTATTTAGATTATAAATTCTTCTTGGACCAGGATAGTGTCTCTTTTGTGTTCTCTCAATATCATCACCTTATAGGAGCTACATTAATAAAATGCATGTTGAAGTCCAGGTGCTTTGGGCACACAAAGCTCTCTGAAACAGACTAGCTTTTCTGGCTGTTTTGACTAGTTACTGTCTCAGAGATCCACTTCAGTATCCCTGTGTTCTCTGAGCCACTTGGCCCCCACTTAGTCTGTTTTCTTAAGGGCTAAAGATGCTCTGTGTGCTTTCTCAGTGATCCTCAGATCCTCTGAGAGAGGTGAAAATCTTTCACAGCCAAGACTGAAAGAATGAATGCTGTTCTTTGTTTCAGGAAAAGTATTATTCTCCAAGTCTTTAAAAATGGTTTGTGTGTCAGGGACAGGTGGCAGTTCTAAAGTTCAGCTTTAGGAAAATATATATATTATCAAGGTTTTCTCCTGAGATCTTTCTGAGAAAAATAATGTGAAAGAATCACTTCCCCTACCCAGTTGCAGACCTGACCTGCAAGAACCCTATTCCCCTTGAAGCTGAATCTCTCAGTCTGGGCTCATGGTCACATATACCACTGACCTCAGAGTAGTACCCATAGATCCTCCTTCTTAGCCACTAGATATGGGTTTATGGACCCATGGACTCTTGCCTAGCAGTAGCAGAGCACAATGACATCCTTACGTGCCCTGGGAGCATCTATGTTTCTATGTACAGGCTCTGTCAAGTCATTGATGTAGGGCATATGTGGGAACCTCCATTTTTAATTAACCTTTAGGGCTCATGCACGGTCACAACAAAGGGATCTTTCTTTGAGGAGCAGTATTAAGCTGCAGGAATTGGGGCTATATACTTGTCATGATTAAAATTGTTATCTACCTTTTCATCAGGGATCTTTGACAACTGATCTCCAGTTCTGGCTTAACCATTTACTAATTGTATAACCTTGGACAAACTCAAGTCCCAACTTAATTAATCTGGTTTACTCTTTGATAAACTGGGGATGATAATATTTTCACCTACTGCAGAGGTTGAGTGAGGCTTAAAGGGTAGCATAGAGATGAAAAGGTATTATAAAATATAAAAATAAGTGATCCATATTAAGGCATAGGGAAGTCTGTCTTCCAAGAAAGGATAAGTTAAAAAGGGAAGTCTTGGTTACTTCCTGAGAGTCCAGTTCTTGGGGTTAAAAACAGAATATAGGCAAACTGGAACTGAATTTGCCAAAGGGTCTGCTGGCATTGCCACATCTCTCCCCCTCTCCTCCGTCCTCCTGCCCCCAGAAAGAGACAGGCATGAGCATAGGGCAGGCCAGCCCTCCTCTGTGCTGCTAAGCCATCCTTGCCTCTGGTCCTTGTAAGAGGGCTGACAATCAGCTCCCTGCTGCTTTTCTCATCTTTTAAGATCCAATTAAACATCTCTGGCCACAGCATGACAATTGTCTGGCCTCTAGACAGTGAAACTTCACCTGAGGTGGCATGAGGAAGCCAAAAGAGAAAAGAAAAGCTCCTTTATCCTGGAAAGATAGGCCCACAGTTCCTCAATGGTGGAAACTTTGTGGGGCTTGGACCCAGGTTCAGGGTGAGCAGTTGCCCAGCTCAGTGCCAAAGGTCAACAGGTTGAAGGGCACATGGCAGATTTAACCAGGTCCATGCAGTTCCTGTGCCTAGATGTGGGTAGCTTAAGAATGGTTATAAGGCATGTGTGAGAAACAGCAAGTGTGACTGGAATGTGCCAGCAGGGAGAGGTGCTTTTAGGTTAGGATGGGACCAGACTGTAGGGGATCTTAAAGTCAGGGGTGAAGAGTTGAACTTTGTTTTAGCTGGATCATCAGGAGTTCCCTACACAACTATAGTGGGCACCACTGTCCTCTAGTATCAGCAAGAGGATTCTGCTTCTGGTGGGGTAACTCCAGGCTGCCATCTTGCAATATCTTGTTATTACACACAGTTCAGTCAATGGCAGTGAGTGCATGGGTGTATTGCTTGCTTACTACAGTAGTAGCAGTTAGGAAGCTACTACATTTGGAAAAACCAAATGCTTCTTATTCTGAAATGAATACTATGTAGTTACTGGAGCAAACAAAACAAAAGAAGGAACTGGACTCTGATTGTGAATTTGCTACTAACCCATATAATGAAGCAATTCTCTTCTCAGAGCTTCTGTTTCCTTATCAATCCAATGATGGGGAGAGGGACAGTTGATTAGTGACCTCTAAAGTTCCTCTTGACTGCTCTGAGGAATAGTTCCAGCTATGGACATGTCTGCATTTTATTACCATTTGTCTTACATGTCCATAGGACTTATTCTCTTGGATCAGATTTCTGAGGAAGTTTTAAAGATGAAATAAGTGACTTTGAAAAACAAGATCACTGATCCAATTTAGCCTTTACCAGGTGGACTTTTGCCATTGGGTTATTTTTCACAAGAGGAAGTGGCTTGCCAGCAGTTACAATGTGTTGACAATGGTGCCCAGATCCCATCTCTCTCTCCCTGCAGTTTTCTTCTTGCCGTCAGCAGCAGAATTTATTATGTGGTAAAAAGATTGCCATACTTTCTATAGCTGTGGAAAAAAAGATCAATAAACCATAGAGTTTTTGGAGAACTTAATGGTAGAAGGGGGCCAGGACTGGGCCTGGCAGAGGGGTAAGATTTAACCAGATAGAGAGAAAGGAGTCCAGCATTCCAGGTGAATCAGAAGGTGAGGCAGGGCCAATGTGTTGGGAGGAGTGGAGAGCATGCCCGGTGAGAGCAAGAAGCAGTGAGAAATGAGGCAGGGGCCTTATGCTCCCCGGGGATGCTGGGTGTTCGATGAGCTGAGTCCCAAGGTGTGGTCTGGGAATTAAAACCTAGGCATCACCTGGAGGCTTGCTGGAAAAGCATCACTTCAGGCCCACCCCCAACCTGACTGAACCTGAATCTCCATTTTAATAAGATCTAAAAGTGATTCCTGTGTACTTTAAAGTTTGAAAAGTGCTTTAGCTCAGTACAGTAATTCTCTGTGATTCTGCTAACTAGCCCTCACACCAGACCCCCTGAATCAGAATTTTTGGGCATGGGGCTTGGACTTTGGAAGTCTTAAGAAGCTCTAACCTGTAACCAAGGTTGGGATGTACTATTTTTATGGCTGTAAAGCAAGAATGAAAATGTTGGATCAGAAAATAGCGCAGTGAAAGAGCTAGTAAAAATGAAAGAGTGTACTCAGAAAGCAGAAATTAGTGGTGATGAACCAAATACAAAAAAAAGAAGAATACAACTCTACCATGTTGAGTCTTGATGGTTGAGAAAATGGCTGTTCTAGAAGTTGCCATGGGAGAAGCTGGTTTAGAGAGGATACTGAGAAATTAGTTTGGTTTGAGACATTTCTACTTAGATTTGTTGGTAACTATATCTGGAAGGTACTAGGCAATGTAGCATTGGAGCTTAGGACAGGACAGAAGTATGGATATATAGTCCATTATTATAGAGATGGGAGCTTGAGTCACATGAATGGTACAAGGTCACCAGATGTCAGAATAAAGGCTTTTGTTGTTTCTAGGTTAGAATGATAGGCTTTGAAGGAATTTTAGAAAACTTTTGACCAAAATTCTCTGCATGAAATAGTGCCCTGACCTCAACAATAGTGCAAGGAATGTCTTTCTCCCTTGGCCTAGTTAACCCCCTACCTGGAATCAGGAAAGGACCATGCCCTGGGCTATGCTGTAGAGTTCACAGAAGGTTCTGGTCCATGTGAAGTTCCCCTGCCAACTCTGACTCAGCTGCACACTGTATTTTCAGAGTACAATTATGTGTAGCAGAATCTCTTTTCCATGGCTGACAGTGTTGCCCATCTGTGGAGTCATTAAGCTCGGAGCTCTAAAAGCAGGGAGGAGATACACAGTGGGAGCAAAGTGGGAACCTGTTCGAATGATGGGAGGTTGTGAATTCCGGTCTGAACCAGGGCTCCAGAGACAAGCATCCCTTTCTTTTAGGAAGAGTAGGAGTTGAGCAGTAATGCACATAACTGATCAGCAGTAGAATGTAAAACAGATTGAAATACACACTGAGATGAAACAAGTAGGCTTGGTGTTGGAAAACCGGGGTTCAAATCTAAGTAAGCGCTTTAACTTACTGGTGGTAGCCTTGCACAAGTTTCCACCCCAGTATAATGAGTAATTTTCTTTTCCTGTTAGGGCTGCAGTGAGCCAATGGAATATTGCTTATGGGAATGCTTTGTAAACTACAATGTAATACTAAATACAACATAAATGTAACACTTCATTAAAAAAGGAACACCATAATGTCAAATGTATATACAGGTAAGGAGGAAGAGGACATCAATGAAAACTGGGGATCAATTTCCATGATGGTTTGGGAGGTTTTCTGTATTTCCTGGTGTGCAAAAGGTAGGAATCTTTCCACTGGGTTCTGTAGCTATTGTGGTCTATTCACTGTTCCTTCTTCAGTCTGAGACCACCCCCCCAATCAATTTTTAAGGTTTTTAATGTGCCTATTATATACATCTGGTTCTGTATGCACACCTGGCCTTTGGTAAAATTGTGGAGGAAGTGCAATTGCCTACAGTGACCCTAGATAACATCTCTTTAGTGTATGCTTTCCAAAGCAGAAGTGGACATCCATATCCTGAAAACAAGATGTGCATGTTATCTTCTTTTCCTTTGTCCTACCTGAGAGGTAAAGGACTAGCTGTGGTATTTCCTGGGATATTGGTATTGCAAGAGGAAGATGAAGTGGTGATGAGAGAATTCCTGGCATCAGTGAGTTGGGTGGAAACCTGTAGATTTGATCTTCCTGGTATCTTTGAAACCATTCTGTACAGTAAAGGTGTCCATCAAATTGTTGGGATGCCCTTGTGGTAGAATATTTTCAAGTCCTCAAGGGTGTCATAAATTGTATAATCCACATCCTAAGTAAATCCAGTTGCCTTATTTTGTTGAAATTCTGTGAGAAGAAGAGAACAGAAGAAAATAAGCTATTGTGCTCTTCACGCAGTTAAGCACCATTGCAACACAAGAGCATTAACATTGCTCACGCTGGCTGAGTCTGTTCAGAACCATCGAAAGCTATGAGAAGAAATCTCATGAAAAGTAACTCATCTGTACAGTGAAGACACAGGTCTTCAAGCATCAGTATATATCAGAGTCATTTAGAACACTTGTTAAAAACAGATTGCTGGATGCTACCTCTGGAGTTTCTGATTCAGTAGGTCTGGGTAAGCTGAAGAATTTCCCTTTCTAACAGATTCTCAGGTGAGCTAGTGCTGAAACATTGTGGGTACTATATTTTGGAAACCATGGATCAGGGGCTTTCCTATATCAATATCCTATAGTTCTTTTATACTCTGTGACCTCATGAGATAGGTGCTTCACAGAAAAAGTAGCAAGTTCAGAAGGACTGGGGTTATTGAAGTTCACCCAGCCAGGGAAGAGCAAAGCTGGCTTCCATCTCACTCTCTCTGCCTTTTTCTGGTTCTAAATGTTACCATTGCGAAGTTCTAGGAGGTCAGCTAAGTGTGACCAATACCAGATCTTCCTCAATCTTTGGCATCTTTCTGTGGAATTTTTTTTTTATTCATATTATCTTCAGCAGGCCACAGTGAGCTAGAGGAATTGGGGCATTTTGGAGATTTATGAGGAAATATTTGGAGGAGAAAGTAAAGGGACTAGAGGAAGGTAAGTCCCCAAAAAGAAAGGTCCTTGAGTGTAAAGGGAAGCTGGTTAGGTAGGAGCTGGGAAAAGAAACCAAGGAGAGGATAGGGAAGGGAAGAGGTACAGGCTGTGGGGAGGAAGAATCAAAAAGACCTTTTAAACCACTCAGGGATTTAGCCTCATGGACCAAGCTGTCCTCTCTTTGAGTGACTTGGTGACTCTGTCACATCATCAAAGGTCTAGTCTGTTTCTGATGTAGAGTATTTGTAAAAACCCTCCCATACATCCTTTGTTATTTACCATTAAAGTAGTGTCAGCCTTTGAAAAATTATGGAGCGCTTGGTATGTTTCCCTTTCAGCCCCATGTGTTCCTTGTATTTATCAAAATGGAACACTAACAAATATTTATTCAGTTTTAAAGACATGTTGACAATAAAGACTACCATGTGTGTCTCCCTGCCATGGTGATTATTTTGCTCAATACATGATTGACTGAGATGTCTTCAGTGTATTATAAACACATTAAAAATAGCAGCTGAAAAAAAAGATAAAACTGACAAATATAAAGTTCCATATTTTGGGATGTAATACAGTGCCAACCTGGTTATTAAAACATGAAACAGGCAATCCTTAATGAGTTATTTAAGTTTGTATAATGAATCTTCTTCAAATAAGTGTTTTTGGCTCCTGCAATGTTTCTATTCATTTATAAAAGTTTCTCAAATAGGAACCTTTTAAAAAGTTACAATCCCAAATTTTAGCATCTATATAGGGCATTCATGATTTATTTAATCATGAAGATAATAGAGGTTACTGCATTTCCAAATTACATTTTTTTTTAACAAACAGAAAGAAAATGTTATTATGTTGGCTAAGTACTCTCTACTTTGTGTTAATCAAAGAGAGTCCAAAGCACTAAAAATTTGTGCTGCTTATTTCTATGGGCTTTATTAGTAAAACTGTAGAAATGAAGACTCCCAATATTTTCATTTCCTACTTTATGTTCCCCCATGCCATTGATTTAAAAAGCTTAAAAAGCTTATGTCAGTATCAAGGATTTGTGACTTAGATTAAAAAAAAGTAGTAAGAAAAGTAAACAGTTCTACATGCATCCATATGGTAGGTGCCAGGTCTGAAAGGTGCTGGGCTGTTGAAACTTTTGCATGTTTTGTGAATTGAATAAACAACTGCTCTGAAGAAACAGGAAGGAAACTATAATGTTTGAACTATTAAATTTCTGACATTTATTAAATCTCTTGATCTCCCGAACAACTTTCTGTCCTTGTAAATTTGTTCCTGTGGTTGACCAGATGCAGACTTGTGTTAGTTTTCCATTACAGCTTGTGAATTTACCAATTTTATTCCAGTGGTTAGTTGGTGCTTTTCACCTGGAGGTGGCTGTGCAGCAGTGTTGACTAAGCCCAGAGTTGGATGTGCTCTGTGTTCACTCTTAACATTCAGCATGTGTCACGAGGCTGCACTTATGTGGATGTATGTAAATACCTATTTAAAAAATTTCTGCCCTACTTTATCAGCTTAGAGGGTTATCAGTACTGACTCTTGACTCTTAAATACTAAAGTGTGTACAGGAAATTAAAATTAAGTGAAATACAAAGACTATTAACTCTCTCCCTTCACCCCCCACTGTATTCTTTTGCTTTGGGACTATGTTGAACAGCAGAATGCTGCTAATGAAAGAAGAGCCATGACAGGGACCTGGTCTTTACAGGGGCAGAGAATGAAGTTCTAAAGTCAGGGCATAAAGGTAAGAGCTAAGACCCAGCAAAGGAAGGGCAGATCCAGTGAGCACATTTTTTTTTTTTTTTTTGGTGGGACCCTCGCCAGCAGCCGGGCAAGGAACCAGAGCTGCAGGGCCTGTGGGCAGCCTTGCAGCCCAGCTCTCAACCGCTGCGCCACCAGGGGAGGCCCTCCAGTGAGCACATTTTAATGATGTCCTACCACCCTTCCTTTCTCTCTATGTAACTGCATATATTTAAATTCACAGGAGGAATATGAGTTAGCTAGATGGCAAGTGTCAGAGGGCTCTACAACACTGCTTTTAATCTTTGCAAAAAAATCAAGAAGATGGGTGATATCCCTGTTTTACCTTAAGGGAGTAAGTGACTCCCTCAAAGCAACAAAGGTAGTAGCAGACAAAGCCAGGATTTTAGCCCAGAACTACCTGGCTCCAAAGTCTAGACTCTCTAATATATCATCTCCAATATACCGAAGAGATGGTAGGAACCCTTAGAGATCATGTTTTATAACCAGTCGATGTCACTGAGGGGAAGGAGAAGACTTGCTGCCTGCCCTGCTTCCCACAGTCAGTACAGCCACTTGTTGACTGCACATACTATACTCTGCCAAGATTCCCCAACTGGGGAAAGGCAGACAAAGTGGTACATCAGAGAGTGATGGATAAGACTTAAGAACTGGGTCAAGGAGGCTGGGAATGAACCAGTTAAAGGAACTGGAATAACTTAGTCTGATGTGAAATGTAAAAAAATCCTTCTCTTCAAGAGTATCATTAGTTGATGAAAGATAAAGACCAGCTGGGTTCTACTTTCAATGAGGCCAAAGCAAGAAGAAAGGCTTTAAATTGTGCTGGGTGGGGTATAAATCAGTTGTAATCAAGAAGTTCTGATGGTGGGTTTGGATAGATGGGAGGAGGGTGGGTGGCTAGTTACTACCACAGGATAGGAGACCCCACTGAGCTGGCAGCTGCCTTCAGCAGGTCTGTTTTTCTTGCCTAAGCTTAGAATAGCATTGCCCCTCCCAGCAACTATAGTTAAGAAGTAGCATCTTAATTTACTCATCAGAGCTTCTGACATCTACAAATCTCTACACCTTCGGATCCTCCTGACCACAGGGGCTAGAGGTGTTCTCATGAAGCACAACTGTGATGTCACTTCTCCGCCCAATACTGACCTGAGAGAAGTTGTTTGCAAAGTGTGGTCTATGGACCCATAGAGGTGAGGTTGCCAGTTGTAACAAATGAAAGCATAGGATGCCCCATTAAGTTTGAATTTCAAACAAATAATTTTTTAGTATAAACATGTCCTGTGCAATATTTGACCATCTTATATTTTATCTAGAAATCTTACCTGGGTGAACTTAAGACTCTTTAACAGGGGTCTTTGAGGTCAAAACTATTTTCATAGTAATAGCAAAATGTATTGGCCTTTTTTTACCATTTGGCTTTTGCAAAATCAACAGTGTCTTAGCAGGAGTCAAGACAGGGACACTGCGTGCCTCTGTGGATGTATTATGCACAATCTCGGTCATGCACTCACAATATAAAACAAGTTTACTTAAGAATTTTCTTAATTAAGCAGTAAAAAATTAATAGTTTTATGAAAGCTCACCCCTGAGTAGATGTCTTTCTGCTATTCTGGGTCACAGATTGAGACACATGCATAAACATTTCTGATACACACAACAATTATCCCACTTGTGTGTGATGGTTAGATGTGTGAAGCTGGAATGGGTGGTTATTGTTGGTTTTTTTCTATGGAATACCAGTCTTACTGACAAACTATGGCTATTCAGATGTAAGTATTTCACAGATATTTTCTTGAAAATGAAGTGAGCCAGTCATCTCAAAGAAAAAACTTGACAGTATTTGTGCCAATTATAAAATATGCGCTTTCATGTGAAAATTAGTATTTTGAAAAACTTCTGTCTACCACTGAGAGTTTGACAGCTTCCCAATACTTAAAAAGACTTTCCGATGAGGATGGTGGTGATAAACTCAGTGAGTGTGGTTTCTTGATCTTGTATAATAAAATGTGTCAACATTTGGAAACTCTGTGAACCACTTTTTCCAAAAGACCAATGCATAATGTTACTGAATCATGCCTGGTTAAAAGATCCATTAGAAGTGCTGTGTAGACTGATAGATTTTAACATAACAGAGTTTGAGAGGTTTCACTGATATGGTTACAAATTCCACATTTTAACCTTTAAAAGTTGTTTTAGTGTCATTGCAAAGAAGAATATCTGTAATTATTTGAAAATGCTATTAAAATAATTCTCCCTTTTCTAATCACAATCTGTATAAGGCTGGATAGTCTTCATATACTTTAATCCAAACATTCTGTCACTACAGATTGGATGTTGAAGAAGATATGAAAATCTAGCTGTGTTGTTTCCAGCCAGCCAGTAAAGGATGTAAGTGTAAATGTAAAATGATGACACCCTTCTTGCTACTTTGTTTTGGAAAGCATAGTTACTTTTGATAAAGAAATTATGTGAACATATAAGGAATTTAACTTAAAGTGAATTATAAATGATTTTTAAGCTGTTCAGTTTTAATTCTGAGAGGGATAAAAAAGATATACATAGCAAAAGACTCTTTGAGGTTTATCAAGGAGTGTAAAGGGGTCCTGAGACCAAAAAATTTAAGAAATGTTGGCCTACAGGACAACGCGCAGACAAGTGAGCCAGATATAAGGACTTTCCACTATCTCACTCCATCCTGCCTTTGCAACCTCACTCATTACCACTATTTTCAAAGTACCCGCCGGTTCCAGCCTAACCACCTACTTCCTGATTTCTGTATTTTTGGACTTCTCTGCCTGACTTTCTGCATGTAATTCCTTTACCTGGAGCAAATGTTCCCATATCCTTCATCTACCTGATGGTGACAAGTGGGTCAGAACTATTTTAGCACAAGGGCCTGAGGATGGAGAGACTCATTCCAATCCAAGTTCAGTTTGTACATTATTCTGCAGATATCTTCCTTAATTAGAATTCCTGGAGTGCAAAGGACTCAATTCCCATCCTTCCACCCCCTCCCCCATTTATTCTTTTTACTGTCTAGGGGCTAGGTGTCCTGTCATCACTTTATGGGATTTTTGTAAATATTATTTGACAATTTCTAGTGATATCTGTGGGCTTTTATGATCCTGTGCAGATTAATCATTTAGTGCCTGCTGTGAGCCTAGCACTTGGCATTGGGGCAGGGGGTGAAGGATATGATTCTTGCATAAAGACCTGCACTGTGGAGAGACAGCATTTATAGCCAAGAAGCAATCAAACAAGATACAAGAATGCAAGGAATAATCAGGTGCTGGAGGCCTTTAGGGATGGAGAGGTAGAGGTGGAGGAGGTTGTGGGGAAGACTGGGGCACAGATATGTCCAAAGTGGCTGGAAAAGAGAAAGCTTCTGGGAGGAGGGAAGATCTGGATGTGGAGTTGTCAAGTAGGGAGGGTTTATGTAGAGGTCAGTGAGGCAGGATTTCAGGTCATTGAGTAAATGTGAGCTGAGACAGAGTCAGAAATGAGCACAGCGTGTTCATCACCTAATAAGGAGTCTGCTGACTACAGTGAAGGTGAATGGTCCGAAATGATAAGGTTGAAGGTTTAGATTGGACATGGAAGGAAGGAGGGAAGTGAGGGAAATGACAAGGTATTTTTGAGCACAAGATGGACTATTTGTGGAAGGAGGACTGGAGATGGGGCATCTAGTTAATGATCCAGGGCTATGAGATGGTGAGGTTCTGGACTGGGGTATCAGGAAGGTTTTTTTTTTTAATGAAAACATTCAAGTAACTACATCAAGAATGCTGGTTCAATGCTTTTAAATGGGAGTATTATATATATAAAGGCTGGGGATGGAGAACCCCATTGTGATGTACTGGTGACGCCATGGAGTCTTACCACATGTGCCTGATTTAGAGCTGAAATCTTTTATTGTAGCCTTTAATCATGTTTTATTGCCCCAGTCACTAAATAATTGTGTGGTTTTGGGCAAATTACTTAATTCCTTGATATCTTGATTTTGTCATCTACAAAATGAGGGTAGTAATAGTATCTGTCTCAAAAGCTTGTTATCAGTTAATACATGTGCCTGGCACGTAGGAAACCTTTAAAAAATATTAGCTATTATGATTTGTTTATTCAGTAATTCACATTATGATGGAGAACATAAATATTTTAATTACACAATGGGCCAAGTCATTCAGAGCTGTGCTGAATCAAGGCCCTCAAAAGATGCTTGCTGGAGATACTGCAAAGATGGGGCTCATTCAAAAGTTGGGATGGAGAAAAGGCAAAATATTCTAATTGCATAAAGTCATTAAGAACTAAAGTGTAAAACCTAGGTATCTGAGTTGTAGTTTAATCATGTCACTTCTCAACTTAAAACACCTCCACTAGTTCCCACTGCAGGGAGGATCAATCTGGTCTTCTTAGCAAGCCAGCAAACCTTCCCCTGGCTTTGGTTGGCTGTCCCAGCCTCCTCCCTCCCCTAGCCCAGGCGGCCTGTACCTCCACCACACTGCATCCCTGCTTATTTTCAAATACATTTTGTTCTGCCCTTCCCATTATTCTTCCTCCAAAAGCTCATTCCACGTACCCCATTCCTGCTAATAAAATTAGTAACCTGTTTTTAATAGGCTTAAAAAAAGTTTTAGGTTTACAAAAATTACAGAGAAAGTACAGAATTACCATATACTCCCTTCCCCAACAGTTTCTCGTATTGTTAACGTCTTGCATTAGTCTGGCACATTTGTTACAACTGATGAACCAATATTGATCCATTATTATTAACTGAAGTCCATAGTTACATTAGGGTTCACTCCATGGTGTCTGACAAGTGCATAATATCCCATCTCCATCATCACATGATCATACAAAATAGCTTTACTGTCCCAAAATTGCCCTGTGCGCTAGCCATTCTATCCCCCCTTTTCTTTCTTTCCCCATGTTTTTAAGAATTAGTTAAGATGCTGTCTCTGCTGTAAACAAACATTTGATGACTCCAGTTGCAATGCATGTCTTTGATGTGCACATAGGACTGAATGCCCATGAAAGCTGCTGTGTTCTGTGTGGTATTAGAGATGTGCACAAACTTGTGTTCCTTTGCTAGGCTGTATGTCCTGGAAGGAGAGGCTATGCCACTGACAGTCCCAACACCTCCTCACCTAACCCTGTTCTTAATAGGGGCTGCATGAACTAAAACTGAATTGTAAACAAATATTAGGGTGGAATTTTACAGGCTAGGGTCTCAAGAGGCGAGGCTGGAGACCAGAGTTATGAAAGTGACATATATTGGCAAATTTTATACGTGCTTTAGGGCTCAGAGATCCCAGGATGGGTAAGTTCTTTGAAGGGAACTATGTTCTCTCAGATCAGATTTGGGCTCAGAAGCAGCTTGTGTGGGGTGGTCCACACCAACTTTCTATTTAAAATAGGCCACAGGGTTCTTCTCCTGCCTTTCCTCCCTCCCAAAACAAACAAAAAAAGGGACAGGTGCCTGTTATTTCCTTCTTCCAGTCCCCCTTGGAAAGGTTCCTGGAGTCTTCTGTTTGGTCCCCACTTGATCTCCCCAGGTGACCCCCAACAATTGAGACCACCCCGTGAACTTTCTTTGCCCAAAGAGCACCTTTCCATGAACGCTTTCATTTTCTTAACTCACACTGAGTTTTTTGCTTTATTTTTGCTTTAACGACACTATTCTCAAACGCTGTAGGAACATGTAGGTCGGGACAAAAGCAAATAAATCGAATCTTGTGCGATAACAAAGCAGACGTCCTTCCCCAGCAGTGAGTCTAACCAAATGAAAAACATCAGTCACCTCCAGACACAGCATGTCCCCTCTAGACAGGAGCGGCCGCGTGCACACCCCCAGCCCCACTACAGGACAAGAGGCGACCCGACCTCAAACTCCTCTCAGTTCCACGGAGGCAGCGGTGCTGCCGCACGACCTAGTCCTTGGAGCTACACGAGAGGTTTGAAAGATCTTGGCTTTTACTTCCCAGTGCCAGCCTGCAAACACACGTGGGGAGGGGGGCGCGGAGAAGGTCTCCCCACACCCCCATCTTAGGGCACCCGGAGGCTCTGGGGCGGAGCGGGGACGTCCCGTTAGCCATCAAGGTGTGTTACCTGGGGCGGTGAGTGCTCTCCGCGGAGACCGGCTCCTCCGTCAGCCCCGTGACCTGAAGGCCGGCGGGGGCGGGGGCGGGGGGCGGCGGGGCTCCGGCGGGCTGGGCGCGCCAGGCAGAGCCCCGCGACGCGCGAGCGCCGCCCGCCCGCACCTGTGTTCCCAGGGGGCGGGGCCTCCTCCAGGTGTGCGGAGGGGGAGGACCGCGCCGCGGGCTCCGCGGGCCGCGAGAGGCAGGGCGTCCCCTCCCCCGCCCCGCAGACATGCGGGGGCCAGAGCCGTTCGCGGGCACCCGGCGTCCGCGGGATCCGCAGGCCCCGCCCGCCGGCCTCGGGGGGTAGGGGGCGAGCCCGCTGCGGCGCCGAGGGGGTTAAGCGGGCGGCCCGCGGCCGGAGCGCGCTTAACCCTTTGGCGCCCGCGGGTCGGCCAAGCCACGCCGGGGTGGCGGCACCCCGAGTCCCACGCGGCGGCCACCCCGACCGCGCGCGGTGCGGGGGAGCGCGGGCCGGGCCGCGGGGCGCGGGGCGCGGGGGCCCGGGGCGGCCCGGCGGGCGGGCGGGCGGCGGGCGGCGGGCGGGCGGGGGGGAGGGGACGGCGGCGGCGGGCGCGCAGCGTCGCCAGGGCGAAGCCGGCGTGCGGCGCGGCGCGGCGGGCGCGGAGCGAGCGAGCAGCGAGCGCCTCCGTCCCGGATGTGAGCTCCGGCTGCCCGCGGTCCCGAGCCAGCGGCGGCGCGGGCGGCGGCGCGGGCGGCGGGCGGCGGGCGGCGGGCGGCGGCGGGCACCCGGCTCCCGGCTCCCGGCTCCCGGCACCGCACCGCGGCGGGCGGCGGGCGGGCATGGGGGGCGCGCGGGGCGGCCCCGGCGGCCGGGCCGGCATCGCCGCGGCGTCCCTCCGCTAGGGGAGGAGACCCAGCCAGTTCTCCTTTGCAGCAAAAAATTACCTGTATATATTGCTAAGATAATATATACATCTGCTCTTATTTTTAAAAAAAGTTTATTTTGCTCCATTTTTGAAAAGGGAGCGTGGGTGGAGAGCGGTTTTTATAAATTATTCTTGTTTTCTGTTATCTGTCCTCGCCCTCCCCACCCCCTGCTGAAGCGAGGATCAGGGCAGGGGCCGCAGCTCCCACCTACCGGTAACCCCCTCACCCGCTCCTCCCCCGCCCCGACGCCCAGCCCCGTGCCCCGCACACAGTAGGCGCTCAATAAATGTTCGTGGATGATGATGATGATGATGATGAAAAAAATGCAGCATCAACGGCAGCAGCAAGCGGACCACGCGAACGGTGAGCAGCCGGAGCCTGGGCACCCTCCGCCAAATCGAATCCTTGTCATGGTCCTCCTCTTCCCACCCCCTCTTCCTTCTCGCCCCTCCCGTCTCGGATGCGCGGGGTGGGCTGAGGGGGTTGGAGAGGATGCTCCCAGCTCGGTGTCAGCTACACGCAGAGGGGAGATGCGTGACTGCCACTCCGTTCTCCCCTTCAGGCCTTGAATGTCAGAGTTAATTCTGCATTTGTGGGGTGGGGGCGGCCGAGGAGTCTGTGGAGTGCGGTGCCGCCCGAGGGGTGGCGGGCGGAGGTGATTCGGGTTCAGTGTCCTCGGGCTCAACTTTCCTCCGGCGCTTCCGAGCTACGGAAGGGTGGCTGTTGGTCTTCTCCCGAGCCCCCTCGCCAGCCTCCTTTCTCCTTCCCCTCCTTCCTCGCCCCCTGGTAGTCTCAGAATAAGGTCTTTGGTGGCATCGGGAAAATTCTAGATTTCACCTTTCCCGCCGGTGGGTGAAGCACACCCCTCCCCTGGAGAGGGAGGCCGGGTCTAGGACCTGCCGGCAAGGGGGTCGGGTGGCCGTGCTTATTCCCTCTCCCTGCGCAGGCTGTGCACACGTCGGTAACCTAGCAATGCCCGGGGAGCCGCTCCCGCTGTGGCGCTCCCCTCCCCACCCTGGCCCGGGCACCACGTGCAGTTACCACGCCGGCTGGGCTGGCTGGAGGGAGGCAGGAGTAGCACCTGGCAAGTCCTCCTGCCTCCTCTTTGGAGGTCGAAGGCACCCTCTGCATCCTGGTGGGCTCCTTGCCTTCCAGGGTTAGCATTCCCCAAGGAAAGGCTTGGCAGGACTCCTCTTCAGCTTGGAGCTGTCTGCTGCCTGCCCTCTTAGCCACGCCTCAGGCTGCTGGGCAGGTAGACCTGTGCTTGCCGTTGACTCTCCTTTATTCTTAGGGAGAATTGGTTTTGCAAGTGTCCATCCTTCTATCTCTGCCACTTCTCCTACTTTGGCTTCTATCTCAGTAAGGAGTTTGTGACCCATGGCAGGCAGGTGCTGGGGAGATGTGCTTGGGTGGTGACCTGACCCAAAGACAGATGGGTCTTTGCACATAGCCTCCTTGGAGTTATGCCGTGTGTACACCTGGGTACCAGTCTACACTAGCATGATTGCTACTTAGGCCTTGAAGGGCGCCTGGCACAATCCAGTCTGGCTATCCTAGGTGTAGGGGTGCAGAGTGCCTGCTTCATCTGTCTCTCTGAATGCTGTCTTGGCTGCTGTGGCTGCAATTTAAAATGCAAAAAAGCCCTAAAGATGTTTTCTGTTTTCGGAAGCCTGTGGAGGAAATGAGTCCCAAGCATCATGAATTTTCATTTGCAGGAAGTGTCAGTGCATAATCTAGGTATTTGTTATGGGGCTTTTGGTATTGCCCTGATGCCAGTGGGGGGATTTTTTTTTTCCATGCTGGAAAAAAAAGATTTTGTGGCTGTGGAAAGATATTGGAGTAACACCCTGAAAATGATTAAGACTATTGAATTATTGGCACTGCCTCTGTGTGTGTGTGTGTGTGTGTGTGTGTGTGTGTGTGATGGAGGTAGTTGTTTTGCAGGAAAGCTGTTGTACATGTCTGTTAACTCACTAGAGATACATGGGTTTTAAAAGTCAGAAAAGATGTGGAATGAAAATGTGAATGACCTCTGTCAGAAGAAATACACTGAAAGAGTCCTTGGGAGATGAGACTCCCTTGAAGACACCGTCATGTTGGGTGCCACGCTGGAATGGTTCAAAAAATAAGACATGAGGGTCAAAGTGGAAACATGGGGATCATTTCTTCCAGTTATTGATGGGAAATAACCTTGGTTTTTTCCAATACGGGATTTTCTTTTCTTTCTTTCTTTCTTTCTTTCTTTCTTTCTTTCTTTTTAAAATTTTTCCTTTTCTCCTTCTTCCCAGAGGCAAACTATGCAAGAGGCACCAGACTCCCTCTTTCTTGTGAAGGACCAACTTCTCAGCCGAATAGCTCCAAGCAAACTGTCCTGTCTTGGCAAGCTGCAATCGATGCCGCTAGACAGGCCAAGGCTGCCCAAACTATGAGCACCTCCGCACCGCCACCTGTAGGATCTCTCTCCCAAAGAAAACGTCAGCAATACGCCAAGAGCAAAAAACAGGGTAACTCGTCCAACAGCCGACCTGCCCGCGCCCTTTTCTGTTTATCACTCAATAACCCCATCCGAAGAGCCTGCATTAGTATAGTGGAATGGAAGTATCCTTTTTTTGGGGGGGAGGGATGTCTTTCTCATTTTCTCTTTTACCATCTGTCCTTTAAAAAGATTTGCTTTCTGAAATGGCACTTAGAAAGCGGCAGCAGTCTGGAATGTGAGCAACAGAAGAAGCTGTATGTAAAGGGTTTCATTGTGTTTACCTCCTATTTTTTCAGGGTGCAGAGGGGTGGCTCTGTGGGTATACTGAGCCTGCTGCTGTGTGTGTGTGTGTGTGTGTGTGTGTGTGTATGTGTGTGTGTATGTTGGTAAGGGTGTGGCAGTGACAGTCTGAAACTTCAAAGTGATAGATAACTAAAATGTGAAGTCCTTTGACACTAGATGGTTAGTTTGAAATCTGCCATTATTTTGGGCAGTGGTGTGCACTGAGCCTATGCAGATAAGGTATGGTGGTTTTTTAAAAAATGGCTTTTTGAGTCTGTCTAGAAGTAAATACATTTTTGACCTTTAGTAGAATCTTCTCATTCTGGTGTCTGGAATTTGCTTCCTAAGCCCCAATTAGTGCTGAGGTGGCTTCTACCTCTGACATTTGGTGATTTTAATTGTTCAGGTAGCTACAAATATGAACACTTGCTTCATAGGGAGGGAGCAATTTGTTCATCAATGCTATGACTTCCTGGAATTTCCTTTTGACCATTTCAAAAAAGGACATTTGAAACGTGAGCAGGAGGCAGCGTGTGGAGGCAGCGGTTTGCAGGGCCTCTTCTTCCTGAGGCCTCATGAGCTAGAGAACAGCCCTGTCAGTGGAGGAATTTGCAGTTGCTGCCTTTGTAAAAAAATTCTGTCTGTGTCCTTGGATTGGAGTTCCATTTCTGGGTGTCTCCTTTGTATTTTTAAAACTGAACTCCACGCATCCCCGGATGGTTGCAGAAGTAGGGTTCTGTGCCTGTTCACCCCTTTCCTCACCCCTTGAGGCCAGACCCCAGACACTGCCACCCTTTGGAAAAGGTTGGCTGAGGTCTTCTGAGCAAGCTGCTTTCTAATTAGTTGGATGATTCACTGGTCTGGGTAAAATAAAGCATTTCCTTTTCCCAGAAGCAGATTTGGGGCTGGCAGGGGCTTTAGAGCAGTTCCTACTCCTAGGAAGGTGTGTGAATATAGGGATTCCCCTCCATGCCCTGGGGGATAGAAGGACCCTGCAGAAAAGGGAGGATGTTGGCAACAGGTTCCAATGCGGGGCAGAGACCCCTTATCATTTGAGTACCCAGTTAGGCAGATGTTTGTGTGCCCTCCGTCTTAGCTGGCTGTTTTCTCTGCTCATAGACACGAGTTAAAATGAGGTAACTGTCTAGAAAGGTTTTGGAGAGAACAGCCAAATGCAAGGGTAGGATTGGAGGGGTTTTCGTGTGCTTTTCTTTTTAGAACAGATGTCTCTTCTCTAGAGGGAGTTGTGGTGTCTCTCACCTAGCTGAGGTTGTGTGGCTGTGTTTTCTCTCTGAGCTCTTTTCTACCCTGAGGATAGGAGGGAGCCAGGTAAGTAGGGGCACCTCCCTGGCATCTCTGGAGTCAGTGGCAGTGCTTGCTCTCAGCCAGAAAGCTCTCCTCAGGTTGGCTTGATGAGACACTGAGTAAGCAGAGACCTCTCAGTGGGGTCATTAATTTCATGTGGAGTGAGGTGGGAGGTCTGGTGCTGTTTCTCTTTGTGCACAGTAATTTGTATATAGCAATTGATGTATACTGAGAGAATTCCTGGATCATGCTGCCGACTCCCCTAACTGCATTGCCAGATACATGTGCACAGGCTGCCGGTACTGGCAGAAGCCTGCCCACAGTGGGACAGTTTCTTTTTTTCAAATGACAGTTTCCTTCTAGTTCAGGGAGCAGATTGTAGAAATCCGCCTAAAGCTGGCTGCACCAGGCCCTGTCAGCACTGGGAGAAAGAGAATCTGGTCTTGTCTGACAGGCAAGGCAGAGGATCCTGCACTTGCTTGGGGGCATGGGGAGTGTGCACCTTATCAGAAGGAAGCTTTAGATCAGGGCCACCTATTTCTGTGTTGCTCAGTTCTGCTTATCTTGTAGAACTCTTGTGGCAGTGAGAGAGTAGTTACCAATGCTGGAGATTGAAACTGGATCACTGTAGAGGAAAAATACACCTTGGTTTGGTTTTCCTGAACAGTGTTGGTTCTTTTGAGGTTTGCTGGTTTATCACTTAGGTATTAATAAATTAAAAAGGAAGAATGGTGGTGTGGAGGGGATGGGAGAGATAGTAAAATTTCATTAGGAACTGCTAACAGGGAAAAATGAAAAGGAGTGTTTGAAAAATTTTTAACATGGATGGCCTTAAAGCGGGACCCTTGAACAAAAGATTTTGTAATCCTGGGTAAGTGAAAAGAATAAATATGAATGAAAGCTAACTGGCCTTAAAAGCAAGCCCATCAAAATTAGTCGGGGAATAAAGTTAGTGTCCTTAAGGCAGTGAGCACCAGAGCTCTTCAAGGGGATGCATTTTCCTGAAACTCCAGAGGGTATCTCAGGAGGGCTGAGGGGCCTTTGTTTCCTTCAGCATCTTTAGATTTCCCAGAAGGATGTCAGGATGAGTGGCCAAATGTCTGTTCCACCCTGAAACCCTTAGTACTTCGAGGTATTTAGTTTCCTGGTGGCCTTGCCTTTTGTAAGTGAGTGTATGGGAGAAACACAGTTGTAAATTCAAGCCCGGGAATCAGATTAGGTTGGTGCTCATGAAACCTTACATTTGGAAAGGCTGAAAGCCCAAAGAAGAAAAACAGTCATTTTGGCAGATGTCAAATTTTGTGTTGCCAGTTTTGACAATGTCTTTTAATAACACCAGAATGTTTAAGCAAGTATCTGTTGGAGGCTGTGTCTTCTACACAGACCCCCGAGATTTAGATTTGTTAAAATTGTACTTTGCAAGTGTCTGGTGCTGATTTCTTAGAGCTTTCTATTTAATTTGTTTATAAATTGAATGCAGTAACCACATTATAGACTGAGCTTCAGTCCAGCTCTAATCTGAAACAGTGATAACCATTGATGTCTCTGGTACAGAATGCAGAGGAGGGAGCTAAACGCTGGCTCTTTTATTTTAGCATCTGAGGTCTTGGAATATGCCACAGGACAGTCACAGGTGGAATGGAGACAGTCCTGGGGACTTGGCCTGCCTCCATTCATTCTGAAACCAGGTGATTGAGACTCACCCAGCCAAGAGGGTTTCCCAAGAAAATGGCTGTAACACATGGAAGTGAGGATTTGTGGAAGAGATTTTGGCTCACGATGGCTATCGCAGGCAGGAATTTAGCTTTCTAAGGTCCTTGTTGCTTTCAAAACTACAAGAGGCAGAAACCTGGTTCACACAGTGCCCTAATTGGATGTACTTTCAGGTTTTAATATAAAATGTACAGTGGAAGGATGAGTGTAATGTGATCCTTGCAACAGTAGAAAAGGACATGGAGAGGTCATTTGATAGGAAGATCTACTGATGATTACTTCTGCAAACCTAGAAGTTCTAACAGTCTGTTGACAAAGAATTGATGTCTGTAATTTTTGTTTTAAAAGTGATTCAAAAGTGGTGTGATTGGGAGTGTGATGAGAGAGATGATTTTTGTTTGCATAACACATATGTACCTTAACAAAATTTTTCAGACCATTTGACATATTTATATTATTGGCTATTTTTGCCAATTGTGTGGCCTTAGCTATTTACATCCCATTCCCTGAAGATGATTCTAATTCAACAAATCATAACTTGGTAAGTGTCCTCGGAGTTCTTGCTTGTCCTGATGTGTGGTTATCCTTTGCTTCTATACTTGAACTGGCAGTTGGCTTTCTGGGTGGTTGAAGTTTACAGCTATGCATGTGATGTTTCCTGGAGCTTTGCAACAGTGTGGGTTGGGTTTTTTTTTTTTTTTTTGACCTGTATTTTCAAATTTATAATGAATGAAAGTGTTTGAAGTCATGAATTTTGTATAAATAGATGTGGAACTCTTTATGGAAGAGGTTTGTAGCAGATTTAAAAATAACCTTTCTCTCCACATAGGCTTTTGTTGTCTACCATTCTTTTCCTGATAATATCAGCTTTTTGTTTGTTTTAAACCCAGTGTCATGGGGGAGTGGTAGGTACTTTGGTCATTTTTTTCTGGTAAGTAGAAAATTGTCAAAGACTTTGTATACAAATGATTAGTCCTTAGAGAAGAGAATACAACAAAACTAATAAATTTACATGGAGCATAATTTGGAGAAGAATATAGCACAGCACTGAAGTTTCTACTCCTGTGAGATGTACCAAGATACGATGATCCTATGGTTAGATAAATTGGGATCCTTCCATATACTTTATTGCCCTATTAAAGATTTATAGCACATGTTAGCTTAGCAAAAGCTCCAGGAGGGTCTGTAGTTAAAAAACCAGTTTCTATTTGCTTAATGCAGCTTGTCCCTAAAAGTAATTGGTCATGGATTCTTTAAACATATTTTTGGCAGAACACATTACGAAACCAGAGTTTCATGGAACTTCCTTTGGGAAAGGTTGATATTGTTTAAAAAAACAAGACTAAGGAGCATGTTGGGGCTAGGAGCTTGTCCTACCTGACTGTCAATTAGTATTTGGGGGCGTTTCCCATACTCTTTCTGCATTGCCACTCACTCATCTGTCAGTTAAGGGGCTCAGAAGAGAAGATCACAGGGATTGTTTTTACCTCTGACATTCTGTAATCTTTCTTGATGATTCAGAAGCCATTTCAGGATCTTTTGGTGCTTAGCATCCTTCTTGCAAGGATCAGCCTTTTATAATTGGAGACCATGCCGGATGGCAGGTGAGGGACCAGAGCTGAGTAACAGGAAAGTATTATTTTACTTTCCTATCTTTTAGCTAGCTTCACTTGCCTTTGGTTTCTCTTTTTGAAGGTGTATTTTAGTAGGGCTGGATGTTTATTAGGTGAGTGTTGTAAAGACAAAACTCTGTGTGTGTGTGTGTGTGTGTGTGTGTGTGTGTGTTGTGGGGGTGGGAGCTCTAATGGGTTTAGAAGATACTGAAATTATGCTCTTGTGATTTTGACCATAATGGTTTATGTACAGGATTTCATGTTACATTTAAAATGTTGTGGCATATTTCAGATGTAGCAGCATGTCTATTCATATTTAGGCCTTTCTAGTCTGATGTCTACAGAATTTAAGAAATATTTGGCTATTGCTACTGCAAACACAACTATAAATGGGAATTGGAATAGACTACACCTATCAACACTCTCTGGTTGTATAAATTCATTTATTCTTTATGAGGGATGATTTATGTAAGTTTGGATATTTTAAATAGTTTCTGATTTGGTTGTAGACATGTGAGGTTAAATGATCATTTAAAGGAAAAGCAGAAGTAGTGAAAAGCCCCCCTTCAGTGGGGGTAGATTATCATAGTCTAGGCCACAGATGGTGTCAGCATTGTTACCAAATTTAACAATGTGGATGGTGACCCAGTTTGTTGCTTTTTGTACTCAAGAGAGCATGATTAAATAAAGTTAGAAAATAAATACCTTTCAGAAAGGCAGATTAATTCATATCAATGGAATAATTAATGTAGCTGCATGTGTAAGCCAATTAATATTCTGATTTTTCCCAGGGAAATTCAGGGCAGCTCTATAAGTGCTGTTCGGCCATTTGGCTTTCTCAGCTACTAAGTGGGAGAGTGAAGTATGAGAATAAAAAATCTTTCTTCTTCCCCTTGGCAACACCTCCCCAGTGATCCTTTCTTGACAATTCTTAAACAGCAGCTTTTTTTTTTTTCTTTTTGTGGGGAGGGGCAGTATGTTACTTTGGCAGGCCTTTTTAAAGACCAACATTCATTCCTTTGATCTCTTCATACTCTGAAACTCAGAGCATCCATGCTTGTGTCCTGTGTTCCCCGGGATGGTCCCATGGCCAGATGGTTTATTCTCTGCCTGACTCTTTAAATACTGCCTTTCTCTCTCTGGGAAGTGAAGATCTTTGCGGATTTCCCCAGACTCTGAGCAAGGTCCCATGCCATGTCAGTCCTCCCGCCCAGGAGCAGGGTTATTTTTTTTTTTTAATACATTTGACCCAATTTATACCAAAGCGATTGCTCTATTTTTGGGATCGGTTTAGAGGCAGCTGAAGGAAGCTTATTTTTCATCTGTAGTAAATACCTTTCAATTAATAATGGCGAGACCAAGGACAGAGACCCATATGGGTACTAAAACTGTACCTGTCAGGCAGCTAGGGCCTCTGCCTCATAGCTCTGTAGGAAAAGTGTGTGTGGGGTCCTCAGAGTCTGATTCCAGGCCAGACGTGTGGAAGAAATTTCTGTCAGTGACAGGTCATTTGTAGTGAAATTGTTTCTTTTGTTGGGTAAGAAGTGTGGCTGCCCCCACTGGTCCAGTGTGTGCTTGGCCCCGGGCTGCATGCAGCTTCAGGTAGCTCTGGGATTTGCAACTGCCTTGGGGGCAGCAAGTTTTCCCAGGCTTAGTTGTTTTTTTTTTTTTAAATATATAAACAACCTCAAGTTTCTGTGCAGCTTTCATTTGTGGACTTGCAGTGACTAGTGGCAGCTGAAGCCATGGAAACAGTGCAACTCAGTTCCCACAGTAATAGCTCTCTTAGTTCCGTCAGCAGCAGCAGTATTTCCTCCGCTGCACTTATTGAAAGCATATATCATTTATTTAATTTTCTTCTTGCACAGGAGGGGGAGAGCTCTTCTGTATGGAGTGTCAGAGTAGGGATGATTACAATATTGCACTTGACTGTTGAAAAATGCTTTATATCGCTCCCCCAAATAAGCAAACTTCAGTTTCTCATAAGCAGCTGATGTGGTTGAACAGTTTTCAGTCTGTGCAACCTGTTTCTGTTCCTGCTGCCCTTCCCCCCAACACCCCAGCTACAGCCTGGTTCTCTGTGGGGCCGAACTGCCTCAATTTAGAGCTGTCTAAAATGGGAATGCACATCACCAACTAGTTTGGACTTTCTTTGCGGTCTGCTAATGACTGCGCAGAGGGCCTTTCTATACCTTTACCTAGCAGAGAGCCTGGCTCAGGCCAGGGATTCCATAGATGGTTGTCAGACTCACCTACAGGTATGACTAAGTCTTTGACCCTGTTTCTGTCCCTTTCTTGTTTTGTTGAGGCCGGTTTGTTTGTGTCTTTAAACTGTTGACACTATCTATACAAAATTCCTCATGTCTTCCCTTCCTCTCATTCACATCACTGTTGGGTGACTTTTGCTAGGCTTCAGTGGCTAATCACTAACCCCCCCCCCCACACACACACAATGCCCCCCTCCTCCTTGGACTGGTTCAGTTTTTTTTTTTTTTTTGATTTATTCTCCCTGCTTTTCCTTTACAGCTTTACCCATTTGTCTAGAACTCCTTACACTGGTGAGGAGTTCTAAACATCGCTCTCCTCCCCTCTCTGGCTTTCTGGCTTTTCATCCACTTGTGTTCTCCATTTGAAATGCCTCTCTCTCATCACCCTTCCTTTATATGTCACTATCCTTATAGCTATTCAGGAATAATCTCAAGTTATGCCTCTTCCATGTGGCCTTTTCTAACCCTGATCTGAAGTAACAGTCTCAGCTGCACCTCTCTTGTGGCACTTTGTATAGAAAGAACCTGTACTTTAGTTGTTTATATCCATACTCTACCTTCATCTTCTCAAGCATCTTCAGAATGCCTGGCTTGGTGGTACTTAGTTGTTCACTAAGTACTATTGTTGATGAGCCCCAAATGAGCTCTCTCCCAGGAGAATATTAACCCATTCTTTGTTCTGAGTCATAGTTAGGATTTTCTTGTGTGATTGGTCCTTTTGTGGATTCTTGGTGGTTCTTGGGGTGGGTGGGAAGTTATAAAACTTCTGCACATTTATTCCTGAAAAGTGTAGGGTCTTGTGACCCTTCCTCTGTTGCAGCTCTGCTGGAGGAGCCTGTGGAGCTGGATCAGAGCTGCCACCTAGCATATTCTGTGCTCTGGCTCCAGGGCTCCGCAGCAGAGTGGCGGGAGCCCCTCTGGGAGGCGGAACTGGCTGTGAACGCTGTCGGCAGAACCTGATGCCTTACAAGGGTCAAAACCACTGTATGACTGTCCACCGTGATTCCATTCTTTTCTTTGGGGTTGAGATCCTAATATACGGTATTTCCTGGGCTTAAACAGCAAATTCCTTGGACCTGCACAGTCATACAGCTTAGTGTCTCATGGTTTTGCGCTTCACTAGTGGTGTGACTTATAATACCTGAAACACAGTTCGTAATCTGGTGCATTGCGCTTAGCCTAAAAGGTGGGTGTTCTGTACCTCATCTACACTGTGTCTTTGCTCTGTTGACTTTTTGTTTGAGTTGTGCCATTTTGTTTCTGCACCTAGATTCTGTCTAGGACCCTGACGTGCTGCTTCTGTAGCTCAGCTCCTTTGATTCTCCTCTATGCCCTACCTCTCACCCCACCTGCCTAAGTGCCGGCACAGTAGGGACTCCAAAGTTAATCATTTCGTTTGGTGTTGTTTTGTTGTAACATTAATGAGAAAAAAAGAAATCCTGGCTGACACTGAAAGGAACAGTGTTATTCGAGGACCAGCTTCCATCAGACGCCCTTTTGCTTCAAGTCTCGGTTTCCAAGAACGTTTTGACAACATTAAGCCAGGACTTGCTGTGCTTGCTCTGCCTTTGCACTGCACTCTCCTCTTCATAGAGAGGAGCCTCTTTGCCTTGTTTTATAACTTTTGGGAAATAATTTGGTATGTGGCTCTGCAGAAGGGCCCTGAGTTCTGACAACCTGACTTTGTTGCTCTTTAGCTGAAGGACTTCAGATGAACCTAGCATGTATGTTGCCAGAAGCTGAGGCCCTGTCTCACTGTGGACCTACCCTTGTCCTTGGCACACAGTAGGCCTTAAGGAAGTGCATGTAGAGTGAACAAGTCAATAAATGAAGGACCATACAAGGACTGCTCAGTATGTCTTTATAGATCAGTAGTTAATTTTCAACAATTGGCTAATGATTAATGTTTGCCTGAGAAGCTGACTTTCATTGTCTGATATTAATGAGGAAACACCTGTCAGAGTTTGCCCTTAATTTCAGGATTGAATCTTTCTTGGTAAATTTAACTCTATTTGTAGCAGGGAGGGCAAAAGACAGGTATGTGATTCTTCCCGAATCCCTAAGTCCTCAACTGATTTCTGTAGTTGGGGCTGGAGGTGAGCCACATCTAAGTGGTTGTGTTACATCTCACGTGAAGTTTGCTGAGGGAGGGAGAGTCGCCAACGACCAGAGCAGATGGACTTGTAGCGACACTACCCAAATCATAAAATGTGAAACAGTTTATGTGCAAATAACTGCATCTCTTTTGCAGTCTGACCTCATTTTGACAAAGAACAAGTCACCTCGCTTGACCTTTTATTAAGTGGACTTTGATCTAATACTGATAGTTTTTCAAAAATCAAATCCAACTCTTAAAGGAATTCAAATTTGCTACTATTAAACTTCTTATTCCAAAGGTGTCCTCACTCCTTTGGTTTGTTGGTTTAAAAGAGAATCTCATTTATAGTCACACCTTACTAGAACTTCCCTGCTAAGATTATTGAAAAATGAGTCTCTTTTAAAGTGTGAGGATATTCAGAAATCTTGGTGTATTAGCTAGAACTTGTTGGACAACTCAAATTGGCTTAGTTGGAAAAAATAAAAGGTATATGTGTGTTTATGTTTGTATAACTTATTAACTGACTGAAAAGTCCAAGAGGTAGACATTATATCAAGTGCTGCTAGAAACGGTCTTCAACGAGGACATCAGGATCCCAGCCCCTTCCCACCAACCCCATGGTAGTCCAACTGGCCTCCAGTGGGTCTCCCTCAGCCATCACCTGAAATGTGCATCCCCCTCAAACCAATTGTGAGAGTGCCTTTGGGGAGATGCATTCCTTTTTTACTTTTAGGTCAAGTCATATTTTATTTTATTTTATTTTAAAGATTTATTTATATAAGAACTGGGGTACAGTCAGAGGCGCAGGCGGGTGAGAGAATACCAGAGACAGAGCGGCAAGCAGAACAGGCAGACGGACCAAAGACATTGCTGAGGGGAGCAGTGGGCAAGGCCCGAGAGGTCTGCAGCACCATGTGGGTTTCTCCATGGCTGGCTGGGAGTCGAACCTGTGCTGTGGATAGCTTCACAGCATGGCGCTCAACCCACTGTGCCACCGGGGAGGCCCAAAGTCAATATTTTAACAATGATTGTGTGAGAAACAAGAGCTCCCCTGTAGCAGATTTGTGAGCACTTCCATTTTTAACTTTTCCCATCAATATTTAATATTTAACTATCTGCAAAACGTGACACAGAGGGGACAACTTGCCCAGCAGTGGAGAGACATATGTCTTGTTAAATCCCGGTGCTGGTGACTCTAGAAGAGACTCCAACAGCTCCTTCCCTAAGTAAGTTCCTAAGGAAATTCCAGAGGCCCTAATGTCCTGATGGCTGGGCTGCAGGGAAGGGCATGCAGGGTGTTACTGTCATGTGTGTGATATGCCAAGGGGAGAGATGTTGGTGGGTGTCCCTGGGGTGGTGGATCATTCAGAAAGAGGGGTTAGCATCTCTGTTTCTGCTTCCTACCTTGCTCAACCTGGAGCTGTCTGCCATTGGCAGTAGAGCATGTGTCCACAAATCCTGTTCTGCCCATGTCATTAAAATAACAGAAGGACAGAAGGTTTCTTCCCTTTTTAACTGAAGTGAGATTGTTGTATTTGCAGCTGGAGTTTTTGCAGGCAGTAAGGCTTTGGGTAAGCAGAGTTGGCAATGGGAGGTGGGGAAGAGAAGACTATGGGGACAGCTGAAGATGGGGATGAAGGAAGAATTGCCTTAGGCGATCAATACTCTCCTCCTTCCCCCCTCCATTTCTCTCTCTCTCTCTCTCTCTCTCTCTGTACTTGTGATGGGAAAAAACTCTGTGTGGGGCAGATGGGTGGATGGATGCATGTGTTTTTGATACATACCTCATAGGATAAAGCCAAGTTCTTCTGGTGGTTTTAACTGAGTAGGGCCACAGACTCTGCTCAGGTTGGGGGAAAATGGCTTTCTTCTTCTCCAGAACCTCAAAGCAGTTACTTCTGCTAATTTCTCCTCCCTGTTGGTTGAGTCACTGGACATCTATTGAAATTATTGGATGAGTGAATGTGATGGTCAGACTGGAGAGATAAGGGGGACTGACCTGAAGAGAGAAGGCAGCATACTGGCAGGGGAGAAGGAGGCTGGCAGGTGGTCCAGCCTGGGGAGGTAGATGGGTTTGCCTGGGGGTGCAAAGCAGGCTTGGGGAGACTCTTGCTTTTCCCTGCCTCCTCCTCCTCTGTCCAAGTCTAGCACAATGTAGACTCCCAGATATTTTTGTGGAGCTGGAATGACCCGTGTTTATAAGAAAGGAAGTCAAGGCACCATTATTCAACAAATATTTATTGAGACTTACTCTGCAGAGCATGGCAGGCTGAGTGTCCCTGACTTCTAGTGGGTGCTGTTGCAGCTCACTGTGCCCTGCCACCCACCTTTTGTTGGGAAAAACCCACAATGGGGCGGTCCTTTTTGGTTTTTGTATTTTTGCATTCTTAAACAAATTTATACAAGTATTAACCTGAGTACATTATTCTAGGCAATTAAAGCAATACAGATAAAGTGACAGCCCCGTTTTACCTATCAGTTTGTTCTAATCACAACCATCAATTTGGCGTGATCCTTTCAGAATGATTTTTCACTGTGTGTGCATATGTATGTATGGAATCTGTGCATTTTGGAATACATCTATATATATCTCCATATAGTTTGGGTATTTAAATTTTACTCAAGGGGGAATATGATGCTTGCGGTACAGTGTTTACTTTTTTTCTCTTAATGTGTCCTTCAGACCTTTCTGTGTTTGTATGAGTTTGTCAAGCAGTGCTGCATTGAATAATCTTGTATGTGCGTCCTTGTGCATACACATGAACTTTTTTTTAGGGGAAGCACTTAGATGTGAAGTCTCTGGGAGGGAGGGCAGTGTACTTCTAATTTCCATATTTACTGCCACGTTGCCCTCCACTCAGCCTGGATTCCTTTGCGCTCCCACCCCACATTTCCTTGAGATTGGCAGTCATTCCACTGCTCACAGTGACCTCATTTGCTCTTTATCTTGGGCTCTGGGAAAGGAAATGTTGAGGGTGGGGGATAGCTTCTCTCTTGGATTTTGGTGGGCAGAAAGTCCATGAACCCCAAGCACTAGATTTCGTAGTCTCTTTTGAACCACTGACCAGATGAAAGGCACCAGAGCTTATTATTCTTTCCTTACTTTGGGTGTTGTGCCCTTGGGTTCTGGGGCTCTTTTAAGTGAAACCTTCATTTTAGGAAGCTAATAGGTAAATAAATTCCCAGCGCAGAAAACAAATCTTAGTTTTGGAACGTTTGCTACAGTTCAATTCCAAGATAAAGATATTCTAAGTCCCTGTTGCAGAAGCAAAATAGTGGATTTGGTATGTTTCTGCTGTTCCATGTTCTTAGATTATTAACTTTTATTTTCACACCCAGTAAAAAAGTCCCTCTGTTTTTGTGGTATTTATATCGGTTTACGCTCTTTTTACTTCCACAAACTTTGAAAATGGAACTCTGTGAAAAATGGGAGCAATGGAGAATCCACAGGGAGCAGCTTGCCCAGGGGTTCCAAGTGAATGGCTCTGTTAACAGGAGTCACTGAATTGGCCTTTAGGTTTTCCAGCAGGGGCAGCTAAAGGGAGCACCTCCTCTTTATCCTCTCAACAAAGGGAAGCAGCCATGTTCATTCAGAGAAGCACTTTCTAGGAGCCGAGTCCAAGGAGGGGCCTACAGCGTGGGGCCCTGTCCCAGGTGCAGTGCTGTGGCACCAGGAGCCATGTCTTCGCTGTGCTTTTGTTAGAGTCCTGCCAGCAGATGATGTCTGGCTTCAGAGCTTCTAAAAGGTTAAGGCACAGCATCAATCTGTGGTACAGTGAAAGCACTTCTACATTCTATTAGCGCTTCGCTTTTTAATGATATAAATCACTCTAGGACTAACTGCAAAGATTCAAAAAGAATAGTTTCACGTAGATGTGGATTCAGTCATACCTAAATAACTTTTGAAGCATTTATTATATATAAAATATAGTCCATTAAATATATTTGCTCACTGTCCTAACCCCGTTTAAGTCAGGATACAAAAGGATAGTATGAATTAATGCAACCCCCCCATTTTTAAGAGATAGTTTTATTATTTCACTCTAATGTAAGCTGAGGAAATGGCCAATATTTTTAAGAGGACATCCTTGAATGTTCAGTAAATAGATAACAATGGGGTATAATGAAATACTGTTTATATTTAAATGACTGCTTTTAAATTGTACAAAAACAGCTTGAATGGGTAAAATGCTGCCCTTTTATACTAGTAATTAGCTCCTTAGTCCATTTATTCCTGAGCATGCAAAAGTGAGCTTTTCTTTGGGCTTTCACTTATTCTGTATTATTGAATTATAATTTAATGGCAAATGTATCTGAATCTCTTTTCAGAATTTTTATCTGGTGGGAGTGAAATGAAAACATCTAAAGTTCTAAATTAGATTTAGGGAAGGTGGTGACACCTGGCAAGAATCTGGAAAAAGAGAGGCATTTAAGAAATCTTTCCCTAGAACCAGGCGAGGTAGTCCTCTTTTGATCAGGGCAGGGGAAGCGTTAATATCTTTTAGGACTGCCAGCTGAGCATTCTAAGTGATACCAGCAGAGTCAGGTGGGGCAATTGTTGGTCAGATGCCTGGTTTTAATTTAATCTCAATGGTGTTGTAAGGGAGTGGCAGACTCAGGTTGGAGTCAGAAAGGAGGTCTCTGAACTTTTCAGACCCAGCACTTGATTTACCCAGGACCACAGTGTGAGAGGAGAGCTCAGTGTTTCTTCTCACTCACCCCCATAGCAGCCCGGAGTCCTAATTGAAGCCAGGTGCTTCTCATCTGCCCAGTGCAGGGTCAGAGAATACCAGAGACAGCTATGGCATCTGGAAAATTAGATCACAAACGAATGTCTCTTCAGGGCGGGCTGGACAGTCAATTGACATTTAATTACCACCTCCATTTTTTTCTTTATCTTTCAAAAGATAGTTTTGATTAGTTCTTCATTCTCTGTTTAACTCATAAACTGTTCTCTTACTTTGTTCATAAGTTCCAATTTGCAGCAATCACTTGGCCATAGATGGCCTTACTATTTTATGGAAAAAGTCAGGGCATTGGTCAGTGAATATGGTTGGGCAGGGAAGAAGCAGCAGAACTAGTTAGCAAATCCCTCTATCTTTCCTCAGTTGCCTTATTTCACTTATTTTTTAAAAGATTTTTATTTATGCATATAAGAACTGGGGTTCAGGCCAGAGGTGCGGGTGTGTGTGTGTGTGAAAGGATTCACCAGAGACGGAGTGACGAACAGAACAGGTGGATTGACTGAAATACACTGCTGAGGGGAACAGTGGGAGAGGCAGGAGAGGTCTGCTGTGCCATATGGGTAGCTCCCTGGCTGGTTGGGGATTGAACTCTTGCTGCAGAGGTTGTAGATAGCTTCATAGTGCTGTACTCAACCCCTTGGCCACCAGGGAGGCCCAGTTGCCTTATTTTAGTGTGGTTAGCATACCCTGTCTTTTTGACTGTAACTGTAGGTACAGAGATGTCTTTTTTTTCCTTACTAATTTGTGGCTGACATTTATTGAGCTAGGTGAGCTTGGTAAGTATAATTTTCTTTCGTTCTCATTTATCCTCATCATAAACTCAGGGAGGAGATACTGCTGAAGTGCTTGCTTTTTAGGTGGGAAACAAGGCTCAGTGTTAAATTGCTCACAGGAGGCCCCAAGGCCTGGTAACTGGCGGGGCTAGGAGTTACACCTGAGCTTTCTGACGCAAGCGCCCATGCTTTAGCACGAGGGAAGTTAAGGCTTGCTGCAGACGCCGTCTGGATGCGCACAGAGGAGGGTGAGCCCAAGCGGCAGAGCAAAAGTTGAAACTCAAGGTGGGTCTCCATGGGCAGGCCTCTCATTCGTGATTTTGGTTAGACCTTGGAACCTAAGTTTGGGGACTGGCGTAGAAACTGCTTCCATACCTCCTCCTTCCCGCCACCCAGAGGCATTTCCAGGCTGGAGTGGGGCTGGAAGACTGTGACCAGAAAGAACAGGGTGAACACCTGCTCTGTGACCTTCTAAAGTGCCTTCTGAATCGTCTAGGTAAAATGGGAATGAGTAGAGGAGTGGAAATTTGGGCATGAAGTTGCTTTTACGGCATTTTAATTTCTTGAAAAGCGTTGTCGAAAATAGAAAGTGGGAGCTCTGGTGCGGCCTGGGTTTGTGCTGAGCTCTAGGTGGCCGCAGTGTGGCCCGTTAGGATGAAGGGGTCAGTTCTGGCTTTGCCATTGGCCTCTGGGGCTAGGTAACCTGAGTCTTCTCCTTTCATGTAAAAGAGGAACTAGAGTGGCTAATGAACAGGGTTCTTATCCCAAGTCCTGCTCCTAGAGAACTTGCGGGCAGCATGGGCCGCCGCTGGGTGGGTGATTCACTGGGGTGTGCTGGGGTGCTGTCCTTTGGCCTCGGCACGGTCCTGTGAGGCAGGGGCTATGTCCTGATCTTCACAGACAGAAACTGGGAATCTATTTCCCAGGCTGTCTCTCATTCCCTGCTTGGTGCAGGTGGGAGACCCCAGGCCATCTCTTGATTTTAATGTTGCTCAGAAGAGGAAAGCCATGATGTAAGATGCAGAACAGCTGTCAGGGCAGCCGTGTTCCCAGAAAGGCTGATTGTGGTTGCTAGGACTGGAATCATGACCGTGATCACTAGCACCTATGTGTGCGTATGCCAGAGTGTCTAGTTCCGTCCCCACAGCTACCTTGTGAGGACTGTGCACACTGTACAGAGCAGGTGGCCTTGGCCCGGGGCTGGTCAGTGACTCACCCAGGAGGAAACAGCCGGTGGTGGCAGAGGCCCTTCCACTGCTCTGTGTGCCGGGCACAACTGAGTTGTCCTGCAGGTGGTTTGGTGGGAGACCAGAGCTTACAGGTGGGCAACTTGCCAGAGCTCATCAGAACCCAGTTGTTTGTTCCTCTCTGCCATGTAGTCCTTGACCTCAGTTTCCTCACCTCTAAGTTGAGAATGATAATAGTGCCCCCATGTTGTTGAGAGGATTAAAAGTAATTTAGTAAGGGAACCACCAGTGCCGCATCATTAATTTCCTTATACAAGAAGTCCCAGCTTTTCAGGCTTTCAGGACCTGCCTTTGTCTGACTACCCCCTCCCTTCTCTTCAATCTTTTCTATCCCTAGGAGAGCAGAAACTTTGGGGGAAATTGATCTGGGTTTGGGTCCCAGGGTTTGCTGTTAACTAGCTTTGTGACTGATCATATTCTGTTACTGTCCTTTGCCTTAGTTTCCTCATATGTAAAATAGGAATGATAATGTTTACCTACAGCGTGAGGTCTTTGTGAGGAATCAAAATAACACAGGAGTCAGCCCCAGTTTGCCAAAAGGCATTTACTCTTGCTCAGAAAGGAGGCAGGGAGAGTCTCCTGCCTCCCAGCAAAGTTCATGGCTCAGCAGAGGCTGAGGTTGGGGGGATCTTCCCCTCTTCCCCTGGGAGCAGGCAGGCAGTTACAGTTTCATCCTTGTGCCCTTTCCCTAGTGTTGGTGTTTCTCCCCCCTTTTCCTCTGTGGCCCAGGGGCCAGTTTCTGTTCCTGGCTCAGCATTGAACAGCAGACAGAGCTGCAAGGGGCCCTTGCCGGTGAACAGCTGCCGCAAGGAGGCTGCCTGCTGATCTTGCGCGGGTGCTGAGGTCAGCATTTCTGCAGCAGGAGCCCTGTGTTCAGAGTCCTCTGTAGGTGAAAGCAGAGACAGTACAGTTTGGGGGCCCTGGGGTTTCAGATGGGAGCGTGTTCCTCTGCTGGAAGCGAGCGGAGGGCCTGTGACTCAAATCCTGTGGATGCAGGCACCAGGCCTCTTTCCCTGTCTGGTCTTCCCAACAAGTCTCGTGGTAGTAGTGACTCATACCCCCATTATGCAGATGAGGCAAACGAAGCCTAGAGAGGTTAACTGAACAACTTTGTGCTGAGGTCATAAATGTCATGATGTAACAGGGTGGTCCCCAGGAAAGGGGGAGGTTCCAGGTTCCCTGCCCCACCCAAGGGAGGGTGGAGCTGAGCAGAGAGAGAAGCTGCAGAGGAGACTGAGGAAGGAAGCAGGATGGAGCCAGAAGGAGACCTGGAGGAGGCACATGGAGCCTAGAGACACGCGAAGAAACTACGCTTGTCTTTTGGTAGTGGAGGGGGTGACACAGATGTGGGTGAGACCCGTGGGGAGGTGACAGTGGCAGCTTTTATCATGATTTTGATTTTGCTCTTTTCCTCCTGGGCTTGTCTGGTTGTTTCTGACCCTTTTCTGTGGGTCCCCACTGGAAGATGCCTTAGACTTGTGGCAGGCTTTGGGGCCTTGCTCTGGGCCAATCCCGTTTGGATGGACTTTTACCCACGAGGGGATGGGTAACTTTGGGTGCTTGATTTAGAAACTAGATTCTTTGCCTTCCCTGTATTGTTTCCTAGTTGTATTAAAGTTCCTTCCCATTAAAGTCTCATGTTTTGTGTTAATGCGGCGGATGGCAGAACCCTATATAGAATAGGCAGGTTTGCGGGGTTTGGGCTGCCCCTCTCCCTGCCCTGTAACAGTGGGACTGTGGTCACTGGCTCCACCATGTCAGCCTGTGCCTGCTGTGTGCAGGAGGCATGTCCCGGAAAGAAGGTTGGACTTGGAGTCTAGGGACCTGGTTTGAGTTCCTGTGCTGTGCCTTTGCTTCTCTGTGGCCCCTGCTGTCCTCACGGGTCATAAAGTAGGGAGTGAAAAGTCAAATGGGATATCTGTGAAAGTGTTTTCCATGCGAGAGAGCCGTTTACACGTGTAAGGGATTACCCTTATGATTACTGTCTGCTGAAAAGAGGGAATTCAGGGAAAGGCCTCAGGCCTCAGCTTCCCCCTCTCTTCCTTTAGGATGCAGTGCGAGACCAAGCCCCAGATCCACTCTTGTCTCCCTGAGATGCCGTTGTCACCTGTGGCCCCCCCCACCCCCCCAAGAAGAAAGCCACCCTTGAGTGGGGTATTGGAGAGAGGCTGAGGTTGGGGAGGAAAGGACCGAAAAAACCAGTCAGATCTGAAGCTCCGACCCTCCCCCTCCACGGATTTCAAAGACCAGTCTTGATTTGAAGTCCTGACTTCTTTGAGCTCCTTGAGATTTGCAGAATTCACTGTGCTTGTGAAATGCAAACCACAAAACCGATTTCTGCCTAGTAATGGGTAGACTTGTGACCCAGCCAGCCCTCTAGGCAAGCAAATGCTATTTCCTGGTTTTAAGTGTCAACCAAGCATAGTTAATACCACTTCTCTGTTCCTCAAGCCTGCCTTGTCTGTGATGAGACACTGAAGTGCATAGTCCCTGCCTGCAGCTGGATAGCCACCCCGGGAGGGCGGCTCTCAGGTGTGGGTCTGACTTCTTGTGTGTGGTGGTTTGCACCTGGTTTGTGAAGTTGGCTGGCGTTCTTTGTGGAACCTCGCATGCGGCCGCTGGGATGGAAGCAGTCCTGGCATCTGAACCACAGCCTTCCTTATGTTTGATCTTGTGCGTCTCTTATATCTGAGAGGTGTGTGAACTTCTTTGTGGGCAGGGACCCAGTCTTCCCTCTGCTTTAAATCTTTCACTGTTTGGGTGGGGGGAGTATTTGGTAAATGATTGACCATTTAATGAAGCATCCCTGTGTCTACATCAGGCACCCTGAGGCTGCTTTAATTGCTTTGACTGTTTTCTTAATATGGATTTGATGGTCTCTTTCCAACATGGGAGCAAAATACAGGAGATGGAGCTCCCTGTGGGAGACACTGTGATTGCTTAATGAACACATTAGAATTTACACAACCAAACATGGAACCCTCTTCCAAGTCATCTTTCTAGGGGATGCACCCTCATTCCTGCTGTGTGAACACTTGTCTTTGCTTTCAGAGCTCATTTCTACTTTTGGTTTTGCTTTGCTTCTGGCTCAAAATAGGGTGATCCAGGTGGATAGCTGACCTTATTCACTAGTCTTAAACTCTTGAGATTGGTGAGAAAATTCAAATCTATCTCCAAAGAACCAAGTTTTCTTATTTTCGAGAATCTTGAGAGGAATGTCTTTCACTGGTAGTTTGAAAATGTTCTGAGGACTGTCTGGCAGTATGACCAGAATCATGTGTCCAGCTGCTGAAGCTGACCACTTAAAAGGGAACACTTATTTCTGTGATTCGGACATTTATTAAACAAAACAGCCTTACTAGTTTGCAGTCATACTTCTCCAAGTCTGTAATCTCCTCAGGTCTGACTGTCCTCTTCTGGTGAGAGCCACCCGCCTTAGCCACCCACCTACCCCTTTTGTGTTAGCCTTTGCCCCCAGGAAAATGATAAAGTGAGATTTTCACTCCTGCCACAGCTTGGTTTTCAAAGGTCTCCTTTATCACTGGCAAGGCACATTTTTATGTCACCAGAGTTGGGGAGGCTGAGCTGTGGGGTTCTGGGAGTGATGATACATGTTTGACTTTTGCTAGGACGTGGGGGTCCTTGGAACAGAAGTAATTGTACCACTTACAACCATCACTGAGTGTTTTACACAAGCAGACAGAATTACTTCAGTTCCTAGGAGGGCTCCTTGGCCTTGGCTTAGACTATGTCAAGTCTCTGCCTTTATTTTTTTCCCTTGCCTTTAAAAAAGAACACTCTTGATACCAGTTAAGTTGGGCATTTTAATCTTAGCTGTAGCAAAGAGAGCTCCACCCTTGCTGTGTGTGAAGCTGTGTGAGACAACAAAGACTGCTTTAAAAATAGTCCCCTTGTTTACAAGTGGAGCATCTTTGACTTGTCAGTGTTTTGTAGCTGGGCTCAGATGATCACCACTGGTCCCGCACTGGGCTTTGGGACCTGAGGGTAATAACAGAATTAATTGGTCTCTACTAAGTAGATGGGATGATGGTATACACTTTCTTTTTAAGAAATGGTCTGTTGAAATAAAGTTCATATGCCATATATCTCACCATTTTAAATTATACAATTTGGTGGGTTTTATTTGTTTTGTATGCAATTTTGTGGTAGTTTGTATTCACAGAGTTGTGCAACTATCATCAAAATCAATTTTAGAACATTTTCATCACCCTGAAAAGAAATCCTATCCCCACTAGCCACTACTCCCTATTTTTCCTCCAAGCTCTCCACCTTTACCCACCCCCTACCACTTGTTTTCCCAGCCTCCAAGAAAACCACTACTCTCTGTCTCAATGGATTTTTCTATTCTGGACATTTTATGTAAATCAAATTATAATAATTATTTTATAATTTAATATGGTTTATTGTGTCTGGCTTCTTTCATAGCATACTATTACGATTTTCTGATGTTACAGCAGGTATCAGTATTTCATTCCTTTTTATGGCTGAATAATATTTCATTGTATGAGCATTTTGCATTTATCCTTTAGTAAATTGATAGGCATTGGTTTCTCTTTTTTAATTATATATATGTATATTACTTGCTCATTTTTGTATGATGTTTGATTTTTCCTCATTTGGTTATGAATAATACTGCCATGAGCATTCATGTACATGTTTTTGTGTGAACCCATGTTTCAGTTCTCTTGGGTGTATACTTAGGAATGGAATTTACTGCATTATTTGGTAACGTCAACATTCTGAGGCACTGCCAAACTCTTTTCCAAAGTAGTTGCATCATTTGCAATCCTATCAGCAATGTGTGAGAGTTCCAGTTTCTCCACATCCTTGTCAACTCTTGTTATTGTCTGTCTTTTGGGTTTTTTTTTTTTAAAGATTTATTTTACTTATTTATGCATACAAGAGCTGGGGTGTAGGCCAGAGGTGCAGGGGGTGGTGAGAGGACTCACCAGAGACAGAGTGGGGAGCAGAACAGGCAGATTTACTGAAATACACTGCTGAGGGGAGCAGTGGGGAGACAGTAGAGGTCTGCCATTCCATGTGTGTTAGCTCCCTGGCTGGGGATCAAACTCATGCTGCAGTAGCTAGTGATAGCTTGATAGTGCTGAGACTTAACCCCTTGTGCCACCAGGGAGGCCTCTGTCTTTTGGGTTTTGTCCATTCTAGTGGATGTGAAGTGGTATCTCAGTTTGGATTTGCATTGAGCATATTCTCCTGTGCTTATCAGCCAATAAACTTATTAGAATATTGTATGTATTCTTTGGAGAAATGTCTGTTCACATCCTTTGCCCGTTAAAAAATTGGGTTATTTATTGTTGAGTTGTAAGTGTTCTTTATATATTCTTTATACATTCTGGATATCAGTCTCTTATCAGATACATGACTATAAACATTTTCTCCCTTTCTGCACATTGTCTCTTCATGTTCTTGATGATGTCCTTCAAGGATGAACATTTTAAATTTTGAAGTGGCATGTACATTCTTAGAGTCTTATAGCTGGATAGGACTGTGAGGTTGCACATTTCAGCTACTTTGTCCTAGTGATGGGAGGAGGCTCTGTGTTCAGAGAGGAGTCGTCCTCCTCAAGATCACAGACTGAAAAAAGTCAGAAGTGGAATTTGTCTCCTGACTCTCACCACTGGGCATGCTCAGTTTCTACCCCACTGTTTCTTAGGGTGGGAAGTTTAGGGGTGTGTAGGAAAGAAGGTTGGTAGCTAAGAGCTGTTCTCATCTCCTTTGAAGAACGTAGACTGCAAACTCTGCTTGTAGATGGAATGGGCCCAAGGCCCAATCCATAGAGAAGGATCCTATGAAAAATTAGGTACTTTATGTCACAGGGCCCACCAAGAGCAGACCTGTCAGAATGGTAGCCACTAGTCACACATGGCTATAAGAACTAATTAAAATGAAATAAAAGTTAAAACCCAGTTCCTCAGTCATCTAGCTATATCTCTGTTGTTCAGTATCCACACATGGCTAACGTAGACAGAACATACGGAACATTCCATCTTTGCAGCAACACTGTTGGACAGCACTGGCCTGTAGAGTTGGCATTCTGTCCACACCCCCGACCCAGGTTGGTGTCTTGGACTGACAGCCTTGATCTGACTTCTGGATACTTCCCATTCACCTGCTACTCAGACTCGCTATTTGCATGAGTGCTTCAGGTCTTCTTGGCAAACCCCCTTCTCAGATGAGATGGTCTGTGCCCTGGTGGCAGTTATGCTGCTTTTCCCATGTTCCTGGGCTTGGTTGCCAGTACGAGATAGATGCCTTCCCTCCCCTCAGCTGGTAGATTTCACTTGCAGAAACAGAGCAGAAAGATGCTTGAGAGAAGTGTGCTTTCTTGGACAGACTGAATCCTAAAATGAATGAATGAATTGATCTCTTTTTTGCTCAAGGGGAAGAGGTTGAAGAACTTTTGAATTTAATTCTTTGAGTTGCATTAGTTAACTGGTAAACTTTCAGGAGGGTACTTTCTTTTAAGGCAGTCTAAAGAATTTGCAAGATTGTGAAGTCACATGTCAGGGGAGGAGTTGGAACACTGGTGTCCCGAGACAGTGATGTGACAGATGCTGACTTAGTCCTACTTAGTGTCCTGGTTGAGGTGACCTTATTCCAGGGACCTGTAATCCTAGGGGCTGTCCGAACTGCTGACCCAAGGTCACAGGGCTACACAAAGAAGGTCAGAGGAAGTGCTTCATTGGAAAGGATGGAAGGCATTGTGGTTTTAGTTTGCTGCAAGATGAGACCAGAGATGAGTCTGGGGAGCATTTCAGGGAAGACAAGGAACTACCCAGGTTCACAGCAAATTAGTGAGATTAGATGCACGTCGTGTAGCAACTCTCCTTATGTACATTTCACTTGCCATGTTGTGTATTTTCATTTACACAGGGCCAGGCTTCAAACACACATACCCCAACTTCTCGGAGACATGGGTTAGTCTTAATTTAACCTACATTAGGCCGCAGGTCTTGCCTCAGCCCTTCTTTGCCTTCTCATCATTGGAAAGTATGAAGAAAACTTAATTTAGGAAAGGTCACTGGGTTCTTCTCCCTTTTCTCTAGCCTATCTCCAGAATCTATTTTTTGCAGCGAGGTCTGTCCTTGACCTTAAAGAAAGCCTTGGGAAACAGACACTTGCCAATTTTGAGGTCATCCTTGTCCACCAGACTGGGAGAGTCTTGAGGGCAAGGACAGTGTGTCTCCCTTACTGCTTCGGGATGGGGACAGTGTACTCATTTAGTGAATATCTGTGGACTTTCTCTTTTTAAGGAAAGATCCATTTTTGATGGATTTCTCAGATACGAGTTTCCCTGAAACATTGTCACTTTTTTTCACTTTTCCTGAAACCTTGTCAATTCTGTCTTAGAACTGGCGACCACAAGAAATGGTGTAATTTTTCTATTGCAGGAAGAGTTGCCCGTTTTGCCTTTTATAAGAGCTGGAGAATTTTCATGCTTGTACTGAGAAAGTAAGGGCTACTTTTGGCTAAATTGGGCAGTGGGTGAGTGTTTCCCAACAGGACATCCTGGGAAGGAATCCCAGAGCAGCGAAGGTTAAGCAGGGAATTGTAGAAGGAATCCCATGCCATAAACATAGAATCTCTCTCTTAATAGTGGAACTTTTCTGTTTTCTCCTTCAGAGGTAGAAAACCATTCTGTACACAGACAAGCTTAATGACTACTGTGTCAGCATACAAAACTACAATATAAATTTATGCACCAGTTTAGCACGAGAAATGCAGTTTACAAAAGATCTGCATAAAAATCTTAAACACTGGTTGAAGCATCTTAGGCTCAGCTGGTCTGCTTTTTGTTGTCAGGGACAGGGCTCTGAGGACAAGGTCATGGAACCAGGATGTGACCCAGGTTAGAGCACCTGCCCACCTGGCTTTCAAGGCTTTTGGGTTCACTTTAGTAAATTCTTTGGTCAGCTTTTACCAGGGCCCGAGTTTTTTGGTTGGAGCAAAGTTAGTTTTCAAGCTGAATTACTTGGAACGTTGCCTTTGTTTTCTTTTCACATAGCCTGTGGCTATCTGGCCTTTTCAGCCAAGGAAACTGGAAATGGTTTTAAACACTCCTTGCAGCCATGAATTTCAACCGCATATTAATTTGCTGCTTATTCCTTGATTTTCTTATCTTCCGAGAAGCAATGGAATGATACTGGGACAAGCCTTGGGGTTCTTTTGGAGGTATCTTTGGGGCTGGAGCAGCAGGAGAGGCCAGGGAGAATGGAGCTGTGTCCTCCCATTCCCTTTATCCTCAGAACCGCTCCTCTCCGCCCCTCCCTCCCTCCCTTGTATATATGCCTTTGAGGTTGCATTGGAGATTTCATTTAGGGGAAAAAGCTTTTGGAACTCCTTTTGTGGGCAGCTGAGGAAAGACTGGTCTGTCTTATCCTCACTTGAATCAGCAAGGACTCTGGGGTGAACATTTAAAGTTTGTCTTTTGTTCCTGTGAAGTGTGAGTCTAAGCGTAAGATTCTATACTAAAGTCTCAGTTTTGCTTCTAACTCATAGCAGTTGCTTAGCACTTCAGGGCAGGAGTTAATGCTCACGAGTGAGCGCAGGTCCTCTAAGTGATTTCGGTGTATTATTGAGCCTTGAAAAGTATTCAGTGTTATTCATATATGTGTGAATATTTGTCTTTTATATGAGGAAAGGGTTAGATCTGGGTATGAATTCATTTCTGTTTTCTTCAAAAATTTTGCCTGGGGAGAAGATGGAGGTTGGTAGTGGACCAGATAAATAAAATATGGCAGCTTTTCAGTGGGGGAGGTCAGGACCCACAGCAAGAGTAAACTAGAACTAATGACTAAATGATCAATATAGGATTTTACAGGTTTGTCTTTTCTGCATTGGGTGTAGGTTTTACTCTTTAAAGCCTAGAGGTGACCTATTTAATTCCTGTATATTTGGAGGGCTCAGAATGCGCTAAGGATGAACCCAGTGTACTGACTATTAATGGAGGGAGGCAGAACTTAGTTGTCTACTCCAAGGAGCTCACAGGTCAGTGGGGGTACAGAAAGCCCTTAGCCTACCTACAGGCATCCCCCCTCTTAGCCGTGGTTTTGCTTTCAGTTACCTGCAGTCAACTTTGGTCTGAAAATATTAGTACAATAAGATATTCTGAAAGTGAGACCAGGTTCACATGACTTTTATTATAGCATAATGCTGTAATTTTATATCATTAGTAGTTACTATTGTTAATCTTATTGTGCCTAATTTACAAATTAAACTTTATCATAAGGATGTATGTATAGGGGAAAAAACATGGTGTCAATAAGGTTCAGTGCTATCCGCAGTTTGAGGCATCCACTGGGTATCTTGGAACATACCCCTGTGGATAGTGGAGGCCTCCACTCTATTAGGTCTTCTCTGGGCACAAGTAATGACCCCAAACCTGGCACAGACTGGTTAAGTCAAAGAGTAGTTTATTGGCCCACATCACTGACTAGTCCAGAGATAAATCTGGAGTCCACTCAGGGGCCCTGGTGATGTCATCAGGATCTGGTTTCTCTCCCCATCCTGACTCCACTTCCTGTGTGCTGACTCCATCCTCAGACACGTCCTCCCTCTGTGCCTTCAGGATGGCCGCCTACATCCTTACCCTTTCCTTTCAGCGAAAGAGAGCATCAAAGTATCTGTCCTAGTCATTAGGTAGTCTTGTTTCCTGCTCTGCACGTGCATATCCTGAACCTGACATGTGGCCTGATGTATTGAAACCCTGACTGACTCATACCTTGTTCCTGAACCCAGGGTGGAACCAACTCTTACCTTAAGCTGCGAGGCTAAGCACAGAGAGAAATCAAAGCATTGATTGCTGATGAAGTTGTATAGGGCTTGAACTCTTGATCCTTGTTGGAGCAGGCTGAACTTGGGCATTTCTACCTGACATACCCATTATGAGGATGGCATCTTGTTACCGTGTGGTCTTTACACCATGGATTTAGACACCAAGTTTTGTCTGTCATTAGAATGTTAATCTTGCCAGGCCTGGGGAGGGAAACTTGTGTCAGGTGACGCTTAAGACCTGAACTCTGATATTAGCTACCTTCATGGTGATCACTTCTTGAGATTCTCAAATGCATGAGAGTCAAGGACAGGTGGAACGGTGGCATTCTCCATTCACCTGCATTATTCAGATGAATACATGTAATATTGCTGGGGTTCATATCACACATGCGGACTGGTACAGACTAGAGATTTTTGAGAAAGACCTCAGTGTGCATCTCGACTTATAACTGAGTCTGAAATTACTCATTGTTGAATGGTACCCACCTCATAGAGTTGTGGGTAATAAATGACGTGAAATGAGAAAAAAGTACAGTGCCTGGAACGTGGGAAACAGCTCATACGAGGTAGCTACTGCTATTTCCTGATTCTTCAGAGGAGCATGCATACTGCCAGAGCATCTTTTTGAAGTTTGTTGTGGTGTTACCATCCTGTAAATCTATGAAACTCTCTTGCACTGCCCACACCCACATCCCTCACAGGGCACTGCACTCCATTAGTCGTTTGCTTTCTTTTCTCAGTTGATAGTTCTATAGCTGTGGTGAAACAAAGCAGGAGCTGCAAATCTCATTTTATAGATAAGGAAATTTAATGATGACCTGTGCATGGGTGTTGTGGCTGGAAAGTTGTTGCCAAGACCCAGTCTAGGAATCGTCTCAGGTCCCCTATGTCCACTGTAGCATTCTGCTTCTCCAGTGTGAATTTGCCTTTCTCAGTAATTCATTAAATTTGTTAGTTCCCACTTCGGTTTCAAATTTGGCTGGAATGCTGTGTTGTATAATTTTTCACAATAAGAGCCTTGAGTTCATTTAGTAGAAAATACTGTCCTTCTACTTCTATCTTTATTCACGAGCCTGATTTATCAGGATTGTATTACAGACCTCTCAAATGAATTCAATTTTTGTTATATGAAATAACATGTCAAGTTTATAGCATTTCAAAGTTGTAGTCAATAGCTTCCTAATTAGAGGGCCTCCCCGGTGGTGTAGCGGTTGAGCGCTGGGCTGCGAAGCTGCCCGCAGCCTCTGCAGTGCCGGTTCGATCCCCGGCCGCCAGGTGAGGGTCCCACATGGCGCGCAGGCCTCTCCTGCCGCCTGCTGCTCCCCTCAGCAGTGTACTTCGGTCCTTCTGCCTGCTCTGCTCCCCGCTCTGGCTCTGGTGAATTCTCTCACCCTCCCGCGCTTCTGACCGTACTCAGTGCTTGTATAAATAAATAAATAAATCTTAAAAAAAAATAGCTTCCTAATTAGAATCTGAAAAACTTATTCTCTGAGGTCCAAGTTATTTCTCTTGGTAAGGTTTTCTCAGGGAGGTTGGATGGCTGTGAAAGATAGCTGCACGTTAAATTCTTAGTGTATTCACACTTAGCTCATTTCTTCCTCAAAACATTACACACTGGTAGTATTTGAACTACGGGATAATACTTGCAACGATTTTAATTATTTGAAAAAATTGAGTACCCTAGGGCCTCCATGGTGGTGCAGGGGTTGAGCGCCGCACTGTGAAGCAATCTGCAGCCTCTGAAGCATGAGTTCAATCCCCGTGGCTGGCCGGGGAGCAGCCCGCATGGCGCAGCAGACCTCTCCTGACTCACCCTCTGTACCCCTCAACAGTGTACTTTGGTCGGTCTGCCTGTTCTGTTCCCTGCTCTGTCTCTGGTGAATCCTCTTGCCCCACACCTCTGGCCTGTACCCCAGCTCTTGTATGCATAAATAAAATAAATCTTTAAAAAAAAATTGAGTACCCCTAGCAACCAGTAAATAAACTATTGTTAGAACATCATCATCATCATCATATGATGTGTCTTTTGGACAGACCTCTGTTTAAAGACATTTGCAGGAATAGATCAGGTTAGGTAAATGCTTTATGCAAGTAAATATGTTGCCCTCGCAGTTAGGTGTGAGCACAGTGGTCACAAGAACCAGAAAAAACAAGATCGTCTCGGGCAGGGTTATCAGTTGTTAGGTGTTTTTAGGGGGAGTAAATCTAGTTGACTGAGGGTTGAGACTAAAACCAGATTAATGGGCTCATGGTATCCCAGGCATGGAATTCTGTGAAGACATATAAGGCCTAGACCCAGACCTCTAGTCTAAAGAAGATAACTGCAGCAGAATACACCAACATCTGAGACCAAAGCATAAATTTATAACAAATGTTTTTGAGAGACGCCAGACATAATGAGGTGCATTAAGTACGCAGATGTGAAATGTGCAGCTCAATGAAATTTTATATCTATATCCTTAGGTAACTACCACCCAGATTAAGATCTAGAATATTTGTCCTGCCAGAAGCTTCCTTCATGCCCTTGTTCATCGCCATACCCCCACTCAAAAATTACTATTTTGACTTTTACCAGCAGCAATTAAGGTTTACCATTCATGAAATTATCAGTGGAATCATAACATATTTACTAATGTATATTTGGCTCCTTTCAATGAAATGCCAAAAGCACAGGTTTTCTATAGTCAGGATTGTTCTGAGGATTTACCTGAAGTAAAATGGTTTTGAGGACTTCCATGGATTTGGAAGTTTCAGGTAATACACATCTTTTCTTTACCTGGTAGAGGGTGTTCTCCCTACATGCCCGCATCTCCATGTATAAACTGACTGGCGAATCCTGACTACTTGTGTATAGTGTGTTCAACTTCATGTGTGGTAGATGAACTTTGATTTTCATCATTTGAGGAGTGTGTGATGGGGTCAGTGAGTGTGTTAGACGGTATTTTGTATCACTGTCTCTTCCTGATGTTGGAATAATTCCTTCATATGTGATGTGAATGGTTATAAAAGGCCGTATGAAAAGAAAAATTGCTTTGGATTCTTGTCTTACAAGTCCCTTCTCTTGACATTTGTCATTTCTCATTTTTTCCCCTTATTTTGACTAACTGAATCCTGAAAAACTGTCTATTTTGTCCAACTGTAGTCCTTTAATTTGGAGAACGCAGAGTTTTAGCTATATTTGGAATGATACAATCTATGCAACAACTGGTTTCTTTCCTCCCAAAGATTTTAGAACATTTTGGAAATATTCTCAATATACATAGCTAGATGATGATAATCTAATAGTGAGAAGGAAGACTTGAGTTTGAATTATAGAATATTTGAAGAGAAATCTAGTTATACTTTAAATTTGAAGTCAATTTCAGATTTTTTCCTTTTATGGTTGATAATTTCTAAGTCCAAAGAAAGGTCACAATGATATTCTGTTTTCTTCTGCAAGCTTTATAGTTTTATTTTTTGCATTTGGGTCTGTGGTTCCATTTCTTTTTTTTTCCCTAATAGTGAGTTTCAGGGGTTGAGGTTAATTTTTTTTAAACATTTATATTTATTTATGCATGCAAGAACTGGGGTGTAGGCCAGAGGTGCGGGGTGGGAGTGAGAAGATTCACCAGAAACAGTGGGGAGCATAACAGGCGGATATACTGAAATACGCTGCTGAGCGGGGAGCAGCTGGTGAGACAGGAGAGGTCTGCTGAGCCATGTGGGCTTTCTCCCTGGCTGGGGATCAAACTCATGCTGCAGTGGCTGGTAATAGCTTGATAGTGCTGAGACTTTAACTCCTGCACCACCAGGGAGGCCCACACCTAGTTTTTATAGCAACATGTTGAAAGCACTTTCCTGTCACCATTGAATTCCCTTGGGACCTTTGTTGAAAATCAGTGGACCATATATCTTTGGTTCTGTTTCTGGACTACTTTCTCTTCCAGTGATCTGTTTGTCTTTATGGCATTTCTACACTTTTTTGATTACTGAAGCTTTGTTGTTAGTAAAAGTTCATTTTTGTTGTTACTCCCTCCTCCAATTCTGCCTAAATAATTTTTTGGCTATTTTAGGTCCTTTTCATTTGCGTATAAATTTAAGGTCAACTTCAATAAATAGCCATTTTTCAGTTTCTGCAAAACAATCTCCTAGGATTTTGATTGAGATGACATTAGCCTATAGATCACCTTGGGGAGAAGGCCAATTTAACAATTTTGAGTCTTTTAGTCATGGGCTATAGTGTATTTCTCTATTTAGGTATTCTTGATTTCTCTCACCAATGTTATTTGCTTAGAGGTCACACACATATTGATTTATTTGTCCCTAATATCTTGTTTTCTTTTAACACTGTTGTAAATAGAATTAATTCTTCAGTTGTTTACTGCTATTATGGAGAAAGATGCTTGACTTTTGTATAGTGACCTTACATTTGTCACCTTGTCAAAATTCTTAGTTCTAGTAGTTGTTTTGAAGACTGTAGGATTTTCTATGAATGCAAGCATTCTGTAATAAAGATGACTTTTTTTCATGCTCTCCTTTACGCATGTAAGCATGCATTTTTCTTGCCTTATTGCCTTGGTTAGGACCTTCATTACAGTGTTGAAATGGAAGTGACAAGTGTGGACATCATTGTGTTCATCTTAAATGCAAAGAGAAATCATCTTTGAGTACAATGTTAATTGTAGGTTTTGCATAAATGTTCTTTATCAATTGAGGAAGTTACCTCCTCTTTCTTGTTTGCTGAGGGTTTTTGTTATGAAAGGGCATTGAATTTTGTCAAATGCTTTTTCTGCACGTATTGAGGTAATCACCACTTTCTTCCTTCTATTAATGTGGCAAATACCATTGAATTTTGAATGCTAGACCAAATGTTATTTCTAGGATAAACCAGAATTGATCTTGACATATTATCCTTTCTATATTTTAAAAAAGATTTTTGCATGTGTGTACTTGAGAGATATTGGATATGTAATTTTCTTTTTTAGTGATGTCTCTGCCTGGTTTTGGCATCAGGGTCACACCTGTCTCATAAAGTGAGTAGTCTGGCAGTAGTCTGCTGTGACGTGCAGAATTCTATTTACCTTTTAAGAGTGTAGGGTGATGACTACTAGGTAAAAGGTAAAATTGCTTTAATGACCAAATAAGAATTTTTGGTTCTTAACATATGAAACATCTATGGATGTTTGTTGTGTATGAAATAATGCATCAGAGATGCTACAAAGTGTTTTATCTTCAGTGGGATGAAGAATTCACACCCTTTTGCTGAAATTGCATTTGTTTTTATTAGCAAAATTTCTTTTCTCCCTGTGAGAATGAATTATGTAGTTATCATTCCCTTATAGAGTTTGTGAAGTGGTCAATTATTGCAGTTTTGTTACATGTTAAAATCTGCATCCCATTTTCCCTATCTTTTGATTGTATTGCTCTGAAATTAAATCTTTTAACTAGTAGTTTCACCTGTTTTTTTTTTTTTTGCATCAAGTAAGTCACATGACTTCAGAGAAAATATTTTGTCATCTGTATTGAATGAACTTGTGTACTGATATAGTTTGTGTTTGAGAGACTTATGTTCAGAAGGAGGATTACATATTCATTCTAACTCAGAAAAACAGTTCAGTATAGAATGAAGTTAGAAGAAAACAAACCATCAATTTTGGTGAAGTAGAAGTCTTGTGTTAAGTAAGCAGTGGGTGAGAGGGAATTGGGAGCAACCATCTCAGTTCCCATAGTGATAGTGCATCCAGTTCAGGGGGAAAAGGGAATCATTCTGGAAGAGTTCTGGGCGTGTGTTGTGATGCTTTAGGAAGCATGCCAACTTCTACACCTCTTTCTTCAGAATGATGTGTTTAGACACACATCCTACACAATGTGTTCAGCAGTACTTACTGTGCTTCTCTTGAGTCCCTTTAAACTAGAAGATGGCACCTCTGGGGGAGTTAATGCTCCCACATGCTTTAGAAGGATCTCCTCACTTTCTTTCCCAGAGTCCAGGGAACAGCATTGAGTCTGTGAGCAGAGATCCACAGCCTGGCCTGGACTACCTGTTGCCCTCTGAGGACAGGGGTCTCCTCCCTCCTGTCACCAGTTCCTGGATGGTGGGTTCCACTTGTTTCTTGGTAGGATTTTTATCAAAAGGGTTTTGGGTCTGGGCACCACTTACATGTTAGCATAAAATGTTCCCCCAGTATGAAAAGCCCCTCTTTGCTCTCCACCCCTCCACATCGCACTTGTTTTTGAAGACTTAAGTCCAGCCTCCTTCAGGAAGTCTTCCTTAGCTACTCAAGCCCCTCTTTGAGGATATCCTTGTTGCCTTGTCTTGTTTAATATAATTATATGAGAACAGTAACGCATTTGAATTGAATTGAGAAGATAGATCTATATTGGCAGTTATAGTCTAAGTCTGATAAAAAAAGTGACAGAGTAGAAGCACTTTATTTTTTTACTTGACATTCTCAGCTAGGTTTTAGTTGTTTGGACAGGAGTAAAAAAATTTCTTTTCCACACAATGAGAAGTGAAATGTTTGCAGCAGCCAGAAAATTTTGGTTCTAATGAGTGTCAGGGTAGAGAGTTTAGATGGAAAGAAACAGGGTTAAATTAACTGGGGGCTTACTTCTCTGGCTAACCCCCTGGATTGTAACCTTTCGTCCTTTAATTTCACACTGGATGGTCAAATTTTTCTACAGAGATGCCTTCTAGTCATGAATGAATTCTTTCCGCCATACCCACTCTGTTTGGACTTTCGAGTTGTTTTCCCTCTGGGTTTCTGTCCCTCAGCTCTTTTCACTGAGGGTCCTCTGCCACTTGTTTCTAGGGTTTTGGTATCAGTGTCAGGCATTCACAGTCCATGTAATTTGGATCAAGTTGATCTTGCTGATCATCCTCTTATCCCAGTTTATTTTTTATTGGCACTAACATTGGCGTATAATGTAAGTTTCGATGTACGGCATTAGGATTGCGTGTCTGTACACTCTACATTGTGATCATCGTCAAAAGTCTAGTTTCCATCCATCACGATACCATTGATCCCCTTTACCATGTCACCCTCTCCCTTTTTAAAAAAGGGTGAAGCTTTCCCTATAGGATGGTAGCAGAGCTTGAGAGGGTAAGGCCCAGGCCTGGCATGGGGCAGGAGGTCTAATGGCTTAAACCTGTCTCTGCTTACCTTGCACTGGGGACCCTGGACTCCTGCACGTGAGGGGTGCTCAGGAGGTGCTTCCCCAATGGGTTACTTACCTTATGGGTAGGGTGGCCTCAGTAATCAATAGCAAGGGAAGGTGAGTGCCATTGGCACTGGTTTGTACAGTTAAGTGTTGCAAGGCATAAGGAAGGAGAGAGAAGGTGAAGGGGATCCAGGACACTTCTGAGGAGGTGGGACTTAACCCCCAGTAAAAATTGCCCTTTGTGCAGCAGCCACTTTGTTGCAGTCACTGTCCCTGATTCTCACAACCACACCAGAGGCCCGAGGGGTAAACTGAGGTGCCAAGAAGCTGTATTGAGGTAGGTATGTACAATTTTTAGAGAAGTATATAGTGGGCATTTCTGGGTGGGGAAAGAGAACAAAAAGATAAAGAAATTTTAAGGACTTGGATAACACTCTTGCAATTTGAGATAAGTGGCATTGACGGGAGTTTGAGACTATGACATTATTGAATTGACTGGTCTCCTGTGTGTTATGTTCTTATTTATTGGTCCTGACATTCTTTCAAACACCATGTGCTGAGCAGAAGACAGCAAATGCGGATTCTGGTCACTTCCCTGCTGTCACCATTGTGGACTTTGTGCCTGATGCACCCCAGTCCCGATGGGGAGTCCTGTCCTGGTGTCTTTGCTCTGGGACCCTCACTTGAACTTGAGGAGCTGAAGGGGGGGTTTGTTCCCAAGGCTTCGGCTTCCTCTGCACAGCCAGCGATGAAGGAGGCTGAGATGCACTCAGAACTGTGCGCTGAGACTGGGCTCCTTACAGACCCACTGCCTTGTGTCCCCGTTGGGAGGTCTGTCTCTGGGCTGTTAATAGGACTGCATTTCTCACAAGTTCTTCTTTTTGTCTCAGCTTCAGGGTTCAAAGATGAATTTGCTTCTTGAGTGTGATTGCTGGACTGGTCAAGCCTTTGAATATAATGTTTTACTTTTTAATGTGATTTTCCACCTTATTTAAAAAATCTTATTTTCATGTCACCTTAAATCATTTTGAGTGGCAGGTCAGGTATATATTTGAAAAATCATCTCTGGGAAGAGGACCTTCAGGCAGATGGGCAGCAGATTTGGGTGACTTTGGTTAAAAAAGTTTGGGATAGATTTTGTATTCAACTCCTTTGGTTACTGACTGTGGGCTGGTCTGTGGGGCCCACTTCACTGTATTCTTTTGTGAGGTAAGCATCAGGAAGAGCTTTTCTTTATACAGCTGTTTTCTTTTTCTTTTCTCTCCCCCTCTCCACTCCCCCTATTCTTTCATATATATTTTAAATCATTCTTCCTTTTTGTGCAGTGTATGCTTTCCCCTCTCAGGTATAGTCCCTGTAGAATTCCCACCACCAAATCACCTGTGAACCATCACCATAGTCCCTTGTGCTCTTCCCTCCCCTGTTTTGATCCCTCTCCCCTGCAGAATGTCTCTGATTTATATTTGCCTGTTAATTTTGTTTTTTAATTTATTATAATTATTTTTTCCCTGATCCCTTATTTATTTCCCCTATATTCCTCCTATAAGTGAAACCATCCAATATTTTTCTTCTTTCTGGCTTATTTCACTGAGCATAATCCTCAAATGTTGGAAATGGAGCTGCCATACGATCCAGCAATTCCACTCCTAGGAATCTACCCAAAGGACACAAACACATTAATTCAAAAGGATACCTGCACCCCTGTGTTTATTGCAGCATTATTTATAATAGGTGAGATATGGAAACAACGCAAATACCCATAAATAGAACATGGATCAAGATGTGGTATATATACAGTTGTTTTCTTCATCAGGAAGGCCCTGGTGGTGACTGGCCAGCTCTGACCTCTAGGTGGGCCTGCGATGACCTGAGCCAGGAGGGGCCACATCCCTTCTCTTCTTTGTGAGCAACCTGAGATGTTTCCCCTGGAGGCTCAAAGCTGCTCTGGGGTTGGGGGCACTGAGCTTGTGTAGCTGCTGGCTCATCCTCCTTGAATATGGAAGGAAAAGATTTGGGGCAGATGTTACTGTCCCCTTTTCCAGCCTGGTTGCTTTTATCCACTTGACAAACAATTATTTGGCATCAACCATATGCAGGGCATTGAGAAGGCTGCTGTATTTTTAAGCACCTAATGATGACACCAGAGTTGGTAATAATTACAAATATGATGAAATCATGTAGGCAGTGCATTTTGGAGGAATAATACTGGAAAGACTCACAGGCCGATGTGTATAGCTCTTGTGCGGGAGCGGGGACCCCGTAGAAACTGAGGATATCACTTACCCTGAGGCAATGTGGGGGCTCAGAATCCATTTTCTATGTTGTGTTCTCTGTATATGAGGGCTGTTTAGACACCTTTTCACAGTAACACAGATACTTGGGTGTACAAAGAAAGCACCTCAGGTCCCTGAGCCCTTTCCTTAGGCCTGGTCCCCAGAGATGCCTGCGTTATTTCCAGAAGTTACATGGAAGGCAGAATAGGTAGACTTCCTGTGTGCCCCTACCCCTTTGTGGTTATTCCGTTTCTATTATTCAACTGATTGCTTTTATTTCCAAATTGCTGGCTTAAGCTTTATCTCATCTAATTTTATCTCCTCCTGCCTTGTACGTGCAGAGCATCATCAGGGCCTGTGCTCATTCTGTCCCTTCCACTTCTGTGCTCCCTCCACATCCTGAGGGGATAGGGTCTGCATTTGATAATCTCTGCATTTTCTGGTACTCAGAGGTCACTGGGGTGGTATTTTTCAGCCAGTGGAACCTCACCTCTCTTTGTCCCTCCTCACAAGTCATTGACATATTTTTCTTCTCCCAGGACCTATCCTGCTTCCTCGCTTCCCCAGCTCTCTCTACCCACACGTCTTTCAACCCATGTCCATCCAACCCTATTCTGTCCTTTTTTCTTGCTTGCTTTTCTTACCTTCTGTCATATTTACATGCTCACTATTTCTTTTTACTCCAAGCATCTGTTCAGCTAAATCACGAACTGCAGTTGGTATAATTAAATATGTAATATCTTTATTTTAATAGCAATATGTTGCTTCATGCACATATTAGCAACAGACTTGGCTGTCAGCACTTGGTTGGATCACTATTTGTGAGTGTCCACTTGTGTCCCCACAGCACATTTACTGTGCACCTCAGGGGTCTGGGTAACTCTCTCTTTGCTCTGTCCATCTCCCTGTGTTGCTGTCCTTGTCTTTCCTTGTCTGTCCTTGTCCTTGTCCAGGCACACAGACACCTGGCTGAATGAGAAGGAACACAAGCAGCATTTGGCAAGAGGCCACACACAAGAACCAGCAGAGAACTAGAATTTGGTGCCCACAACCCCACCACCCTTCCTGCTGGTTCTGCTGTTGCTGCAGCACCTTAACAGCTTGGGACCTGGGACCTGGGCACCCTCTCCTGAGACCTGTGCTGATGCAAAGTAGCCAGGGCAGGAGTAATCGAGCCTCATCTCCTTTGCCCAAGATCCCAAGTGATCCCTCTCCCCAAATGAATGGTAGGGAGATCCATCTGTGAGGCGTCTAAGTGTGGTGACAGGAAATTGAGGATCCAGTATTAGAATCGATTCTGTGCTATTTGCTTGTCACTTCTGTTTAAAGGTAAATAAAAATCTATCTTTGGCTTAGAATTAGCCTCTGGCCTGTGCCTGAATATTGACTGACAAGCATTACCTCCCATGTAGAAAAGATTTGCATGTAGGGTTGTACATTCAAGTGCTGCATTGGAGGTACTTCTTAATTTTTTTTTTTTTTAACTGAGTGGAATTAGAACATGTTTCTTTCCATTTCAGAAAAAAAACAAAGATCCTCTTCTTTCCAGAGTAGTGGAAAGAAAACTAATGCTTGAAATCCTTTTTATCAGCCATAAAAGTTAGGGCATGAAACCTGGGGCAGATATATTAGAAGACTGTGATATATCTTAGACCACAAAATTCTTTTCCTTTTCTGGACGAAAGCACATTTTATTTTATGTATTTATTTTTGACTCAGAATTATTTTTACTTATTGAAGTAACTTTGGTTTACAGTGCTGTATATATGCTTCAGGGTATGGGATCACAGCCCTTTGGATGTATGTTACCACACCCAACAGTGAGGCACCCACAATCCTTCACCAGAGTTCACTGGGCTCCCTCCATGCCCTGCTCTCCACCTTCATCTTCCTCCTCTTCTGGTAGCCTCAGTTCTACAGTCAGACATGTAGGGGTTGTTATTGATTTGGTTTTTACCCTTTGTTCTGTTTCTCTATAGTCCACATGTAAGTAAAACCATCTGGTATTTGTCTTTCTTATTCTGACTTATTTCACTTAACTTTATTTCCTCCAGTTCCATCCATGTTGCTGTAAATGGCAAGAGTTCATTTTTCTCTTTGATAGATGAGTAGTATTCTGTTGTGTAGATATACCACATCTTCCTATTCCATTCATCTATCCAAGGGCAGTTAGATTGTTTCCTTCACTTGGCTATTCTAAATAGTACTGCAGTGAATACAGGAGCACATACATCCCTTTGAATTAATGTGACTTTGCATTCTTCAGGTAGATCCTAGGAGTGGAATTGCTGGATCGAATGGTAGATCTATTTTGGTTATATTTTATTAGGCTCTCAAAAAGAGCATTGGGTGAAATTTCTGAAATTCAATTTCTATAGTCTGGGTTTTAGCACAAGAATAGATAAGTCACTTCATCTCCCTGAGCCCTGCATTCCTTGGTTTTGTAATGAGAATAAAATTCCCTACCCTATAGGCAATAGAGCCCATGAAATGAGAAATTTGTGCCAAGCACATAATACATGTTCAATAGTAACTACTAACTTTGATAAGTTCCACTGAAGACTTTGGTGGTTCTTTTAATTTTGCTTGTGGTGTTTTTTGTTTGTTTGTTAGAATGTATGGATCTACAATAACAGGCTGCTTGTGCCTCTGTTGACATTGGTGCTTTTTGAATCTTAACTATATCTGTTTTCATGGAAAATTTGAAAGGACTCATGGTTCCAAAAAGGGCTGAAGAGTTTTGAATTTCCTTTTTTCTTTCTTTGCAAAAGATTTTAAAGTTTAAGTTGTATAATTAATAACAGGGGAGGTGAAGAGTCAAAGATTCTTCTCTTACTCTGGTCATTTTTAAAGCTGAACTTGGCATGGGTTGAAGCAAATCCGTGTCTTCTTGACCATTTACTTTTTTTTTTTTAAACTGAGAAAATAGATTCTATCTCTAATGAAATAATTGCAAACAGTCCTGTTAACATATGGTATTGATTTTCCACAGAAGCATTGTTGAACTGTGTGGGAACTACCAGGTTAAAAGACATAAAAATAGCAATAATTCATATAGTCCAGATGGTATCTCCAGACTGGAGGGTCCTAGTGGTATGAGAAACTGTCCCCAGCAGGGGTCTGCACGCCATAACCCACAGGCCCTTGACTGTGTTTGCATGGCTGTGAACCAAGGATTTGGGGGTTTTACTTGTTTAAATGGTTAAAAAGAAGTACAAAGAATAACACTGTTCTGTGACATGTAAAAAATAACATAAAATTCACATTTCAGCCTCTTAAGTTTTTTGGGGAGCACAGCCACACTTGTTTATGAACTGTGACTACTTCGTACTACAATACACAATGGAGAGGTGGCCCAAAATATCTACTGGCTGGCATTGTACAGAAAGAGTGCCAATCCCTGGTCTAGATGATGAGGAATTTTAGTTTTAATATGTATTGAAACATGGCTTTTCTTTGAAGGTCAGCTTTTAACCTCACCTCAGGGATTTTTTTAACTTTATTTTATAAATAAAGAGTATAAAAAAGAATAAATAGGACCCTTTAGTCCTTTCTAAATAACATTTTTGGTGATAAAAATAAAGATGTTCATGGTAAATTCCTTTCCAAACTATATAAAAAAAGTGTAAAAAATCTCTCCCCTATATTTTCCTGGATTCTGACTCCTTTACCCAAAGGTGACACTGTTAATACTTTAATATGTAACCCATCAATTTTTCTTTGTGGTTACATCAAAAAAATTATGCATTCCTTAAAAAAGGTTCTCATAGCATGCTTAATTTACTGGTAAAATATTTAATATTTAAACTTTTATTATGAAAAATTTGGAGAGTGTACAGCAAAAGACAGATAAACCTAATGGACCCGTCACCAACTTCAAGTCTTTACAGCTAAAGATCAAATCTTGTTTCATCTGTGGTATCTGCTCCCCTTATCTTGAAGCAAATTCCAGGTACATCATATAATCTGTAAATATTTCTGTACATGTTTCTAAAAGACATTTAAGAAATTATCATGTCATTAATGAACACATGTAAAATTATCAGAATTATTTAATGTAAATTTGAACACTGGGTATTACATGCAGTTTTCTTTAAATTTCATAATTTCTTATACTCTTTGTTTGAGTCAGGATCTGGATAAAGTTATTTCTTATATAGATTTTTCAGATCCCTGTGCACTTGAGACACAAAGTTCCAGCCCCTGAATTTGCAATGAATTGGTAGTTGGAGCTAGAAGCTCTATCACATTTAATTTGTTTATTATTATTATTATTTAAACCTACAACATGGATTCTTTTTTTTTTTTTTAAAGATTTATTTATTTATACAAGCACTGGGTACAGTCAGAAGCGTGGGAGGGTGAGAGAATTCACCAGAGCCAGAGCGGGGAACAGACAGGCAGAAGGACCGAAGTACACTGCTGAGGGGAGCAGCGGGCAGCAGGAGAGGTCTGCACCCATGTGGGACCCTCCTCTGGTGGCCGGGGAGCAGCTGGGGATTGAACCGGCACTGCAGAAGCTGCGGGTAGCTTCGCAACCCAGCGCTCAACCCCTGCACCACTGGGGAGAGCCAAGTTGTTTATTATTGTTACTATCATTTTATTGGCTAGCCTCCTCCTCAGTGATGTTAGCGCTGGCTGGGTTAACTGTGTTATGGCGCACTATTTATATTGAATGTTAAATGCAACTCTAATTCTGTCATTCCTTTGCCACTTATCAGCTGAAATGCTTGATTTCTCACTTTACATTCCAGTTTTGAAAGTATGGAGTTGGCTTATTAACATCTTTTATTAACAACTGGTTTGGTTTTTAGTTTCTGAGATTAAAAAAGTATTATAGATTTAAATGTATTTAATATATGTTGTTGATTAGTAGTACTTAAACTAGGGATACCCAGGTTTCCCCCCTTTTGGCGGGGTGGGCCTTCTCTAGAGGGCTTTGCTCCTCTTGTCGTGGTGACTTTCTGGTAGGACAGGATGTTCACGGTGACGTTTCTTGCCCCAGGCCTATAATTGGCCATTTCTCCAAGGAGTCAGTCCTGTTTCTTTTTTTACTGGGAAATACCATTTCAGGACTACACTCTGGGCTTGGAGGTGCATATCCGTAAACAAATACTTTTCATAGTTAAAAAACACATATATAAAAAAAAAAACCCATAAACTACAGTGTTTATGTAATCACTGCCGAGGTCAAGAAGAACAATCTGGTAGAAACTCAGAAGTACTCTAGGGGATTCCCTTTCTGACTAGACCTTTCCCTGTTTCCCCTGAGTAATTGCTCTCTTCACTTTCATGGTAGTCACTCCTTGCTTTCTTTTTTTGTTTTATCACTTAAATTTGCATCCCAAAACAATATACCTTGGTCTGGTTTTTTTTTTTTTCATTTTGAGTAGATTATGCTACATGGATTCTTTTATATCTTGTTTTTTTTTTTTTTATTCGAGATTGTAAGATTGATTCTTTTCCTTTTCTTTGAAATAAAATATCCCATTGGATGAACAGATAATTTATTCTCAGACTTCTTGGGTGTGCATGTGCATAGTTTCTGAAGCGTATATATTAAGAAGCAGACTTTCTGGGTCAAAAAGTATGTGTATCTTTTCCCAAAGAGTTGCACCAAGGGATATGTTCATGAACAGTCTTACTGCTTTAAGTCTTGTCCATCCTTGGAATTGGTAAACTTAACATTTTTGCCAGTCTGTTGATAGAAAGTGATATCTCACTGTAACTTTAAGTTCGGCTTTTCCCTGATTACCAGTGAGGTTAAACATCTTTTTATATCCTTAATTGATGATTTGGATTTCTTCCTTTGTGCAGTTTCTGTCCAAGTCTTTGGCTCATTTTTCTAGTGAGTTGTCTTTTTTTTATTGATTTATAGGCAATTGGAGACAGGTTTTCATTAGCTGTATATGTTATAAATATCTTCTCTCATTCTGTGGCATGCCTTTTCACTTACTTTGTAGCGCTTTATGATTAACACGAGCTTTTGTGCATTTTATGTCTTATTTTGGAAAATCTTCCTTAATCCTGACGTGAGGACAAGTAATATGTAGATAAAAAGATGTATTTAAATTATATAAGCTCTTTAAAAACTTTATAGTTTTACCTTTTTATGCATATTCCCTTAAAAATTTTTACACAAAAAGAATAATGTTGTCACGTTGTCCTGTCCTTAAACTTTTTCATACCAAGTTTTGTTTTGGCGATCTTTCCATTATCTGTTTACAGATCCCATATTTGTTGAAAAAAATTATTTCCTGTTAAAATGGTGCTGCAAAAAACAGTTACTCATAGGGCCTCCCCTGGTGGCGCAGCGGTTGAGCGCTGGGCTACGAGGCTGCCCTCAGCCTCTGCAGTGCCGGTTCGTTCCCCGGCTGCTGCCGAGGGTCCCACAAAAACAAAACAAAACAAAAAAACAACAAAACAAACCAATACTCATAATCTTGGTGTAATTTTACAAGCGTATCTATAAAGCATATTCTGAACAGTGAAATTTCTGGGTCTAACAATTTGGTGTGTTAAATGTTAATAGATAATAAAATTGTATTTGCTATCAATTAATATATGTAGAGTAATCATCAGTTCATATAGTCTAAATTAGAAGGTTGAACTGACATATCCAGAGAAATTATCTGAATGTGAATTGATGTTTAGATCTAACCTGTAATAATTGCAATATGATTATTTAAAAAAAGATTGCCTACTGCTTTCCATGTTTCAAAGGAATAATTTAGCCCAAGTATAGTTTGGGGCAAATTTCCTGGAAGTCTGTCTGTGTAGAGTATGCATCATAAAGGAGACAAGCAGGTGCTTCATTCTGGTACGACTTCAGGGCAGAGAAGCCTCCACTACTGACCATGATATTGTTTGTGACAACTTGAGAGCTCTTGGGTTCCTGAGTAGCCATCTTCCCATAGTAGGGCCTCTCACTCTACTATGAAAAGCGTTTGACACCTTTTTATTCAAATCAAAATGCCTTTCTGCCTCTTAATAGTTCAAGTACAGTTATTTTTCCTGCCAACATTACTGAGCATCTAGCTCTGTCCTGGGGAATAGCAGATGTTGTGGGGAGTGTAGAAGATTGATGAGGACATTTACTGTCTTCAAGCAGAGTACCATCACGTAGCAGTGTTTAAGTTCATATCGTTCATGTATTATTTCCTTTGGGAAAGCATTTAGATCAGAGTGGCTGAGCCAGTCACAGAAGACCACCTATTATATGATTTAATTAATAGCAAAGTCCGGAGTAGGGAACTGCAGAGAGACAGAAAATGGGTTAGTGGGTGCTTAGGGCTAGGAGGAATGGGTGATAGGTGAGTGATCCCTAAAACGTACAAGGTTTCTTTTTGAGGACATGAAAATGTTCTAAAATTGACTATAGTGATAGTTGTGCTTATCTGTGACTATACTGAAAACCATTGAATTGTGTGCCTTAGGTGTATGAATTGTACATGGATCATATCTCAATAAAGTAGGTAAGAAATGTGAGGGGAAAAAAAATCAGTGCAGCTGCTTTTTCCTCAGCTGGCTCAGGAAGGTTTTCTCTGCATTCTGTGGTTGCTTAAAATAATGGATGACACAGAATTCCTGTGACTGGAGGAAGGGTCCTAAAACAGGTGCCAGTTTGATGTAAGTGAAATGGCCAATGGACGTAACAACAGATAGAAAAGCAACTTTGTGTGAGTTCCTTCTCTACAAAATGAGTCAGTGCTGTTCAGAGACCTTTGGATTCTTGTTTCATGACAAAAAGTCCAAATCTAAACTAAAACACTCCCCATAAACCACTCCCCAACCCATTAATCATGTAGCTGAATAACTTCTCTGAATTTATAATTAATAGAATTTTTATTTTTACTTTTATTTTTTTTAACATTTATTTATTTATGCATACAAGAGCTAGGGTACAGGCCAGAGATGCAGGGGGTGAGAGGATCTACCAGAGACAGAGTAGGGAGCAGAACAGGCAGACTGACTGAAATACACTGCGGAGGGGAGCAGCAGGCGAGTCAGGAGAGGTCTGCTGCGCCATGTGGGTTGCTCCCTGGCCCGCCGGGAATGGAACTCATGCTGCAGAGGCTGCAGATTGCACCACCAGGGAGGCCCATTAATAGAATTTTTAAATGATACTTTTCTCTCACAACCCCCACCCCATTAAACACACACATTTCTGAGTAAACTTGTCCAATATCAGGGGTGAAGAACTTCATTGTTTACACTTAGGGTACTATTCATTATCCCCCAGAGGTGTGGGAGTCAGGGCTCTCTCTTTGGGTAGGTTTCTGGTCTGTCTTCAGGAATCAATGTGTATTTGAGCTCTTCATTAATTTATATTTTAACTTTTTACATTATATTTTAGTAATTTGTAAGTATCAATACCTGTCTGTCCTTGTATAAGACACTTTGCCATTATAGGAATACAGCTTCTGACTGAGACAAACGAGAATGATTATTCCCCTGATGATGAGTAATGTGTCTTGCTAATGTGTGCCCGTCCTGTTCCTTTAGAGTTGTTAGAGAAGCAGGGAAAACACTCTTAACAGAGGCAGCGTTAACTTGTTTAGTTCTTACAGCCAACGTGTTTATCATAGGATAGGTAAGGAGACAGGTACAGGGAGTTTACATATCTTGACCAAGGTCGTGTGACCAGGAAGCAGCAGATTGATACCCGGATCTGTCCAACACCAGTCTGAACTTTATCTTGTCAGGGGAGAGGGAGCACAATTCATAACATTTTTATTACACAATGATACAAATTAAAAGACATGGAAAAGCACAAGGAAGCACACTCATCTTTAATATTTCTAAGTATTTCCTTCTAGTCAGTGTTTTTATTTTGTCTGATTTATTTTTATATCCACGGAACCTCTGTCAGGCCATCAGTGAAGGCCATTGCTAATTCATTAAAGGGTCTTGGAACTGAGGACATACAAGTCATAAATCAGGATGTTTCATGGCGGGGGGAGGGGTTTAGGGTGGAGAGGTAAACACAGATCTGACAAGTTCATACCAGGTCCAGCTCAGAGATGGTCTTATTTGTTCTAAAGCGCCCCTGAATCTTTCTCCATTCCCTCAACTGCTAAACTGTCTCTCCTGTGGAACATTTAAAACATAAATTTCTCTAGGGGGCCACATTCTGTAGCACATGTGATATAGAAAGTGTGTGATACAGTATGGAAAAAGTACAGGGCTAGTGAGAACTATGTTGGGATTTCATAGGTGAATGAGGTGGGTGGTGGAGATAGGGGCAGACTCTCAGCAAGGTGAAAACCTGCAAATCTGGGAGTGAGAGTTTCATGTCCTACAAAAAGGTGAGAACCTTGGGGAGGGAAAAATCAGATGGAACTTTACTCTGTGGCTCATTCGTCATCTGCCTGGTGATGGGTGGCAGTCACCTGCGTTGTGCCTGTTTTAACCGGTTGGGGTGGAGTTGATGTTAGAGCTTGTCTGAATTAATATCAAAAGAAGAGTTGTATTTACGAACTGAATCTACAAAGCAAGTTGCATCTCCCATGTGCATGGCATATTTAGATATATAGTTAGGTTAGTGGGTGGAATAGTTTGAGGGTAGCAAAGCAACCCTCAACAGGTCCAGGTGCTGCAAGGTAGCACAGCTCCGATCTCAGCTGTGTTACTTTCTAGCTAAGTAACCTGGCAGGTTGTTCTGTAGTTTGTGGAACTACATGCACAGTTTGTCTTGTGGACTCTGAGGTTGTTGGGAGGGTTAAGTGAAATAAGGGACAAAAAGCCTTTAGCATAGTGCCTGGCACAGAGTAAGTGCTCAGTTAAGACTAATGTTTTAAATCCCAGAGAGAGGTAAGATGGATAACTATGGTAACTATGGATAAAGATGGTAACTATGGATTTTTCTCTCTGCATTCACAAAGAAAACCTTACAGTGAGACCTTATGCTCGTCACCTTAACCTTTGGACCTCAGTTTCCTCAGCAGGGAGATGATAGGTAGTTCTCAGTGACTTCTGAGATGCTACCCGTGATGATAATTCTACACTTCTGAAGTTCAGACTGTGTTATTGAGTACAGAGTACCTCTCAGAATATTTCCTCCCCATGAAATGTGACATCAATTGGCTCACTGCCACTTTCCCAGACAAGAAAGTAAGCTTGCGGACATTTAATGACTTGCCCTCTCAAGGCCCCAGAACTTGGGAGGAAGCATGTTCTAGACGGTGAAGGCCAGGTTCCCTTGAAAATGAAGTGTGTAATATGGTTGCACCTGGACTGGGCTTTTGCCCTTGTTTTGAAACTTAAAAGAGGTTCTTGGAGGAGCTGGATGAGGACTTCAGGAGAGATGATTCCCAGGGGGGCTTCAGGGTAGGACTGTCACAATAGAGCAGTAGTTTACAGAGTTCTAACAGCTCCAAAAGGTCATGGTGGTGATCTTTGCTTGTAAATGAAAACAAAGTAACTTGGAGATCGGGGGAAAATATAAAGGCTTGTAATGATTGACCTCAAAATCCCTGGTTATCATGTAAAAATGTGATTTAAAAAATGCAATTAACCACATCTGGACACTTTATTCCTCTAAAAGGGATTAGGATTCAGGGCACAGGATAGAGCAGCACTGGGGTGGTGGGGCGGATGCCCTCTGGCAATAGTGCAAGGGCCAGGTTGTTTCTATTGTGTGCCCTGATGTAATTCTTTTTCTGCATGTCCTCTGTTGCTGTCACTTTCCATTTCATGCACTATTCTAGTAAAGCAATTACAGAAGCAGGGAAAATAGGCAGTAGTGCCTTTTAGAATGGGTCGCTGATGCAAACTGGGCTTTTGCTGAGAAGGGTGGGGACTGTGAGGATGGGGACAGGAGCATCATAGAGGAATGATGGTAATTGTGGGGGGGTCACAGATACTCTCAGCACCCCAGTTCCTTTTGAGCTGCATATTGGCTTTAGGAGGACCATAGTTGTGGTGGCAGCTATAGCAGTTGGGCTTTTAATTTGGAAGTTACCACTGCTTAGCCATGAAAGGTCAACAACAGGCTGCTCTGTCCTAGTGCTGGGAGGGGAGGTGGGTCCTGGGGTAACTGGTTGCTGAATTGAAGTCTGGCTAACTCTGGGAATCCATAGAGTAGAGCTGGAACCCTCAATTCTGTGGTTCGGAATTTAGGGTGGGGGCTCCCCAAACCAAACTGTTTATACCTTTATGTATAGGCACTGAGTATATAGCTGTTCAGTAGTCAGATTTCAGATTAATCCCTGCCCTTGGTTTTGTTATTTTAGAGTGGCTTTTGGCTTCAGCTTTTGGTACTGATTGTTCACAGCCATAATTTCACTGTGAAAGGCCATGAGAGTAATGACTGGGCTTGCAGGATGAGACACCAACTCTACAGAGAATCTGCTGCATTTATAATTGGGCATTTCTTCTGTCTTTATTTTTGCCCTGTGTCTCCTATTGCAAGCCCTGCCTCCCCCTGTGGCTTTGAAGGCTGGGCTCCAGTCACCAACCAGGCTGTTGCTAAACGCGTGCATCATGTGAATGCCCAACATAGTAAATGGGCAGAGAATGGCCCTGCAACCTAACAGTGGGCAGGTGCTTGGCTCCACTCTTCTGAATCTCACTTTTTTAATGTTCATGATGGAGTTAAAAATCTAGTATTACAACAGTGGTTATGAAAAGACAAAAGCAACAGTTCAAGTGAGGAAACATTTACAAATACAAGGCCGTACTTAAATGTAAAGTGAAACTCTGTAGCAAAGTTGTTTGTAGTAAATTGCATTATTCTATACTATACCTATGTAATATTTAACATTTGTCCAAAGGTTTATTATTTCTTTTTGATCCTATCAACAATCCTGTGCAAGAAAGAGGAAGGAATTATTATTCTCCCTGCTTCTATTTACAAAGGAGGGAAACAAACTGAGACTCCTGGGTGTTGAGTGACTTGTCCAGGCTTATGGATGGACTACATGCCAAAACCAGAATACAAACGGGCATCCTGAGTCTCAGCTTAACCGTCTTGTCCTCACTGGTGCAGAGTGCAAAGCATTAAGGCTGACTGGTCACGGCCTAACTGCTGTCTGCTTGCACTCATTCGTTTGCTTGGCTGATGGCAGCTGGCAGCAAGTCCTTGTCCTACTTGTCAGAAATATTAACAAGGGAGACACGCTTTTGGAGATGACAACCTGGGAGAGGCTGTCTTTAATGATGACAGTGTCTGTTGGTCCTTCGCATTCCTGTGAACATGGCAGGACCAGGACTGGAAGGAGACTTGGCCGGTCCCCTCACCTTGGCCTTTGTCTTACTTTCTCCTCCTGGAAAGTCCTGAGTTGGCTCTAAATTGTGCCTCTGTCAGCACTCTGCCTGCCTGTGCTTGACACTGTGTGCTGTGGAGGTTGTGTTAGTGTGACTGGAGGAAACTTCTCCAAGGGATGCATTTTAAGCCGGCTGTTAAAGATGGGGTGGTCTCGGGGATAGTGCCTCTTCGGTGGGCTGTCAGGACTCATGGAGAGTGTTGGCAGCATTCACTGAGACCTCTCATTTTTCACGTGGCATTTCAGCGCTGGTTTACTCTTGCTGAGTAGAGCTGGGCATGACAAGGCAATGAAGTTCTGCTTTTGTGCCTCTAACATCTTCTCTCCCTCTCCCTCCCACCAGTTTCCCCCTAAAGGTGAACTGAAATGTGACCACGTCTGACTCTGCTGGGCAGCCTTTCCAGCATGAGCAATAGGGGGTTCTAGAAAAGAGGTGCATCAAACTGAGGAGGATTATCCCAGATTTCACAACTGGGCTGGTGGCAGGGATATCTGGTTGATTTAATGGTGAAAGTTTTTTTCCCTTCCATCACATAATAGAAGCTATTTGCAAATTTTGGTGTGGTTTGACTTTGTTTCCTCTCTCAATCCTTAAGATTGTTTTGTCCGGTCTTCACTTGATCTTTCTCTCCTAAAAGGCAATTGGGCAGCATGGTTAGGATCCTGTGAAATATACTAGCCTTGCAGCTTAGTTGCTGGCGCACTGTCTGGAGAACACACATGCAGGTTATGTTCCTCTGCAGATTGTATCCTCCTAGAGAGCTGAATTTTCCAGAGTGCTGAAGCTGAATTTTATCTGTTGTAAGCAACAGAGCTTTTCTTTATTTTTTAAAAGCCATTTTGAAAGGCAATGCTCTGAAATGCCTTACACACACACACACACACACACACACACACACACACACACACACACACACACACACACACACACACACACACACACACACACACACACACACACACACATATTGCTGCTTAAATAGACAGCTTGGAACCCGGTCTGCCGTTTTGTCCCTCATGCAGGTCGCTTCTGGGAACATCAGGCTATGCTGTACTGGAGGGGTGATGCCTTAGGGTGGTTACCCCCAAAGTAGTCACTCCAAAATTCCGTATTTTGCTGATGCTTATGTCAGGGTATTTTTTTCCCTCTGCAGTCTGTTAGGTGTTACTTTTGCTTGCAGTTTCGCTCCCACCCCCTTTAATTTGGATATTCAGGAATAATAGCAGTTTATTTGGAAGCAGAACAGCATTTACTATAGTGAGTTCTTGCTGTGGACGCTGCTGTGGTGCTGACACGAAGGCACGCACTTAGTGCCTGCTCAGGCCCTCGGAGAGAGGCCTTGTCATTATCCTCATCTTACAGAAGAGGGAACTGAGCAGCGGAGAAGGTGACCACATATTCATCTAGCCTGAAATATAGGAAATTAATTCAACAGGCATTCATTGGGGGCTTCTGTTGTACTTGTTAAGCATCATTAATTAAATATAATTGGTGGGGGGGGTATTGAGCAGCAACGGTAAAAGAGTTTGAATAATGGAGTATTCTTAAATAAATAGTCTGGTTATTTACAGAGCCTCGTAAATCTTTGTGCTGTTTAGAACACTTAAAGAGCTTTAAGAAGATAGAAACACTCTGTAAATTAAATTAAAATGCAAATTCAGTGTTCTTGCTACAGCTGGGGTTCATCTCTGCAGATCAGCGGACAGCTGAGCACTATAGCCACTTTTGTGTGTCACAGGTACTGATGTTACAATAATTTGTGATTGTCCTACACTTGAATGTGCTTTCATTTAAAGCTGTTTATCTTGCTTCTGCCAGGTGGTAATGATACTCACACATGTATTTGAGTATATAATGATATATTGTGTGCGCACATACACACGCACATGCATGCATCTGAAAGCCCTGTGGATTAGACAGTGGACTTGGGCTCCAGTTTTGTCTGTATGACCACCTGTTATGGGACCAGGCACAGAAATGATTACTTTTCTGGGCCCTAAACTCTTTAACTTTAAAAGACAAGGTAAAAACATTTGATAAAATTTCTAGTCTGGGACATTTTGCTTTATATATTGTGGCTGTAACCAGAGAGGCTCTGTAGATAGGTATAGAGAGCTGTAATAAACAGTGGTGTTTAAATACAAACCATTAACTTACCCAAGTCTTTTCATGATCCGTTTCAGGACATCATGCTTGCCCTTAGAGTCTTAGTCAAACAGTTCTACATGTTCACCACTGACTTTTCAAGTATTTTCTTTGCAGGCAGGGTTTCAGGCCATTTCAGGTTAATTTATCAAAAATTCTAATATGGTAGAATTTCTGTTAATGTGCTCTTGTACTGTTTACCTTGGCCCTCTAACTTTGTGTAAATTAGAGAGTATGGAAGAAATGTCCCCCCCTCTTCAGATAATCAAAGGGTTATTTCCCCTGAGTAAGTCTATATGTCTATATAGGATGAAAGTAGAATAAAGGGATTTCAAGTGGAGATTTCATTTGGATGCACAAAAGGGTGAAAGCAGCTAGTTCATTGTGCTCTGCAGAGCTTCTGGGAGAAAGGGATGGTGTGTGGTGTTGATGTGAACCGGACGGCTTCTCCTCATAGAGCCTTCTTTCTGGCCCCAGTGGACGGCCTGCTGGAGAAGAGATGGGACAGCCAGGGATATCCTGCGAGGGGTAATGGGGAGGGCAGGTGGGAGCAGGGGGGTTGCTGGTTTTCAAGGTCCCTATCTGCGCTTGGGGGCTCTTTTTCTGCATTGAGACAAAGCACCTGAACCAGACAAGGCAGGGGGGTCATTAAGTTCCCTTCTGTGTTTCTAATGTCCCCTGACAACCCAGATCTTCAAGGGCAGTGAGGAATGATGCTGAGTTCCTGGGGACCTGGAGGAAGACTGTCCTCAGAGACTCCCCTTCCACTTCCTGCTCCACATCTCTCTCCCTTAGCAGTCTGCATGGCACCGGGGGCGGGGAACCTCCTCTCTGCATTCCATGACTCTTAATGAACTATCAGACTTCCCCTGTAATTGGGTCAGGCGACCATGTGACCTGCTCACTGCCAGTTTCTTCTTTGAAAAGTTGTTTATTTCATGGATCATTTTGAAGATTCTCCATGGATATACAATATGGGTTTATAAGGTGGGGTAAATTTTCATTGGTCTTTGAGATTGATTTTTTTAGTCTTCTTTGTAGTCAGTCACTGTACACTTTTTGAGCTTCTCCCTTGCTGTCTTCAGTTTTCTGCTTCTTGTTTTCATGAGGAGAACCACATGAGAAGTTCCCAGACCCAAGCGAGCCCAGTTTGCTGAAGAGGTGGTGAGACAGAGTGGTGGGGAAAAAAAATAGATTTTTGAGTTTGATAATTTTATAAGGGGGAAAGAGACAGAGACTCAGAAGTGTTTTTTACTCAAGAGAACAATTGCATCCTTAACTTAGAGATGAAAGTATGTCCGGAAATTTATTTTGTCATCTTCCTCTGAAATAAATATTACAGTGATGATATCATTCCTGTTTAAAATGTTTGAATAGGTATCAAGGCAAAGTGGCTAGGGCCCAATCATTTGCCAAATTTTCTTTAAGGCTGCATTTTTTTTTGGGCGGGGGAGGGAGGGTATTTCTATGCCAAAAAACATCTTAAACTGATGAACATACAGTTCTCCTCACTTTTTTTGGCCAGTTTTAATTAGATGACTGTTTCCATCGTTGAGGAAATACATTTGCATTGGGCCTGAGACCCAGGGTGCCAGACTTCAATCCCAGAAAAAATGTTCTACCTCAGTTTACTGATGTTGTGCCCTTAAATAGCACAGGAGTCTGTGCTTCTTGGCCAAGGTCACAGTGTGACCTCACCCTGTGACCTTCTAGGGGGCTGATTGGTTTCAGAGTTGGGCAGGTTGAAGGTCAAGTACTCCAGCTTGCCCTCCATCTGCTGGAGCTAAGGCTTTCTCAAGTTCTGCAGATGTGCAGCCTTCTGCTTGTACCACTCTGTCAAGGCCACTGCTTTGTGAAGCTCCTGCATGTACTTGCTTGTTCTAGGTGCTTATAAATGGACTGTGACGTATTTACTATTTGCCACTCCCTGTGGTAGATGCTGGGAAGGATAAGCCATAATTTTCCTAAAACCTCACTTTGAAGCTTGTGATAACATTCTGTGATTCTTTATGGACACCCCTCCACCCCACCGTCACCGGGCACCTTTTCTGGGTCCCTTTTTATCCAGGGTACGAATGCTGGGACTCCTCTTTAGCATTCCGTCCACGCCAAATAATGTGGTCCTGCCTTTTGCCCTGAACACCGTTGCACACTTGCTAGGCTGTTTCTCTTCACTGTGCAGTAGCTGACAGGAGAGCCTTGCACGTGGCGTCAATGGTGGCTGGGTGACTTCTCCCAGATGCCCTGCTTGTTTTATCTGGAACAGTTTGTCTCCTCCTGGGGCTGCAGATGGAGCACTGGGCATACTTTTCACGTGAGAATACAGAGGTGGCATGGGGTTTTCAGCTGGCAAGGGTTGAGCAAGGGCACAAGCTCTGGCTGGGGGTCCTGGAACTGACCTGTCCCAGGACCCATTGTTTCCCCTGGGAGCAAGCCCACTCCCCAGGCAGCTCAGCTGGTGCCCTGGAAGGTGGCCCACCCCAGGTGCTTCTTGTCTCTGCCCATGTTCTTCAGTGTTTGTGGCTCTGCTGTGCAGTCTTACTTACCTTAACAAAGTCTGTGAGTTTCCCTCCTCAACTGCTTCTCTCTAGCTTGGAGTTTGTGAGAACTCTGAACTCCCCCTTTCTCAATTGCCCCTGAAGTGTAGTGGCAGGGCAGGATGGGGAACTCTGCCACACTGCCCTTCCCACCAGGTTCTTGTTGCTGTTCTTTTTTTTTTTTTTTTTTAAGATTTTATTTATTTATTTATTTATTTGTTATTTATTTATTTATTTATTTATTTATTTATACAAGCACTGGGTACAGTCAGAAGCACGGGAGGGTGAGAGAATTCACCAGAGCGAGGCACAGAACAGGCAGAGTAATGAAGTACACTGCTGAGGGGAGCAGCGGGTAGAAGGAGAGGTCTGCGCGCCCTGTGGGACCCTCGCCTGGTGGCTGGGGATTGAACCGGCGCTGCAGAGGCTGCGGGCAGCTTCGCAGCCCAGTGCTCAACCGCTGCGCCACCAGGGAGGCCCTCTTTGTTGCTGTTCTTGACACATACAATGTGAAGTTGATTTCCTTTCCTTCTGTGATTGCTGCTGGCTTTTTTTTTTTAATTTTAATTTTTTTATTTTTATATTCCCCAAACGATTGCAACCCCTTTATTTTGACCCCAATCCCTACCCCCCGCCCCCCTCCCCTCATAGAGTGTCTCTGGTTCATAGTTGTTTGTTGATTATGATTTTCACTTTCTTATAGTTATTCATTTTCCTGGTCCCTTATTTAAGTTTTCTAGATTCCTGCTATGAGTGAGACCATCCGATATTTTTCTTTTTCTTTTTGGCTTATTTCGCTGAGCATGATCCCTTCCAGCGCCATCCATGTTGCTGCAAATTGCATGTGTTTATCTTTTTTGAATGCTGAGTAATATTCCATGGTGTATATGTACCACATCTTCTTGATCCAGTCATCTATTTTTGGGCATTTGGGTTGATTCCAAAGCTTAGCTATTGTGAGCAGTGCTGCTATAAACATAGGGGTGCAGGTGCTCTTTGGAATTGATGTTTCTGTGTCCTTTGGGTAAATACCTAGGAGTGGATTTGCTGGCTTTTTTTTTTTTTAAAGACATTTTGGCTATCATGGTCATTTTGCTTGACTTTGTAGCATTAAGATAACATGTTACCACTTTACCCTCTTCTGAATTTGGAACTGCTAGCATACACTTTAAAAGAAGTTGCTATCCCTGTGACTTCTTTTCCTTCCAAAACTTCAGATAACCAAGTACATTGGATTCCTCTGTGTGTCCCCACTGTCCCTCCACCTGCTGAGTGCTTAGTAAACACAGGACAGAACAGTGCAATGCTGATATCTGTTTAACAGAGAAGTTATTTTCAAGGGAGGTTAAAAACTCCCAGGCACACTAAAAGATGAATTGCAGATAGAAATCAGGCTGCCTGCACATGCATCAAAGCAGGGACAGGAAGAACCAGCTAGAGGCAATGATCTTAGCTTAGGAAACAAAAAGTTACTGTAAAGCAATGCTGGTTTACTTATAGTGACATGTTCTAGTTGACCGCACAGTGACTCAGAATAGTCTTGCTGTCAATTAGTGGAGCATTTTGGTGGTTTTAAATAAATTCCTAATTTTTGTGACTTACTAATTAGACTAGGCTTGTGTTCATCTCAATCCCTGTTTCTCAGTTTTCTAGTTATAAACACAGTATTGACACTGTTGTGCAGCAGCCTGTCTGTCTGCTTCAGCACCTGGCTGCAGAGTCTCTAGCAGCACTGCTCCTCTCCTGCATTTTCAGAAAAAGTTCCTGCCATTCATCAAGGATAGAGTCAGGTGGTGGCCATGGAAGCATCCCTGGCATTGCGGATACCCGTTCCCCCTCGCTGCTCCTGCTGATGGGAGCTGCATCGTTGATGTTGAGCCTTGTTTTGGGTGCTCTCCATGGATTGCCTCATTTAAGTGTTTTAAGAATCTTATGAGGCAGGTGTCAGCTCTAGTTTCAGGGAAGTTCAGAGAGGCTAAGTGGCTTGCTGGGATCACACAGCTTGAAAGAGTGGTTAGGGTTGGGAGGAGAAAGTTTTTTTTTTTTTCCCTTAAGGCAACATGCAGTGAACTGGAAAGTACCTAGAGCCTACTGATGTGGGGACATCCCCACCTCCCCCATGGGGTACAGGCTAAACATCACCATCTTATTTGTGAATAAGACCCAGAGGACCGGGGTGGAGGGAGGAGACAAGGAGAAGCCTAACTGAGGGTTATCAGGTGGAAAGCAGTGCAGGTGCCAGAAGTAGGCTAAAAAAGTGAAACTGAAATGTTACTCACACAGCAGTCGCTATGCACATGTATAGACAGGAAGGGAGAATGTACTTTATGGTTCAGATATGACTTACTGTCTCATGGGTGAGTGAGCACCTTTTGATTCTGTTCACATATTAGAGACCCCTAGGTCTTGCCCACGAGTCTGTATGGATGTGAGATCCCCAGAAGTTCTGTGAGGAGTACTTTATGATTAGAGAAAGTTGTTGCTTTAAAAATTTGTAATGATGTCTGTTTCCTTAAAGCATTGAAACAGTGCAGTACTAAGTGGGGTCTTTTCCCAGCTAGTTACAGTCAGTGGTAGGCTCACCACACATAGGCTCCCAGATCCTCTAATGCCTAGTAGCTCTGCAGTACCTTATTGGATCACACGGCAGTCAGCCTTTGCATTGGAAAACAAAGTAAAAATTAGGATTGTTAAAATTAAGTTCAAAGGTTCTTCTGTGGCCTTTGACAAGCCTCCACTGCAGGAGTTCTCCGCCATATAAGTTATTATTACCTAAAAACTTGTGTTAAAATCGAAAATTATGGCACAAAACAATTGTATGAATGTTTTTGAAAGTGTTTTAAGCCGTATATGGGCACATACGCTATTTTTTAATTGAAGCATAGTAGTTTGAGAGATGCAACATAATAGTTATTTGTAGTTATTATGAAGTGACCACAGTAAGGCTAGTTAACATCTGTGGTCATGACCTTTTGTTTGTGTTCTCTATATTCCACATACAAGTGAGGCGTCCAGCAAAGGGGAGGAGGGCACAGGAGGGGGAGTTAAAATAGGAGAGGGAAGAACACAAGGGAATACAGTGAGGATACACGGGTGACGTGGTGGGAGAACTATGGGGACTACAATGATGTAAGAAAAAAATTTAATAAAGTTGTTATAAACAGAAAAAAAAACTAAGTTCATGTGTGTTTTCATATGGGAAATGGTGGTATTACAACACAGAAAAAAGATATGTTAAATAATAGAAATTATCTACAAAAATGGACAGAAATTGTGAGCCAGTAAACTGCTTTTACAATAACCATTCATGGCTACTAGCATCATGCTTGTTTCTGGAAGTTAGTCTGCATCTAGCGCCCCACCACCCTGGCAGATGGGAGATCTTTCTCACTCTCCGGCGCATGCTGTGTATAGGCTTTCTCCCAAACTCCGCTTCTGTGCACTTGCCCTGATGGACGCAAAAGACTTGTGGTTGCTGCTGTCCCTCAGCCCATAAGAGAATGGCCATTGACTTGATGTGCCCGTAGAGTTCCTCCCCAAGCCCCAGGTCTTTTTCAAATGCATTCCTTGTGCCTCTTCAGTTACATTTCAGTCTCCTGTAGGGTAGGGATTAGGTTGTTCTTTGTTCCTCTTCTCAAAACACAGTGTGTGTGGCTTTGGCTGCAAGAGGTGAAAGCACTGAGGTGGCTGACATTATCTCCCCTTCTCACCATGCAGGAACCAGTACATAGTATTACACCTGTAAACAGTCAGTAAATACTTCGTTGGTTAAATAGTTCTGAAACTGGTAAAGTTCTAGGATCCTTTGTTCTGTTGAGTCCTATGACTAGTTGCATTGGGATTATTAAGAGGAAAATTTCTCTCAGGGTGGGGATTGAGTAAACTCCCCTGACTCTCCACATATTTAATCACAACTACCCCACCATTGAAATTTGCATTCTAAATGTTAGTATTGGCATGTATATAGGATTACATGAAATTTTAAAGAACATATACTGAAATGCAATAAAGGTGAAAAATTATAAGTTGACAGCAGAATCACATTTGCTGTAACCTCTGTCCTGTTTCTGGGTATTGTATCTAGTTGTCTCATGAGGGTGCTGTATCCAAATGATTGAATTAGAAGACTTATCAAGCACTTAGTGTCACCAACCTGTGAAATGAATCAATACTGGAATTGCCAACTATGTTTGTTATAATATATTTCACAAAACCATGGAAAATATTGAGCATTTGAACAAGCACCTCTGTGTTGCAGTGATGTAACAAGATTCAGGGTAGGGTTTTGCTGATCGAGTTCAGTTGGAAAGGGTCTGCAGATGGTCGACCTCTTGCCCTTTGCCTATTTCTGTCTGGCTGCTTTTAAATACTTCCCTATCAGGTACTTCCCAGGAAATAGAGAAATAAGTGGACAAAAGGCCACAATAAAAGAAGGATTTATAACTTTCTACACCTAAAGCTCACTATCTTTCATTTAATGCTATATCGATTCGTCTTTTTTTCCCTTTAAATCATTCTCAATGATGTTCTGATTCTTGCGGCCCACTCTATTATCAGTTGCAGATAACCTATTGGGAAGAAAGAATCTTTAAACTTTGTTTGCCTCTCAGCAGACAGCCAAGCCTGCCTGCATCTCACCAAAAGTTCCTTTCTGTGCCTTTGCTGTGTGTTTTACCTTGGTCAGCCCTACCCAGATTATTTTTCATTTTGTTTTAAAAAAAACAACCGCTGGAGGCGCAGCGGTTGAGTGCTGGGCTGCGAGGCTGCCCGCAGCCTCTGCAGCGCCGGTTCATTCCCCGGCCGCCGGCGAGGGTCCCACCCAAAAAAAAAAAAAAAACAAAAAATAAACTATAGCAAACGTGCAGTTTTTGATGTACAATTCTATGACTTTGAACACATACATAAATTACTGTACCCCCACACAGTCAGAATCCAGAGTAGTTTCATCACCCCCCTGGACATAGTGACCCTGCCTTTTAGTGGTCACACTTGCCGGTCACCCCAACTCTGGGCACCCAATCCTCTGTTGTCCGTCATTGTGGTTTTCTCTTTCTGGAATGTCATAGAAGCGGAATAACAACATAATGCCTTTGAACTTGCTCTGTGTTTAGCAGTGTGTAGCAGTGTTCAGCAGTTCCTTCTAATTACTGACAGGTATGTTTATGGATATCCACAGGTTACTTATACATTCACAAATTTCCTGTTGAAGGAAATTTGGGTTATTTCCAGTTTTTTGTGATCATGCATAGAACTATTGTAAAAATAGGTTTTTGTGTAAATATAAATTTTGATTTCTCCTAGGAGTAGAATTGCTGGATTATATGATAAAGTATATGTTTAATGTTATAAGAAATTGCGAAACTATTTTACAAAGAGTGACTGTAAGTAACATTCTGTGGCCCCACAAGAAACATGTAAATGTTCAATTGCTTTGGATCCCTGTCAACACTTAATAGTGTCAGTATTTTTTATTCTAATATTTCTAATAGGTGTACAGTAGTAGTATGTTCTCTTGGTTTTAATTTCTCTAATATACAATGATGCTAAATACCATTTCATGTGCTTAATTGCCATCTGGATATCCTTTTTGGTGAGGTGTCTGTTTCCATCTCTGCCCATTTTTGAAACCAGATTGTTTACTTCTTACTGTTGAGCTTTTGAGAGTTCCTTCCGTTCTCTGGGTTCAGTACTTTATTTTTTTTTTAAAGATTTATTTATATAAGAACAGGGGTATAGGCCAGATATATGGGAGGGTGAGAGGATTCACCAGAGACAGAGTGGGGAGCAGAATAGGCAGATTGACTGAAGTACACTGCTGAGGGGAGCAGCAGGTGAGACAGGAGAGGTCTGCTGCGCCATGTGGGTAGCTCCTGGCTGGCAGGGGATCGAACTGCGGCAGAGGCTGTGGACAGCTCCATAGTGCTGCACCACCAGGGAAGCCCCAGGGTTCAATACTTTCCCAGGATATATGATTTGCAGGTATTCCCTCCCTCTCTGTGACTTGCCTTTTCATTCTGAACAAAAATGACATTATCTTTTTTTTTTTTTATGTGAAAATTTTTTTTTTTAAATAATAAATTTTGTTTTTATATTCCCCCATACAATTGCAAACGCCCCATTCTGACCCCAATCCTTCCCCTCCCGCCCCCCACCCCCCAAAAAGTGTCTCTGGTTCAGTTTTTTGTTGATTTTGATTTTCACTTTCTTATATTCATTTTCCTGGTCCCTTATTTAAGTTTTCTAGATTCCTGCTATGAGTGAGACCATCCGGTATTTTTCTTTTTCTTTTTGGCTTATTTCGCTGAGCATGATCCCTTCCAGCGCCATCCATGTTGCTGCAAATTGCATGTGTTTATCTTTTTTGAATGCTGAGTAATATTCCATGGTATATATGTACCACATCTTCTTGATCCAGTCATCTATTTTTGGGCATTTGGGTTGTTTCCAAAGCTTAGCTATTGTAAACAGTGCTGCTATAAACATAGGGGTGCAGGTGCTCTTTGGAGTTGATGTTTCTGTGTCCTTTGGGTGAATACCTAGGAGTGGAATTGCTGGATCATATGGAAGCTCTATGTTTAGTAGGTCCAGAAATCTCCACACAGCTCTCCATAGTGGTTGGACCAGTTTGCACTCCCACCAACAGTGCAGAAGAGTTCCTCTTTCTCCACACCCTCGCCAACATTTGTTGTTGCTAGTTTTTTTAATATGTGCCATTCTCACTGGTGTGAGATGGTATCTCATGGTAGTTTTGATTTGCATTTCCCTGATTACAAGTGATGTTGAACATTTTTTCATATGTCTGTTGGCCATTGCATTTCCTCTTCAGAGAAGTTTCTTTTTAGCTCTTCTGCCCATTTTTTGACTGGATTATTTTCTTTGTTGTTGCTGAGTCTCATCAGCTCTTTGCAGATTTTTGTGATCAGTCCTTTATCATTAGTGTTGGGTGCAAAAATGTTCTCCCAGTTGGTGGGGTTTCTTTTTGTTTTTGTTATTGTCTCTTTTGCTGTGCAGAAGCTCTTTAATTTGATGTAGTCCCAGCTGTTTATCTTTGCCTTCACTATCACTGCTTTGGGTGATGTGTCTGTAAAGATGTCTTTGATGTGCAAATCCCGTAGTGTTTCGCCTATATTTCCTTCTATGTATTTTATGGTTTCAGGTCTTATGTCTAGTTCTTTAATCCATTTTGAGTTGATTTTTGTGTATGGTGTAAAAATGACATTATCTTTTGCTGAGCAGTTTTCATTTTGATGACAAATTGAAAGTAAAAGTTTTTTTTTTTCTTATGGATTGTCATATTCTAGGATTCCTTGTCATATTCTAGAATTCCTTCCTCAACTCCAGGACATAAAGATTTTTCTCCACTGATTTTTTTAAAAAAGTTTTTTAGTTTTACATTTTAATTTGTGATCCATTTGGAATTGATTCTTGTATAAAATAGGAGATTTAGGTTGAGGGTTATTTTGGATATGGATGTCTAGTGATTTGTCTCTGTACATTTGTCAAAAATCAACTGACCATACTTGAGACTATTTCTGGGCTGTATTTATTAATCTGTGTATCTGTTTACCAACACCATACAGTTTTGAATACTATAGCTTTTTGCTAAATCTTAAAATTGGGTGGCTTGAATTCTCCAACTTTATAATTTTTCAGAAATGTGGTATATTCCCGTTCCTTTGCCTCTTCACTAAATTTTATATTTGGCTTGCTGATTTTTGCAAAAAAGTGCACTGATTTTGTTTTATTTTTTTTATTTTTATTATTTATTTATTTATTTTTTTTTGGTGTGTATCTCTATTTTATTTTTTTTTTAAATATTAAATTTTATTTTTATATTCCCCCATACAATTGCAAACGCCCCATTCTGACCCCAATCCTTCCCCTCCCGCCCCCCACCCCCAAAAAGTGTCTCTGGTTCATAGTTTTTTGTTGATTTTGATTTTCACTTTCTTATATTCATTTTCCTGGTCCCTTATTTAAGTTTTCTAGATTCCTGCTATGAGTGAGACCATCCGGTATTTTTCTTTTTCTTTTTGGCTTATTTCGCTGAGCATGATCCCTTCCAGTGCCATCCATGTTGCTGCAAATTGCATGTGTTTATCTTTTTTGAATGCTGAGTAATATTCCATGGTATATATGTACCACATCTTCTTGATCCAGTCATCTATTTTTGGGCATTTGGGTTGTTTCCAAAGCTTAGCTATTGTAAACAGTGCTGCTATAAACATAGGAGTGCAGGAAAAGTGCACTGATTTTGGTTGCATTGCATCTATAGATCTATTTAGGGAGAGTTGACATTTGAATTATATTGAATCTCCCAATTAATAAGCATGGTCTGTTTCTCCACTTATTTAGCTAGTTTTTGGTCTATGGGAAATCTGCCTTTTCATTAGATCATTGACGTTGACATTATTACTGATATGTATAGATTTAGGTCTACCACTTTATTATTTATAGTCTCTTTTTTATCATCCATCTGATTTCCCCTTTCCAGCTTCTTTCCCTTTCTGAAGGGAGCAGTGGGTGCGACAGGAGAGGTCTGCTGTGCCATGTGGGAATCTCCCTGGCCAGCTGGGAGTTGAACTCACACTGCAGAGGCTGCAGATAGCTTCACAGTGCTGCGCTCAACCCGCTGCACCACCCGGGAGGCCCTAATTTTTTAAAAATATTTTATTTTATATAATTCTTACATCATTTTTCATTTTTTGCACAATGTATGCATTTTCATTTTGGTTATATTCCCCATACAATTGCACCCCCCCTTATTTTGACCCTAATCCTTCCTCTCCCGTTCCCTCCCCCACCTCAGTGTGTCTCTGGTTTATAGTTGCTTGTTGATCTTGATTTTTTACTTTGTATTAATTAATATTTTTCCTGGTCCCTTATTTAGGTTTTCTAAATTCCTGCTATGAGTGAGACCATCCGGTATTTTTCCTTTTCTTTCTTACTTAATTTCGCTGAGCATGATCCCTTCCAGCACCATCCATGTTGCTGCAAGCTGCATGTGCTTATCTTTTTTTGATTGCTGAGTAATATTCCATTGTGTATATGTACCACATCTTCTTGAGGCCCTAATTTTTAAAGGACTATCACCAATCCTTGACTATCATCAATCACCAGTCATTGAAATGCAATAATTTATTGCATTTCATTTGTTCCTGATCTTGGGGGTAGGTGGGGAATATACTCCATCCTTCACCATAAAGTATAACATTAGTTTAGGGTTTTGTTTTTTTTTAATCACTTCAACCTTTAGTAGATTGAAGTAGTTTCCTTCTGTTCTTAGGTTTTGAGTGCTTTTATCACGAGAAGTTGGATTCTGTCGGGTGATTTATCTGCTTCTCTCAAGATGATCACGTGCTTCCTGTCCTTTTTTCCCAACTGACATGCTGTATTACACTGATTTTCATGTTGAAACAAATTTGCATCCTTGGAGTAAGGCTTATTTTGTCATGGTGTATAGTCATTTTTGTATGTTTATATGTTGCTTTCAGTTGCTACTATTTTGTTGAGGTTATTTATATCTACATTAGTAAGAGAAGTTGGCATATAATTTTCTTGTAATGTCTTTATCTTGTTTTGGTATCTGGGTGACGCTGGCCTCATAGTATTCCTTTCTTCCGTGTGTGTTTTCACCCCTGTGGAAGTGATTGTGAAGGATTGGTGATAGTCCTTTAAAAATTAGGGTCTCCTCGACTCAACAACAACAAAGAAAATAATCCAGTCCAAAAATGGGCAGAAGAGCTAAAAAGAAACTTCTCTGAAGGGGAAATGCAAATGGCCAACAGGCATATGAAAAAATGTTCAACATCACTTGTAATCAGGGAAATGCAAATCAAAACTACCATGAGATACCATCTCACACCAGTGAGAATGGCACATATTAAAAAAACTAGCAACAACAAATGTTGGCGAGGGTGTGGAGAAAAAGGAACTCTTCTGCACTGTTGGTGGGAGTGCAAACTGGTCCAACCACTATGGAGAGCTGTGTGGAGATTTCTGGACCTACTAAACATAGAGCTTCCATATGATCCAGCAATTCCACTCCTAGGTATTTACCCAAAGGACACAGAAACATCAATTTCAAAGAACACCTGCACCCCTATGTTTATAGCAGCACTGCTCACAATAGCTAAGCTTTGGAAACAGCCCAAATGCCCAAAAATAGATGACTGGATCAAGAAGATGTGGTACATATATACCATGGAATATTACTCAGCATTCAAAAAAGATAAACACATGCAATTTGCAGCAACATGGATGGCGCTGGAAGGGATCATGCTTAGTGAAATAAGCCAGAAAGAAAAAGAAAAATACCGGATGGTCTCACTCATAGCAGGAATCTAGAAAACTTAAATAAGGGACCAGGAAAATGAATAACTATAAGAAAGTGAAAATCAAAATCATCAAAAAATTATGAACCAGAGACACTTTTTGGGGGGTGGGGGGCGGGAGGGGAGGGATTGGGGTCAGAATGGGGGGGTTGCAATTGTATGGGGAATATAAAAATAAAATTTATTATTTAAAAAAAAAAGTAAAAAAAATAAATCTTCATGGAGAAAAATAAATAAATAAAAGTTCAACAAAATTGATAAACCCTAGTTGAAGAAAGTAGACACCAATAAATAAATAAGAAATTATATGTCCTTCAAAACTAAGTGGGTAATAAAAACAAATTATGAACAATATTAGGTCCAAAAAATCAGATGAGATAGGAAATTTCCTTCAGATTCACTGAGGGAGAGTTAGTTTGAATAATTCTACAGCTATTGAAGAATTTGATTTTATAGTTAAGATATTTGTGGAAAGAAAATTCCAGGTTTGCATGGCTTTGATAAGGAATTCTAACAAAATTTAAAGAGGAAATCGTACTAATTTTTTAAGTTCTAAATAAAACAATTTTCAGAAAATGGAAAAAAAAAATAAAAATTAGGGTCTCCTCAATGGTGCAGCGGGTTGAGCACAGTGCTGTGAAGCTGTCTGCAGCCTCTGCAGTGTGGGTTCCCTTCCCGGCTGGCCAGGGAGATTACCACATGGTGCAGCAGACCTCCCCTGTCATGCCTGCTGCTCCACTCAGCAGTGTTTTTGGTCCTTCTGCCTGTTCTGTTCCCCACTCTGTCTCTGGTGAATCCTCTCAACCCCCTGCACCTCTGGCCTGTACCCCGGCTATTGTATAAATAAAAAAATCAAATCTTTAAAAAAATTATGAATGAAATGTGCACATATGGAGGAGTGAAAGTGTAATCCCCAAAATAAAAAAAAAAAAATGGTAGAACTTGCCGGTTAATGTACAAAACCCTAGGGTTTTCTTTGTGGGAAGTTTTGATAGCTAATTCAATATCTCGTCATAGACTTGTTCAGATTTTCTACTTCTTGAGTCAGTTTTATAGTTTTTCTATCTAAGAACTTGTCCATTTCATCTAGGTTATCTCATTTGTTGGCAGCATTTTTTTAAAAACAGTATCTTGGAAATATATTTGTTTTTATTCCTTTTCATTTCCTTGAATATTTATTGCTGGATATAGATTTCTGATTTGACAGTTCTTTTCTTTCAGCACTCAATATTTTCTACTTCTTTATGATGTCCATAGTTTCTTCTGAGAAATCCATAGTCCTTGAATAATTGTTCTCTATTTTATTATTTTCAAGGTGTTTTTTTTTTTTTTCCAGCTTCATCTTTAGTTTTCTGCAATTTGATTATGGTGTGTTTAGGTATGGATTTCCTTGAGATAATTCTGTTTGGTGCTTGTTGAGTCCTTGAAACTGTCAGGCTAGGTCTTTTGCCAAATATAGGAAGTTTTCAGCCAGATTTTTTTTCAAATCTTTTCATATATTTTCAAGTTCACTCATTGTTTCCTCTTTTACCTGCATTTTGCTATTGAATTCATCTAGTGAGATGTAAATTTTTCAAATTCATTTAATTTTCAACTCTAAAGTTTCCACTTGGTAGCTCTTAATATGATTTTTTGGGGGGGGGGCGGGTACTGAGATTTCCCATCATTCCATTAGTTTCAGTAGTATTCAGCCTTACTTTTGGAGCATGGTTATAATAGCTACCTTAAATGATTTGTTTGATAATTCCAGTAACTATTGTGAGACTGGTATCTGTAGTTGTCTTTTTGCTTGCAAGTTGACATTTCCTGGTTTTTCACATGCAGAGTAATTTTAGATCATAATCTGTACATTTTTATATTATGTTATGATTATCTGGGCCTTAATGAAGAATACTTTTTTTTTCTTACGCATATAATTGACTTGGTTGCAAGTTCTGGCTTGGCTTCTGTGGCTATCTTTCTAACATCAGTTCAGTTTTCAAGACCTTTGCAGCATCATTAGTATCTATCCTGTGTGTGTATAATCCATTGTCCATTTTGACCTGGGTCATGATGTATTTTAGAGTGTAAATCTCAAAGTTGCTGGAGTACTGCTGAGGAGCAGATCCACAATCAACAGCTCAGAGGTGAGCCCAAACATTAATATACTACTTTGAGGTATAACTCCCTTGAGCTCCCTTCTCTACACAGTCTCTCTGATCGCTTGATTCCTTGAGGCCCGCTTTTGCTGTCCTCCAGAAATCCAGTCCTCTCTTTGGCTCCTTACTTTTATGATATTCCAGAGCCAAGCAGTAGAAGGCCAGAGAGAAAAAGAAGCAATGGGGATTCACCCCCTCGTTCTTAGACTATAATTTTTCTTAGAAAGAATCATTTCTGTTAGAGTTTGCCGTGCCTGCTCACCTGTGCCTTTTCTCTGTGGTACTGTGCGATTATGTGGGATGGAAAGATCAGAAAAAAAGCAGAACAATACAGGGGATTTCTCCAAACATTTGGAATTCCTTTTTTTTGCTCCTTGGATTAAAAAGTGAGGGTTTCTCTTTAGGTTCATTTTGTCCTTATCTAGTGAGCACTTCTGGATGCTGGGTTGCCTTTAAATTCTGTCAGGGTAATAATAGAGGGGAAAAAAGCTATGGAAAATTTACCTTTGGTTTGGTGGTAGTCTGGATTTTAGTTTCCTTTCCTAATCTACCTGTTGCCCTTTTGTGAGTTCTCAGATGCTCCATGTTTTCTGTCCAGCTTTTATTTGCATTTAGTGAGAGATATGGTGGGTATTTTTAATCCATCTTGCTTGGAACTGGAGCCTCCATATTAGTCTTAACGTCATTGTTTATAAATAAAATCCTGCACAGATGGACTTTGCCAAGTCTGGTTTCCTGTGACTCTAGGATGTGTTCATAACACACATATATATCATGAAATTCTCAACGCTTATGATTAAATAAGTTTGTATTTTCTTTAAAGGAGGGGTTGGCATACTATTTCTGTGAAGAGCCAGAAAGTAAATATTTTAGTCTTGTGGCCATACAGTCTCTGGCACAACTTCTTAACTCTGCTTCTATGGTGTAAAAGTAATCATAAACAATATCTAAATTAATGAGGGTGGCTGTGTTCCAATAAAGCTTATATTCACACTGAAATTTAAATTTCTTATACTTTCCTGTATCATAAAATGTTATTTATCATTTCTGTTTCTTACAATTGTTTTGTCGGTGGTGGGCTAGATTCAGCCCATGGGCTAAAGTTGGCCAACTTCTGGTTTTTGTCATGGTTAACTGCATGACCCTAACCAACAACTCTTCTTAATCAAAAGGGTTATTTTCTACTTGTTACAGAGTAACAGTGCTAAGCAACAGACATTCCAGAAATCCTACAGAGTGTTTGCAGATGAAACCTTGAACCAAAGTAACATCTCAAGCTTTCGCATTTCTTAGATTGTGCAGAGAAATGTTTTCACTCAACTGATCCCCATATTACCCTGTGAAAGTAAATGCTTTCATCCTCATTTTATGGATGAGGAAACACAGAGGGACAGAGACAACTATTAGCATGCCCCAGATCATGAGCAAATGGGTTTGTACCTAGGCTGGTCCAGTGTCAGAACTGCTAGCTCTTTTCACTGCAGAGCAGTGCAGATCTCCTTGCTCTATTTGCCCTTGTGTCTGGACAAGAGGCCTTGTCCATAACTCTGCAGTTCAGAACAGACCTGATCCTCAAGACCTCTGTGTTCTGATTGGACTTGTTTGTGAATTGCTGCACGTGTATAAGGAAGTCTTTCATTTCTCTGGGTTTTAGGTTCACTGCTGATAAAATCCGAGGCATGGGACCAGCCAATGTCCATTTCTCTGTTACTGTGGGTTTTGACATGACAGTAGGCAGGGGCCCTGTCAGGAATGGACAGTGCACGTCATCACTGGGTCGCTGCAGAGCCAGGAAGACTTGAGAAATGCAACCTGGTCCTGGAATCACATTGAGATGGCGTTGACTTAGCGCTCTGTAGCTATAAAGGAAAATACAATAGTCTCATTACTTCTTTTTGATATTTGGCTTTTCAATCCCAAATTATACTTGGTTTGTTTTAGTGTTAGTCATGTTAGCTGGTGTCAATCTCTTGGGACTCATCTCAGGGAAAGATGGCATTAGAAGCTTAAGATACCATGTGGATGAAGCACAAGCACACCTTGTTTGAAATCGGTTCTGCAACTAGTTAAGCATTTCTTAGACTTTATATGATAGTATGAAAGTGTTTATTGCTATCTTTGTTGATGGTAGCATTAAAACACTTTCATATTGCTTGTTTAATTCTATAATTGATTTATGGAAGTAGGAAAATGTGAACAGTCATAAAAGAGAGAAGAAGTGGAATCACATTTGAGTGCTGCTTTGTACTAGAGGTTTTGGTATGTGCATTTTGTACCAAGGAGTGTTCTCATTTTACTATGATGAATCTCTGTTTTTAAGGAATTTAGTGTTTAATAGGCTTAATGGTTCTCAACTGGCATTGCCCCTAGTATTTAGAATTATGTGGGGGAGTTATAGTTGTCACAGATACTGAGGGATGCTGTTTAATCTTGGGATTGCATTACAATGAATTGTCCTGCCTCATATTCTCGTAGAGCCCCATGTTGAGAAACAGTCTGATTCACATAGTAGTAATGATAATAATGAAGATTTACATGTTGAGCACTTACATCTTCTGAGAACTCTACTAATATATGTCCATATCTCTGATCTATAGTTCTAAATTTAAAAGAATCTCTAAAATGGAATTGGAATTTTTAATAACCCAATTGGTGGTAAAATATGATCTGACTTAGACGTAAGAATTTTTCAAAGCTGTGTTTAATTTTTCAGTGGCTTTATTGTGGTATAGTTTATGTATCGTAATATTCACTTGCTTTAAGGGAACAATTAAGTAATTTTTAGTGAAGTTGTATACCTATTACCACAATCCACTTTTAAGACATTTTCTTCATTTCCCAATTCTCTTGAGTCCATGTAAGATATGTTACAACTTTTGTGCCTGTTAGTGTAATTTTCAGATGTTTCACTTAAGATATATGGAAATTATTTGATATAGGGTATGGCTCCATTAAAGTTTCTTCTGGAACGTGAAATACTTCATGTTCTGAAACCTGACTAATTCTGACACATATCTGAATCCAGAAGTTTTTGTAAGGCATTTTGGAGTGTATGAACATATCCAGTCCCCTATAATCATGTGAATACCGTTACTGCTCTTCACTTTACCGTTGAGAACACTGAGCCCCAGAGAGGCCAAGTCATCTGCCTAATGTAGCTATGTGATTGGAAAAGCCAGGCTGCCCCCAGATACCATCTTAGCCATAGTGCTTTACCCCTGTTCCATTTAGCTGAATGGAATGCCACAAGAAAATCCAATGGGCCTCCATAAGAGAAAGTCAGGAAATAGCATGACAGCCGATTCTTAAGAGAATTTGTATGTGTTTAGGGATGGGGGAAATCATGTTCTTTTGTTCTTGAGTTGATACGAAGAAAAGTTTGTAAAATACTTTATAAAGTTCAACTTGAGATACAGTGAAAACCTGTGAACTGATTTGTCTTTTTTTATCCCCACATATTTGACCAGAATTTCTTGCTTATCCTTCTTTAGAGTTTCAACATGTTTTATTCCCAGAGCATCCTGTCTTTAGTTTTTGGAGTTTATATACATGAAATTAAATTTCTTTCTTTTTTAAAAAAGATTTATTTATTTATTTATACCAGCACTGGGTACAGTCAGAGGTGCAGGAGGGTGAGAGAATTCATCAGAGCCAGAGCAGATTGTAGAACAGGCAGACTGACGAAGTACACTGCTGACGGGAGCAGTGGGTGGCAGGAGAGGTCTGCGTGCCATGTGGGACCCTTGCCCAGCGGCTGGGGATTGAGCTGGCGCTGCAGAGGCTGTGGGCAGCTTCACAGCCCAGCACTCAACCGCTGCACCACCAGGGAGGGCCATGAAATTAAATTTCTAATTCTTTTTTGTAAATTGTAGTTTTCTTTCACTTGTGTTTCTGAATTCATCTGCAATTTGTTTACATTGCTGGGTATTAGAATATACCACTCTCTATTTCTGCATTTACTGTTACTGGACATTTGTGATGTTTTCATATTTTTTCCCCCTAATTCAAATGGTACTGCTGTGAAGTCTTACGAATTTTTCTTGGTGCACACATGGGAGGATTACCCAGGAGTGGAGTTGCAAGGTCATAGTGTATGTGCATCTTTAGCCTTACTGGGATGATGCCCAGTTGTTTTCTAAAGGGTTATATAATTTATACTCTTCACAATAATGCATGAGTGTTTTGGTTACTTTCATATCCTTGCTTACACTTGTCACATTTGAAAATGTTTCCAGTTTAATGATTCCAAAATGGTATGTTGAATGTTGTGATTTTATTTATTTTTTTAAAGATTTATTTATTTCTACAAGCACTGGGTACAGTCAGAAGCGCAGGAGGGTGAGAGAATCCACCAGAGCCAGAGCAGGGAACAGAATAGGCAGGCTGACGAAATACACTGCTGAGGGGAGCAGCGGGCGAGACAGGAGAGGTCTGTCGTGCCATGTGGAACCCTCGCCAGCGGCCAGGGATCGATCCGGTGCTGCAGAGGCTGCGGGCAGCTTCACAGCCCAGCAGCGTATGTTGTGATTTTAATATGTATGTCCCTGATATTTAATGCAACTAGGCATCTTTTTAATGAAGCCCATTTAGTTTTCCTCTTTTGTGAAATGCCTGTCTTGTCTAAATGCCCCCATTTTTCCTACTCCATTGTCATTCATTCACTGAAGTTTTTTATGATTCCTGGATACTACTCCTTTGTCCATTACGCTGTACAAATATTTTCCCCAGTTTATGGCTTGTCATTTTAATCTCTTTGTGATATTTTTTGATAAACAGAATTCTTAATTTTGATATAATGATTTTATCTTTTTCTTCATAAATTTGTTCCTTTAGTTTATTTAACAGGTGATTAAGGAGCACTTTCTATGTGCTAGACACTTTCCTGAGCACTCAATAAATGCTCATTTGTTTAATCCTCGCAACAATAGAGGTGAGGACTGTTGTTAGCCCATTTTAGAGGCTTTGAGGTATCTCCATTTATAGATTTGTCTGGGCATCAGCACCATCCTATATTAGTTAGCATGGCTTTAGTTATTCCTGCTACCTGGTAAGTCAAATCCTTTCACCTTGTTTCTGTTTCATCAGGGGTGTCTTGGAAAATTCTCTTACTCGTTGAAAGTAAAATGGCAAGAGAATTTTTGACTAACAATATGTCCACATATTGGAAAGTGGCTTTTCATTGCTGCTGCATCTACTTGTTCACTGTAGTTAAATAGACATGATTTCATTTGGGTGGCTCAAGCTTGATGCATCCTCACGGCAAAAACCTCCTGGATGTATTCCCTTCAGTGGCCTAGGGAAGGCTTTTGAATCTTATGAAATGGAGGGGAAGTGGAGAGGGAAGGATAGGTTGTTTGGTGGGTGAATATTCTCTTCTGTTGAAGTTCATTTGGGTTGGTAGTTTCAGAATGTATTTTTTTAAAAAGATTATTTATTTATTTATACAAGCACTGGGTACAGTCAGAAGCGCAGGAGGGGGAGAGAATTCACCAGAACCAGAGTGGGGAACAGAACAGGCAGACTGATGAAATACACTGTTGAGGGGAGCAGCGGGCGGCAGGAGAGGTCTGCGCACCATGTGGGACCCTCGCCGGGGGTCGAATTGGCACTGCAGCTGCAGAGGCTGCGGGCAGCTTCACAGCCCAGCGCTCAACCACTGCGCCATGAGGGGAGGCCCCAGAATGTATGTTGATAAACTAGAACCTTCTTCATACTTGTATAATATGACCCCATGAAGTGAAAAGCAAGAGAATATATCTTATGATTGAGTTGCCTTATTCAAGTAAGACCTAACGGCACCGAAACTGGTCTTAAATAGCTGGTGTACAGTTTGGTGCTTAATATTGTCTTGATTCTGTTGAAGGAATTGGACAAGAATGCCTGGAGTTTCTATTCATAGTAGCTGTGCTCCCTAAATATTCTGTCAGAGTAAGGTTAAATAGTTTGTGTATTATACTTATTCAGGCACAAACTGCTCTCTTTTGTGTCTCTTCTGTTCAGAGAAAGTGTTATTTATGCTGCATAGCAGTCAAATTTCAAATATTAGTGCTCAAAGTCATAGCTTTCCCAGCCTGGTTGGCCAACATGAAGCATGATTCGGTGTTGTCAAAATTGTAATTATTGTGATTTTTTTTTTTTTTTGGAGGGAGGGGCTGAGAATTCTTAGACAGTTGGGAACCATTTCCTACATAAAACCTGACAGTCTGAAGTCTTCGCAGCTTTCAGATCATAGCAGGGTCATACCACACACCAAAGAAATATGTCATCTGCTAATGCTGCTCCCCTTTCATCTCTTACTAACGTCCCTTTTCCACTCTGCTCCAGCCACATAGCTTCCTTATTGTTCTTCAAAATGCCAGGTATACTTTCACTTCAGGTTTGGCCCTCCTTTTCCTTCTCCCTGGAATGCTCTTCCCAGAAACTCCCAGTCAACCGGGTCTCTGCTTAGATGTCATCTTCTCAGAGAGGTTTCCCTGGCCAGACTTTCTCTTCTCTGCCTGATTTCCTATGTGGTACTCACCATACTCTCTTGTCTGTTCCCCAACCCCAGCCACACACTAAGAGGTCATCTCCTGGAGGACAGGGACTTGCTTTTTCACTGCTGTTTCTTTAGTGCCTAGAACAGTGCCTGAATCATGGAGGCCACCTATTCTGTTTGTTGAGTGAGTGAAGCTGACTGTCCAAAGCAGAAGGGCAGAGAGAGGGACTCTGGAGCAGAAATGTGCACCGCCACTGATGAGCTGACCCCTTCCTGAACTATTCTTGCAGCATCTGGTTCACATCTCTAGAAATCTGCACCACTTAGGTAGTCCTTTCTAAAGGTTTTTCTTTAATCACTCACTAAGTTCCTTGAGGCAAGGGTTTGTCTTAAGGTTGTTCATTTCTGCCATCCCTGCTGTCTTCCCCCAGGGCTTAGGACTGAACCTTGTGCTCTGCATTGCTTGTGGTAGACGCTTGCTCTCCACTAACAAAGGCTGCAGGTAGCAATTGTCTTCTCCTGGGAGGAGAGCGGTCAGTTGGGCATTGCTGTAATTTCTTATGCGAACTCATGACTGAAATAACAGTTCCACTCTGAGTTCTGCATGAGTCTTGTATAAGAAAATTCTCTTTCCTGTAAGCTTGATCAGACAAGGGCATCTTTCTTGTTTGCTTTTACATTATCTTCTGTACATAGTATAGACAAGGGTATGTATTCACTAAGAATGCATTGCTTGAGTTAACTTTGGCTATGTGAAATTTTTTACTGTCAAATATTGTACTTTAAAATGACAAGAATAACACTATCCATACAGGAGCTATAGGGAACAGTTTGTCATTATCAAAGGGTCTTTGTTGCTCACATGACCTCTTGTGATGTTGGACGAAAGGCACTAGAGAGATGTACACCCCACCCCCTCATTGGGTGTTCACAAATGTTCAGACCTTGAAGTCTTCTCTGAGTAAATGATCACTTTTACTTCATTTAATGGTGCTCTTGTGACCTTAAAGAATTCAGATACTCACCAAAATAGAGCTGTGTTCCTGTTCCCTCCCTACCACAATGTAAGCCTCAAGTGTTTGAAACCCTGTGGTCTAGGGTTAATGTGATAGATCAAGGACAGACAACACATACCCTAATAAAAAAACTCTGTGTTCATAGAAATAAGTAAAATCAATTGTCTGTGGTTTAGAACGTCCTCCCTAAGTAGTGACCAGAGTGATGAACGCTAATGTGCTAACTTCCATGTCGTTATAGGCTTGTCACTTTACTTGCTGCCTGGTGGCTGTTGTCTCTGCCCTATATGACAATGGAAGCTCCATAAGGGGTCTTTCTGTTTATTTTTGAAGCCACAGTACCTGTAACAGTGAACATCTTAGGTTGCAATATACGAAGACAGTGGTAATTCACAGTTCTCGTGCCCTGTCTCAGTTCTGCCTGCTTCAGTGGTGTTCTAGTCCTTCATCAATTGTCTTTTAATATTCTAATAAATCCATTTGGCAAAATGATATCAATTGTTTCCTGTATAACCCTGTTTAATTGCTATCAGGCATTTTAGTATACAGTATTAAGTATATTCTTTTTTTTTTTTTTAAAGCGTATTCTTTATGATTGCTGTAGTGAGGCCATTTGGAGTTGTAGAAAGATCTTGGACTATAGAGCCAGATATTTCTGAGTTTAAACTCTAGCTTTGCCCCTAGATAGCTACACAGCCTTAGCCAAGAAATAGCAACCCTGGGTTTTCATTTCTTCATTTGTAAAGTAAAATGACATTTGTTTCATAGGCCTGTTGGGAGAAATTAAATGCTGAATATATTGAATGCGTCTGGCATACTTCTTGGCACATAATAGGTGTTCAATAAAGATAACTATTAGAATTGTAGTCCTTAACTGTACAGATGCTCTTTAAAGATTGCTTGCAATTCTAAAGCTGTTGAAATAAAACATTTGCAATTTTCCTTTTAAATGTTGGCAGTTGGTCCCTGGTCAGAAACAGAATTGTCTAATATAACCTTGTTTCTGTGGTAAAAATTAGATTTGATTTACATTGTTTTAACTCTTTTTCAGGAATTCATACAGCTATAAAGTTCAAGGACTTTTTGAGTACAAATTTCAGTAAAATTTACTTGGAGTGCTTAGAATGGAATGTTCTGGAGGAACTGAATCTCCTAATTAATGAGAAAGGAGCTCATTTTGTGGGGGAGGCTTTAGGAAATGCATACACTGAGCGTGATTCCCAAATGTACAGAAAGTGCTCAGTAAATACTTGGTGACTTGTTCTTGACCTCAATGCACTTATCTAAACTTCTATATCCATTGCCCTGAGCTACAAGCTATGGTAAGTAGAGGTGATTCTACTAAACACAAACTCAACATAGACTTAAAATATCTTAAGGGAGCTTTTTGGCTTTGGACATTAAATGTCAACAATAACTACATTCATGGTAATTATTTGATTTTTACCTACTTAGAGAAAGAAAAATTACAAATAATCCCAGATCAAAGGAAACTGAGCAAAGTTGAGAGAGTACATGCTAACACATGTGGCCTCATACACACTGTTAAATGATGACGCAAGAGCTAAATATCGAGTGCAAGATACAGTCTGATCTGTAGCGCTAGGCAATGTGTGGTAAGTGCCAAGTGAACAGGATAAATTTAAGTACTGTGATTTCAAAGACGGAGTGATTAGCAAAGGCTAAAAGTGGGTAGCGAAGCTTCTTGGAAAAAGTGAGCCTTGAGGGTGGCTTAGTTGTGTCCCGTGATGCAGTTTATGAGGTCGATCCAGCCAGGGATAAGTGAATGACTCCCAGGCTGTTCTGAACCAAGGCTGGTCATTGCCTTACTCTCGCCCTGTGAATGTTGCTCATTACCCCTAAGTCTCGTGCTTATCTGCCTCTTGTGATTTGGGATGTTGTGGGAAATTTTGGTCAAGACAGGAGTTCTTCAGCTGGTAGGGCAGAAGAGAGAGTTTAGAACTAAGCTTGTTGTGGGGAAAGGTTTGAACCATTTGTTTCTTGTGTATGTCTCTTTCTTTGAGATGGGTCACCAAAGATGCTTTTTTGACTGTGGCTTTCTCCATGGTGATAATGATCTGGCAGAGAAGGAAATGGAGATCCAGGCTTTTGACTGAAAGAAATATTGCATCATTCACAAACACTTTCTGATGTCCACTGAAAATCAAACACATAAATTATGCTGTGTGGCAGGATAAAGACCAGTGGGTGATGGGACAGAATAGTCACATTGGTTCATTTGCTACATTCTTTGGATTGATTACCTGTAAAACTTGCTTGTCCAGAGTTGGTTGTACTAGCAGGGGTTGTGTGGCCAAAAGCTCCCACAGGTCTTCATGTGAGTCATGAGGGACTCCCAGCTGTCAGAGAGGCTGAGATATAGTGGGGAAGCTGGGAAAAGAGGGATCCTTTCACAGGGAGACAGCCACACTTCTTTAGAGGAATTGCAGCTGCAGATGTGTTTAGGTTAAGCATGAACCCTAAACAGGAAACTAGTCCGGTCTTTTTAGAACCTCCCCTATTTAATTAAGAGTACCTTTGTATAAGACAGCAAGCTTTATTTTGAAGGTTTAATTATGATCAAGCATGACCCATGTGGCAGTGTTGATGACCAAGTTGTCCTCTGTGACAAGTCCAGCCTGCGCTGGTCTGCTTGCTAAATCTCCAAAAGAATTGCATTGGGGTGACTTCTGACCCTGAGTGATTGGGATTCGTAAAATTCCCTAGAGGTGCCTTAGACAACTCCTTGCTACTACACATGTGAAAACTAGCACTCTGCTTGTGCACTGATTTGAGGTCACCAGGCTCTTTTTGTCTGAGTCTTCTACTTCATATGCTATTTGCTCTCGACTCATAAATTTATTCTTCTGCCCTTGACCTACCAGTCATTTCTACTTGTGTCTTTCAAAGTCTCCTCAAAATGGGCACATGTAAAGTGGAACCCAGACCTCTCCACCCTGGCCACCCCCTGCCTTCCTGCCACAGCAGGTGGCATCCCATCTAGTCAAGTGCTGACACCCACACCTGAGGATTCTTTCTTGCTGAGAGTATCATCAGAATCATCAACTAGTACCATCCTCTCTCCCTCTGGATTTACCTTGAACCTCTCTGTGTCTCTTCATCTCTACTACCACTTTCCTAATCCAGACCTCCATCTTTTGTGACTCCTGTCTCTCCTCTGACAGTGGCCAGATGGCACTTTAAAAACAGATCTGAGCATGTCACTCACTTACCTAAACACCTTTCTGTAGATTATTCTTACATCAATCGTGCTTAGGCTGCACATTGAGTCAAGAGGTTCCGCATGATCCCTGCCTCCTCTCACTGCCCCTTCCCTGTCTGCTCTCTCTTGCCTATGATGCTTCAGCCCATCAACATCAGTTTGATTTCTTTAAAATGATTTATTGCCACAGAGCTTTCAAACATATGCCTTCCCACATATTAAAAAAACTAGCAACAACAAATGTTGGCGAGGTTGTAGAGAAAAAGGAACTCTCCTGCATTGCTGGTGGGAGTGCAAACTGGTCCAACCACTATGGAGAGCTGTGTGGAGATTTCTTGACCTACTAAAGATAGCGCTTCCATATGATCCAGCAATCCTACTCCTAGGTATTTACCCAAATGACACAGAAACATCAATTCCAAAGAGCACCTGCACCCCTATGTTTATAGCAGCACTGTTTACAATAGCTGAGCTTTGGAAACAACCCAAATGCCCAAAAATAGATGACTGGATCAAGAAGATGTGGTACATATGTACCATGGAATATTACTCAGCAATCAAAAAAGATAAACACATGCAATTTGCAGCAACATGGATGGAGCTAGAAGGATCATGCTCAGTGAAATAAGTCAGAAAGAAAAAGAAAAATACTGGATGATCTCACTCATAGCAGGAATTTAAAAAACCTAAATAAGGGACCAGGAAAAAGACTAATACAAAGTAAAAATCAAAATCAACAAGCAACTATAAACCAGAGACACACTACGGGTTTGGGGAGGGAAGGGAAGAGGAAGGACCAGGGTCAAAATAAGGGGGGGGGTGCAATTGTATGGGGAATATAACCAAAATGATAATGCATACATTGTGCAAAAATGAAAAATGATGTAAAAATTATATAAAATAAAATATTAAAAAAAAAAAAAAACATTTGACTTCCACCTGGGAACGACTATATATCCATTAGTTTGTAGCTTGAATGTCACCTTTTTTAGGCCTTGCCTAATTCTTTTACTTAAAAAGTTCTCCGTGTTTTCCTATATTACTTTACCTAGTTTATTTTCCTAACTGCATTATCTAGAATTGTTTTTGTTGACTTGGTTCTTCCCTGTTCTGATCATGCTCAGGGAAGGGTGTTGTGTTTTTGCTCATCTGAAAGAAATCCCAGAAAGAAAAAGAAAAATACCGGCTGGTCTCACTCATAGCAGGAATTTAGAAAACCTAAATAAGGGACCAGGAAAAAGACTAATTATAATAAAGTAAAAATCAAAATCAACAAGCACCTATAAACCAGAGAGACACTATGGGGAGGGTTTGGGAGAAGGGAGTAGGATCAAAACAAGGGGGGTGGGAATTGTATGGGGACCATGACCAAGATGAAAATGCATACATTGTGCAAAACTGAAAAATGATGTAAAAATCTATATAAAATTAAATGCAAGGGACATACCTAAAAAAAAAAAAAGCCCCCTTTGTCTCCAAGCATGTCCTGTAACTCTGCCTTTCTGTCATTCCACTCTAGTCACACTTGTCTGTTCGTCATTCCTCAGACATGCCGGCCTTTCTTCTGCCCCTGGGCCTTTGTACTTGCTTAGTCACTAAACGCCCTCCTTTTTTTTTTTTTTTTAAACCCAGCTAGATGCATGGCTGATTCTCATTTTCTTTAGAGTTTCTTTAGAGTTTCTTTAGAGACTGAAAGTCACCTTTTGGGTGAATACTTCCCTGGTCCCTGTATCTAAATTACACCTACCCCTGACATTTCTTGCTGCCCTTTTCTACTCTCTTCTCCATTGTACTTACTACTCTCTTCTGTGTGGCACATTTTACTTATTTATCTTACTGTCTATTCCTATTACTAGAATGAAAGTTTCTGTTCTTTCACTACTATATTCCTGGTATCTTGAATAGTTCTGTGCATGTGGGTATTCTATAATGTTTGTTGAGTGAATGCATGAATAATGTATACTCTGAGTGGCACAGAGTGGGCACTCTCTACTCTTTATTGTGGTGAAATACACATAAAGTGTGCCATTTAACCATTTTAAAATGTGCAGTTTAGTGGTATTAAATACGTTCACATTATTGTGCAACCATCACCACCATCTGCTCTGTATACTTTACTGAAATAAAAGAATCTAAGAATAAGTAACTGAATGAATTAACAGTAGATTTACAATCTAGGTCTCTTGACTTGGGGCCCAGTGTTCTTTCCACTGCATTGTGCTTTGGAGGCGGGGGAGGCTGAGGAGAGAGTTGGAGTACCATCTCAGGATGCCTGGTGCTTATGGCAGAAGTGCTCCCAAAGGTGGACTCTGTTGTAAGTGGGGGCCCCTTCCTCTGCCCCCTTCTCTCCACCAGGCACAGCCACGCTCACACAGGCACCACGTATACCATGGCCTTCTCTTCCACACCTGCCAGTGTGACTTCACAATGTTTCCAGCTTGTGAGATGACATGAAAGGGAAATGCTGCTTCTCCTTTGCATTTGAATGGCTCCACAACAGGAGAGAACCCTGTGAGCCTCCCTTGATGCTCTCATTAGCCCCTTGGAGATTATTCCATTGATGGCAGGGCAGTGTTGATTTTAATTCTAATATAAGCCAGATTACATTGATCACAGAATGTTAAATGTGGGTCAAAATCATTGACTATGAAATTCTCCCATGTGAATGGGAAGGGAGGATTGTTTCAAACTCCTAACAGCTTTTTTCTCATGAGCTTGTTGAATTCTGTGGAATCTGCATTTTTGTTCATCTGGATCATTTCAGGGCCATTTCTCAGGCAGCTGTAGTTTAAAGGGGGAGGAGCCCCTTTAGGCCTGTATGTTTCTTCCCCTCCCATGCAAACCCCAGCAAACAGGAATCTGTCATGTGCCCATGGTCCTCATGTGGGTTCTTTTTTATGGATATTCTCACATGCATTAGACACAAGGCACCCCTGCCACCACTTTGCTGTGGACTCTTTGGGGACAATAAGGAAGAAGCCCATAGAGCTCAAAGAAAACCTTGATGACTTAAAACTTTGTGAAACCCACAGACTATGTCCCTGTTCAAATCCACATGGCAGACTCCTGTTTTCCATCGGTGCCCTGCTCTGGATTCTTCTGTGACATCACAGCAGTGCCTTCACCAATCCGTCCAGGTCTGAAGGCATATCTAAGTGCTTGGCATCTTCCTAACGAACTCCCCAGAGTTATGTGTTCCCTGGGATGTGCCCGGCACTGTGTTGATCTGGGGTGTTCAGAGTGGTATGGCATGGCCTGGGTCCTGCAGGTGCTGGCAGCCCTGTGCTGCATTGCGTCCTTCGAGCGACTCGGCCCCCTGGTGCTGTTCCTGCTCTGTGACAAGGAACTGTGGGAACTCCACAAAGAGAGACCTGTGTGGGGTGGGAGTGCAGGTCAGGAGCCAGGTAGAGTTCAGAGGTTCCTGTCAAGGCTAGAGGCTGAGAGGTGTGGCCATGGTGGGTGGAGTTGGGGAGTTTTCTGCAGTGGGGCAGATAAGTTGGGGTGGGCCTGTGCTTCCAACTAGGTTCCTGTTTGGTCTTGTCAGTGATGGGTTTCATCGTTCTGTTCATTTCTCTTGGAAGCTGTAACCATTTGTTGCTTGACTTGCTTCCTCCCTTCATGAGAGGTCCTAGCACCTGTCATGAAATTTCTGAACTTTCATACATGCGGCTGTGATGCTTGGCCTGGCAGTTTGTTCTGTTCTTAAAATTACGTTTCTCAGTGGCTAAACATAGGATGAAAAGCCTGTTACAATAGTTTCCCTAAAGCTCTGTCATGTTTTAGTTGGCTTAGTTTTGTGTCTCACGGGCAGTTTCCCTTCACTGTAGGAACTTGCCAGAGCATGTGCCAGGGATGGTCCCGGCCACATCCTTGCTCGGTGGGTTCTGTAGGAGGTCTTGGTTTCCAGCCAGTGAGTGGCCCACCAAGGGAGTATGCTGTGTCTCTTGTCTTTCAGTTGGGGAACATTACTTTTTGTTTCCATTGTGGTGGCCCAGGAAGGAGGTGGGGGGATGCTACTGACTTTCGTTACAGTACAAAAATAACAGGTGGCCCCTAAAGTTTGACTTGTAGGTCAGTTTGCTTTCTTAAGACGAAGTGGTGACCAGCAGATGCTTTCTGATGAGTGTATCCTCTGAAATTTTAAATGGATTTAAATAAAATTTGGTCTGTAGATGAGATGATTCTGAGTGAAATCTTCAGTGTACAGAATTACTAAAAGCCATTGTGTTCAGAGAATCATTGCTTTCTGTAATGATTTCCTGTAAGAACACGAGAATTTCCATCCTCCATCAAACTAATGGTTTTTCCAGTCCGGCATTCTGCCTGCCACTGAGAGGAATTGAGGGAGTCTTGGGGAGGACCTGGTGGCCCTTCTTGCCCCCACCTTAAAAATTTGGGGGTGTGATTCAAATATAGATAATTTCCCTTATTAAACTATTATGGAACCATTATGCATATGATTCTTGAATTTGTCTAAATTGCTTTTGCAGCAGTTTTTATTTTTGGCCTTTACCATCTGGTGGGATGTGGCGGCCAGCCTGACCAACAGCCAATCTGAATTTCCCTATGTCACCAATGAAGGATTATAGTCCTTTTCCATTGAACTTTTACACTTACTCATTGGATTCACTAAATAGAAGTGATAGATGCTTACACTGTTCACCTGTGTGGTTGTGTTAGCACTCTGTAGGGGCACGTTACTTTGTTTTTTGTTTTTTTTGTTTTTTTTAAAAGGGTTACTCTTTTTTTTTTTTAAGATTTATTTTTTAATTTATTTATACAAGCATTGGGTACCGTCAGAAGCGCGGGAGGGTGAGAGAATTCACCAGAGCCAGAGCGGGGAGCAGAGCAGACAGAAGGACCGAAGTACACTGCTGAGGGGAGCAGCGGGCGGCAGGAGAGGTTTGCGCGCGATGTTGGACCCTCCTCCAGTGGCCGGGGAGCAGCCGGGGATTGAACCTGCACAGCAGAGGCTGTGGGCAGCTTCACAACCCAGCGCTCAACTGCTGCGCCACCAGGGAGGCCCGGGGCACGTTACTTTGAATCAAGGCCCAGTCCAGTTTCACAGTGACATTTTCTCCCCTTCATCCTGCTGTAGATGCTCTAAGAGCTGTCAAGCCACCGTTAGTAACTCCCATCTTAGAATAGTGAGATATTAGCAGCAGAGCCCTAAGTTTAATTTCTCTCTCACTGTTTCTTGGCTGGGTGGTCTGGGTACTTTTCAGAATCTCTCTAAGCTCAGCTTCCTCATCTGTGAGGTGGGGGTATTAGGACCTTCTCAGAATTATAGCCATTCAGACTCTCTAAATTGCAACTGGCAGACACCCAACCCAGACTGACTTTTGCTGAATAGGGGATGTATTTGCCCACGTAGCTAGGAAGCCCAGGGGTACAGCTAACTTGGGGTGGTACTTGATTCCAGCTTTTGTGGTGCTGGCGAGGGACTGTCTCTGTCTCTCAGGAGCTCATGTCTCTGCTTGACTTTCTTCTTAGATGCTGTGGTGAGATGGCCACTGGCAGCCCCACATCTGTATCTTACCAACTTGGCAGCCCAGCCAAAGAGAGTGTTTTTCCAGTAGAGAAATCCCAGGGAGGTCTCTGAGAATTGGCTTGGAGCACAGTCTGTTCTTGTCCTTGTCTCTGTGGTCAGGAGAATAGAGTTTTCTGGCCCTGAAGAGGCCAGAGGATGGAGTCACCTCTACCCAAACTGCATGATAAGGGTTCTCCCCAGGGAAGGAGATGCTCACCAGGAGAAGTGGGAGGGCTTCCCCAACAGTGTGAGAGGACCTCAGTGGTGCCTCTGTTGGTTGGACTGAGCTGAATCCTCATGTCAAGCCCGGCAGACAGAATTCCCTGTGGGTGGAAGGATCTATCCTCTCCTCATTTCACTCCTTAGGGAATGCAGCTGCTTTATATTGGTTCTAAGCCCACTTCTTTAATAGTCTAAGGTGATTCAACCTCAAATACTTTCATAGACTTCTAATTTTACTTACCCTCAATCTTGAGGTGTTTTGAAAAGATCTGTTTTAAGTGGGAGCATCACAGGGGAAATTTCATTAACCTGTTTTTGATATTTGTGGAGAATCTGAGATCCTCAAGTTCTGGGAGGATGGAAGGGCCCAAGGAAAAGCCCCTTTCTTGGGGTGTCTACAGCCCAGTTGGCCCAGTTGCTGTGGGGAGCAGGTAAAGTATATCAATACTGTGATATTAGGCAGCATAAGGGAAAGTACCTCTAGGGAAGTGGGGAGCTGTAGGGAGCATGAACTAGAGTAGTACCCCACCCAGCAGAACATAGGAGAGCCTAATGGGGGAGGTGGGATCTGAGTCAAATTTCGAGGTGAAATGTTGTGGGATGTGACGTTATAGATATAGGCTGTAGGGAGCCAGATGGGGTTGCAGGAAGGAGTAGCTGAGCAGAGGTGAGGGCGCTAGCTAATTCATTCTTCTCGGGCTCATTTCATGTCAGGCGATGTGTGTGGCACTGGACAAAGACTCTACTAGAGGAATAATATCATAAAGAGTTACAGGTGCCTCAGTCTATATGGGGTCTGATAAGGACGTGGAGGAGGGGGGGAATCATCCACTTTCACTCCGACCATGAAGGAGAGGAACAAAGGCATAGAGGTGGGGTGGTGAAATGATGAGTAGTTTTGTATTTTGGGAGCATGAAGTACACAGGAAGGGGAGAAGGCGGGGCTTGGTAGGGGAGAACCTTGCATGGCAGACTCAGAAGTCTGACTGTGCTTCTCTCGGCAGTAGTTCCCCAGGGAAAGCTTCAGGGGTGTGTGACCTAGGCAGCCGCTCAGGGCTCCATGCTTGGCTCAGTGCTCTGCTACTGTCATCTTGAATTTCTTAGTTCTTTTTAGACAAGAGGCTCCGCATTCATTTTGATGTCTTAGCTGTCTGACCTGTGCTCTAGGACATGCCCAGCTCGATTGGAGGGGGAAGCAGGAGCAGAGGTGGCACAGTCATTGGGGAGTCATTTGCAGAGTGTGGGAGAGAGATAGCAGAGGCCTTGATGAGGACAGTGAGGTTGGAGAGGGATGCATCTGACCCCCATGGCCAGATCTGAGCAGCAGACAGAAGGTGAAGGTTGTAGAGAGTGAGGAGCCAGAATTAGCTTTAGCTCTGGACACAGGGACTTCCTCAGGCAAGTGTTGCCCTCTGAGCTAGGACACTTCACTGGATGATGCTGGATTTCCAAACTGAAGTTTAGAAGACTGTCTTAATATTTTTACTCTCGACAGTAAGCTAAAGCCGGCATTGGCAGGCTTATTTAATGAATGTAAAACAACCAGAAAAGACATTCTGAAGCATTCTGGAATCAAACAGATGGACCAAGTAATCATGTTAAAAACAGAAATCACAACTTGAACTTCAGTTAATCATAATCACATTTCTATTTCTTTATTTAATTTTGAAACATCTTCCTAAGTAGTTTACTATTTTGGTTTCTCTTACTTAGAAAATCTTATTATTATAGGGTACCCCAGTTGGATTCCTGCTACATGACATCCGACCCAAAATACCTTATCATTTAGGAAATGATATCCTTTCTGAGGTTTTGTACCTGGTTATTTTGTCTGTTAAAAGACTCATGAGGGAATTTATTTCCCCTTGTTCAATTAACATAGAAATTAACACAACTATGTATTTACCTAGTTATTTTCAATTACCTAGTGATTTGCCCTTAAAGTAAACCTGCATTGCCCTGAACTTGACTTTGGATCCTGACTAGCTGCCCACTGGTCACTTCTCAGCAAGCAGGGCTTTGTGAGGAGGGCTGGGGAGGGTGCGTGGCTCTGACCTTTAATACTGTGCCACTTCCCCTCTGGTGCAGACTTGGACAAAGTGCTTCTGTTGCAAGGACACAAGAGCAAGGCCATGCTGTCCAGGCCCCAGACACTGTGCTGGGATGTCTCGAAGCTGAGGAAAGAAATTAGGGCCAGAAAGAACCAGGGTAAGGTTTATGAAAAGATTAATTAAAGTCTTTAGTCATGTGGACAGCTTGTTACAACGTTTCATGTTTTCTTTCTTTTTTAAATTAAAAAAAAGGGCTCAAAGACCACTGAGTTCCCCTCTCGCCCCCCCCCCCCAAACAGGTGCTGCCTTCTAACAGGTCATCCCTAGTGGTCCACCCTTTCTATGAAAGGAGTAATTTGATGCCATACAGACCTGCCAGGCTCTGAAAATGGAGATTATACCTGCTTTTTTCAAGGGGGTTATGGCGGAACACATGACGTCACAATTGGGAGCCCCATAATTTAGTGAGGTGAAAAATGGAGCTTTTTCTGACTTTGCTCTCTTGTCCTTGATGACTGTGGCGTGTGTGGTTTCCTCTCAGCACTCCGCTACACTGAGGTGACTGCTGTCCAGCAGGTGCTCGCTGGCCAGGTGGGAGTGTGGCTCCAAGACCTGCACAGGAATGGAGAACGCGCTTGCAGATGCTTCTTGGCTGGCTCCTGGGTGGCTCCCTCAGCACCAAGAGTCTTATTCAGCTCCCTGGAGGTATTTGTTGTTGGGTGAATGAATACATGTACTATGGAATTGATCCTGTTCTGCCTGTCTGAGGATAGAGGATTTGCATCTGTAGTGTGTGAATTGTGACTTCTAGGTGCCGGGCGCTTGGTGCTAAAGCATTCTCTTAACCTCATTTGGGCTCTTTTTGACACCAAGAGCTGTGAGGGCAGAGACCATTTCTGTTTTGCTCAGCATGTATTCCCCGGTGCCTAGCACAGGGCTTGGCATGTTGCAGACTCTTAGTATCTATTGAGTGAATGAACAAAGGAGTGGGACACACCTGACTTTGTTACATTATAGTAGTTCATTTCTAGGATTCATGCTAGGATCTTCAAGTTGCTTTATTCCTCAAGGTGGTCATCTCCTCCTCCCAGCCTCTCCCTCCTTCTCAAGCTCTTCCTTAGTTTTCCCATTTCTTTCTTCCTCCTCCCCCTTCCTCCTGCTTCCTCTCCCTCTACCCCCTTCCTTCTCTCCACCTGAGTGCTTAAAAGTGATTGGCACGTGGAGGTCATTTGGTATTTGTTCAGGAAATGAAGTGACAGTAGATAAAGGAAAGTGTTAGGAGTTAGAAGGTCTGAAATCAAGTCCAGTTTGGTCATCTAACCAGAAAGGAGACCTTGGTTAAGGATAGGTATCTTCTTGGGGCCCAGCAGAATCTGCTTTGTAATTTGGGGCTACCAGTCACTGCTCTTATTTTAAGGGTGGTTCACGCAGCTGAAAAGAAAGAATAGATGGGAAGTGCTGGGGAAAATTGTTCTTGTTACCAAAACATGGAATGCTCTTTCCCTGGATGGGGGCTCATGTATGCGTGCCTCTGTCTCAGTCTGCCCTGAAAACCAGTTCCTTTATTTTTTCCAAGTAAGTACAGAAATATATCGTATATACTGTCAGTCTGGGAAATATTGAAATCACAGGAAAGTGTAAGCATGAAAACAATATGTAGACCTAAGAGGTAGCCTAGAAATAACCATTTAGAACCTTTCCTGGCAGGTACATGTGCACATGCATGCACACACACACAATTTCTGTCATCAAATAGTTACGTATCTCATTTTCTGAAGTAAATAGCTATTTTTGTCAGTTTAGGCTGCTATAACAAATACCATAGACTGAATGGTTTATACATTTATTTCTCAAAGTTCTGTAGTCTGGGAATTCCATGGTCAAGGTGCCAGCAGATTTGGTGTTTGATCTGCAGAGGGACATCTTGTAACCTCACGTGGCAGAGACGGAGATCATCTTTGTTCTCTTACAGGCACTCACTGATGCCATTGTGAAGGCTGCACCCTCATGCCCTAATTACCTCCCAAAGGCCACCTCCAGTACCATCTCACTAGGGATAGGGCTTCAGTATATGAATTTTTGGAGTCACAAACATTCAGTTTAGCCCTTGGCCATTCTAGGAGAAGAAAACTTTGTGTTTTTATTTATTTTTTTAAAAATTATTGATTAAAACATTTTTTTATTGAAGTACTATTATTTTACATCTTTGCTAGTGTTTTGACAGTGTAGGGTTCCCCTTCCTCCCCCACCCAGGGGTAGTCACCATAGCCCTCTTGCCACAAAGTACCCATAGACCTCCACCGTGGTCCGGTATGTTCTCCCCCCGCAAAAAAAAAAAAAGCCTGCAATCAGTGGTCAGTTTTCAATGATGTGTGACCCTTTGTTTGGTTTCCATCAGACTGAGGAAGTTACAGAAGAAATGTATAAGTGCCACTACTTGGTATTTATCTTTCTGGCTTATTTCCCTTAGCATAATCCCTTCTAGCCCCATCCATGTTGCTGCAAATGGCATGAGTTTGTTTTTTGATTGCTGAGTAGTAGTTCACTGTGCATATATATCACATCTTCTTGACCTACTCATCTCTTTTGGGGCATTTAGGTTGTTTCCATTATCTTGGCTATTTTAAATGGTGCTTTTATAAACATGGGAGTGCAGGTTTCCTTTTGAATTAGTGCTCTTGTATTTTGGGAGTAGATACCTAGGAATGTAATTGCTGGGTCATATGGTAGATCCATTTTTAGTCTTTTGAGAAACTTCTCATTGCTTTCCATAGGGGCTGGACCCGTCCACATTCCCACCAATAGTGTAAGAGGGTTCCTTTCCCCCCCTCCACACACACCTTTGCCAGCACTTCTTGTTTCTCCATTTTTTTTTTTTTTTAATATGGGCCGTTTTCACTGGAGTGAGGTGGTATCTCATTGTGGTTCTGATTTCTATTTTCCTGAAGTTAAACCATGATGAGCGTTTTCTCATGTGCCTATTGCCATCTGTATCACTTCTTTGGAGAAATGCCTATTTAGCTCCTCTGCCTATTTTTTTGATTGGGTTATTTATTTTCTTACATTTCTTCTGTAACTTCCTTAGTCTGATGTAAGACAGGGCAGGTATTTGCTAAATACGTAATGGATTTCTAGAACTTCAGGGCTAGAAAGATTCTGAATTCTAATTGAACATGCTCATTTTTGATACAGGAAAACCAAGGCCTAAGGAGAAAAACATGCCCAGAGTCTTGGAGCCAGATGATAGCAGAGCTGGGATGCCAGACCTTGCCTGCTGTCTTCTTGCCTCCCCACTTCCAAACCCTGCCTGTGAGTTAAAGTGCAGATGCCAGGATGCCCGTTGGGGTGGAACTCACAGCAGACTAGCCAATGCTTGGTTAATTTCACCCACATCTCTAGGTTTGTGGGGATTGCTCTGTCTGAGCACAGCACCTGTGTATCTTGAGGCATCTCTCCCAGTGGAGCTTTGGGATTGTTTTCACATTATGCCCATTTCTCTATCAGTCAACATCTGGGGGTTCCATCCCGGTTATCATTACTCGGCACACTTGACATAGCACATTCTTGGTGGATTATATTACCCTGTATTTCACTTCAATACCCTAACATTTCTCTTCCCTTGCCTTGCCTTTCATGCATTGTGGAAGGGTCCTTGTTTCTCTGAGTGGTTCTTCCCCTTGTCTCACAAAATTGTGAGTCTGTCCTTTGCCCTTCCTATGGCTGTCTTACCCAGAGTTTTCTTATTCACTCGCAAACCTTTTATGCTTAAGGTCCCCAGTGGTTCTGTACTATGGAAAAGGCAGCAGCTGTGAATCCCCTGAGTTTAAGGATCTGAGCCTGAAGACAGAGGTGACATGTACATAGGAAAATTAAAGTTCAGTTCATAAAGTAGTTATCCAAGAGAAGGCAGAGAAACTTTTACTGGGGCAACTTTGATCCAATTTGAAAACCTTCACTCTTCATAGGCTTGTTACTGGTCTCCTTTCACTGTGTGCCCCTGATAAACTGGATGGTGTCCTCCCTCAGCCTCACCACCCCAGCCACAACTTGGCTTTGGATGTGGGTTATTTATGATGTTTGTTCAGCAAATAAGAGGGCTTGGAGAAGGGTGTCCATCCACATGTCAGCTGACCTCTGATAGAGTGGATGAGCCTTGGTACATCCTGCTGGCAAGTTGGGGGGTCGGGGCTGTCAGCCCAAATGCGGTCTGAACTGTCTTCTCACAAAGGGGCTCTTAAACCCAATAGTCCTGGGGTACAGGGCTGGGCCCATGTGTGCCTTTCTACTTACTATGGAGTGAGAGGAGTGCTTCATACCTCATCTTGCCCATCTTTGAGTTGAGAGTGGCTGTGCCAGCAGTTGCCCATGCTCATGGTGTGAGGACACCTGTGGCTGCAGAACCCCCTGTTGGGACTCACTCCAGGGCCTCCTGCTTGGTGAGTCTGCATGGTTTCTAATCAAGAGCACTACCAGGTGGACATAAGCTGTCTAGCAGAGGGCAGGGCCCTTAGCAGCTGCCTGGGTGTTCTGGTAGGCAGATGTGCATGTTGTGGCCCAGTTGGGAGCTGCAAGGTGCTGGATCAGCAGGGTCGTGTTTTTCTCATTCAACTTAGACTGTTTCATAGTGGAGAGAGATCAAGGGAGAAGAGGGAGCCCCTTCATAGTTCTTCAGTCTTTTTTTTTTCCTATTTAGAAAAGGGCAAGGAGAACAATTGGTTTCCACTGTTAAGGGCTTAGACCTCGCTTATATTAAGATGGCAGTGGTGGCATGTAGTGTTTTGGGATGACAAGCTAGCACAGGCAAATCCTAATCCAGGTGGGATCTGGATCTGCCTGTTTTCACTCCCATATACCGTACTCTTCTCTGTCTTGTTTTCATTTGCTCAACAGATCATGTTCCAGGAGAGAGCAGTGGACAGAAACCCATAGATCCTACCTTTAGGGAGTTTTCTGACCATAAGGCACTAGACATGAGTAACCACAGGCAAAGTAGCACCTCAGTGTCATAAGATGTATTGTGGCATTTGCTGGTGGGTGGTTGGGTGGATGCTCCTGCTTCTTCGGAGATGCTCCCATTTTGGGACATTTGTTAAACAAAATCTCCAGAATCTTTACCACTTGTTTTTATCTTTAACATCACGCTGCATGTATAGCCCCTTTGTTCATCTGCCTGTGTGTCTGTCCATTATTCCATCCGTCCGTCCTCTCTTCACTACCCAGCATTCAGAGGTCCTCAGAGAGGGATGAAGAAGGAAGACTCGGTCCAAGCAATCAGGGAGCTTACTTTTGATTGCTTTCTCATTGTTCAAATTATGTTGGGGGTTTTGTTTCCCAGTTTGACTGTAATCTCTCGAAGGTCAAAAGTGATCTTTTATTGGATATTCTTGGAAGATTGAAAGATTTATTGGTCAGTGTATTGCTGTAACTGCAGTCCCAGTGTATTTGCTTAATGAAAAGCTTACAGAATGTTTACAAAGCATGCCTGCCTTCCTGCTAGCCACGTTGCATAGACGTCTCCATGAGAAGCTCTTAGTACTGGTTTGTAAATCCAGAGTGGTGGGAGGGACTTGGGGAAAAATAAAATGTCTCAATAGGTAAAAATCCCCAAAGTATATCTATGCTTAAAGCTTTCCTGAAGAATGAACAGCTCAATTCAGCCTTTAATTTATGCTTCCACTTTTTCTGGTTTTTTAAAGAAAGGGATGTGTCAATTTCAGCTGTCTAATTCATTTTTAATATGGGTCAGAGCTGCCATCTTCACACGCCTTTGTCTAATCACACCTAGACTTCTACAGAAATGCTTACTTAATAAATTAAGTTTAATTAATGGAAATAGAAAGATGACACCCGGGGCTGCTGGCTCTGGTGAGCAGGGCTTCCTGCCTGCCCAGAGAGACCTTTGGGGCGGCCTCTCTCCCAGGCCTGTCTGGGAAAGGCTGAGGCTGATCTGCACAGGGGGTGTGTGTGTGGTGGGGGGGGGGGCAGGATTCCAGAGTCAGGCTGGCACAGTGTGCAGCATAGATTTGCTGCTTAGCAGATGTGGCCGGCCCACTTACAGTCCTAATGCCAGAAGAATTGTCATTGTCTTTAAAAAAAAAAAAAAAATTGTCTTGGGGGAAAAAAAAATCAGACTCTGGGTTGAGGCCAGGTTTGAATCTTAAATCAGGTTGACCTATTTTCATCACAGCATTATCAAAGCCTGCTTTGTGATTCTACCTCCCTCACATGCTGTTATTGGTGTCACATGAATTGAACACCTGATTTGAGCAGGAGTGAGAGTGAAGACCTTGTCTGAGGGGAACTCTGTTTCTCACAGTGCCTGGGGCTGAACCTCAGTGAAATGGCTCCCCAGAGCCAGCCTGCTGGAGCTTGCTCCCTGCCTGGAGGAGGGCATCCTGGGCTGGGTAACAGTTACTTGGTGCAGGCAGCGGGGGTTCTCCCTTTTGCAAAGTGCTTTTACTCCTTCCTATTTGACCTTCACAGCTGCCTGGGGAGGGAGGCTGGGCAGGTCATGCCATCCTTGCTCTACCGATGAGGAAGCTGAAGCTCACATGGGCAGGTGGTGAGCAGCCAGATAGGAGCATGCGCCCCGGGCCACCATGGGAACCTGTCAGACACAGACCCCGAGTCCCTGCCTCACTGGGCTTGTACTTCTTTCCAGATCCTTTGTTCTCTTCCTCCTTTGGTTTAAGTAGTTCCAGTTGTGGTTCAGGAACAGTGTAGCCCCAAACACTGTGTGGGAGCTGTATGTGATAGGCTGGCAAGCACACTCCCCTGGAAAACCTTGGAAGGTACTTCTGAGCCTCCCTGCCAGGTAGCCAGGGCTTTGCTCAGATGAGGGAAAGTGCTTCAGTTCTTTCTAGACTGGGGGTAATTCCACAGCAAAGGGGTGTGTTAGCCGAAGGGACTCAGGCAGAGGAAAGGATTTTCCTACCTATTTTTCCTTGCCTCCTATCTTTATTTTTCCCTTGGAAGGCAGACAGCTCTAGGTCCCAAGGGGCTATGTTCATGGGTGTTTTTTAGTAGCCTCCTTGTCTGATACCTTAGTTTTGCTTGATTCTCTGAGTCAACAGTTTCTCTCCTGACACCCTGCAGTGTCTCAACTGATAAGACCAGGTGTCATAAAAAAATACTGAAGCACAATTAATCCACTTTAGTTTAAGTCATTGCAGTCCACAAAAATGATGTATAAGGACTAGAGACTTAGTATTATAAAACCAACAGTGATGATCATCTTTTACATATTAATAGAAAGTTTCAAGATTTTAGACTGTTTAACATCTGTTTTCTTCTCATCAGAAACTCTGGATTAGATAAATTGATTAAATATTTACGTCTTATTACAACTGAGGAAATTAAGACTTAGAACCAAGTAACTGCCCAAGTTACTTGTCAGCTGGTGTACATATGATGCCTCTATCCATTAACTCAAAGCAAGAGAGGCATTGTTTTTGACTTCATAAAGCTTTCCATTGAGAAGGAAGACATTCAGTGTAAGGACAAATAAAAGACAAATAAAAGGGGCCTATAACAAGGCTCCTAAACAGGTCTGAGGACTTGGGGTGGGCTTCCTGAGCAATGTTGAATGAAGGGGACATGGGTGCCAAGTTGGTGTGACTAGTGAAAAGGGGCATGAGGATGGTTCAGGCTGTGGCATGTTCAAGGAACCATATGGAGTGTCACATGAGGGAACAAGGGGTTGAGGGCCACACGTCACATCATGGAGTGCCTTTTAAGCCAGAGCTGGAGCTTTGATTTGGTCCTAAGGGCCATGAGAAGCCCCTGAAGGGTTTCAGGCAGAGGAGTGACATGTTTTTTAGAAAGACAACTTTGACCACTGATAGAAGTATACTGGGGAAAGGGCAAGAATAAACTGGGGAGCTGGGTCATGCAACTGTTGGAGTTATTCAGGCAAAAATGCTGGTGGACTCTACAGTGGTGATAGCAGAGGGTAGACAGAGGTGGAAAGGTTGAGGAATTAGAGAGTAGAGAGTAAGAGTTTGGGATTGTCTCATTGTGCTAAAAGAGAAGTAAAGCCCGACTCCGAGGATTTGGCTTGGATGAGTGATAGTGCGTTGATATGAGTTAAGGCTCTCTGGGGAAAGGCTCCATTTTAGGGAAGAGGGCAGGCTCATGGGTTGTTTGAGATATGCTGAGTTCGAGATGCTTGTAAAATATCCAAGCAGAAACATCAGGTGGGAACTTGGGCAAGTGGGTCTGGAATGCTGAAGAGACAGCTGGACTGGTGGGGCAAATTTTGGATTCATTGATACAGAGTGAGTAGTTGAAATGGTGGGCATGGATTACACCACCAAGTTTTTTTTTTTTTTAAAGATTTATTTATTTGTACAAGAACCGGGGTACAGGCCAGATTCGCGGGAGGGTGAGAGGATTCACCAGAGACAGAGTGGGGACAGAACAGGCAGACTGTCGAAATACACTGCTGAGGTGAGCTGCGGGTGAGTCGAGAGGTCTGCTTCGCTATGTGGGATTCTAGCCGGCCGGCTGGAATCAAACCCGCGCTGCGGAGGCTGCGAACAGCTTCTCAGTGAGGCACTCAACCGCCTGCGCCACCAGGGGAGGCCCACGAAGTTCTTTTTCTTTTGTCACATTTCTTGAGAGATTGTTTTACTCAAGTCTCGATTTGGAACTGGGGTTTGTTTGGAGTCGGTTTAAGAAAATCTGCTCCTTAAGTCCCAGAAAAGACTCCGTCATGTAAAGAGAAGAAGCAGTGCTTGAGCTGAACCAACAAATGAGCTTGGTGTCAGATCCAAGTGTTGCTCATTTAATAACTCACGGTAGTTGAAGGAAAACTGTGGAGTGACACTTTTTAATGGGTGTGTGTGTTCTATCAAGTTGTTGGACCCAAGTTTACTTAACTAGATCTTTTTTTTTTTTTTTTGCTGTTCAGTTTTTCACTTTTTTTTTTTTAGTTTTATTTTTATATTTCCCGTACAATTGCAACCCCCTTATTTTGACCCCAATCCCTCCTTTTCCCGCCCCTCCCCCATAGTGTGTCTCTGGTTCATAGTTGTTTGTTGATTTTGATTTTTTCTTTCTTATAGCTATTCTTTTTCCTGGTCCCTTATTTAGGTTTTCTAGATTCCTGCTGTGAGTAAGACCATCCAGTATTTTTCTTTTTCTTTCTGGCTTATTTCGCTGAGCATGATCCCTTCCAGCTCCATCCATGTTGCTGCAAATTGCATGAGTTTATCTTTTTTGATTGCTGAGTAATATTCCATTGTGTATATGTACCACATCTTCTTGATCCTGTCAAGTATTTTTGGGCATTTGGGTTGTTTCCATAGCTTAGCTATTGTAAACAGTGCTGCTATAAACATAGGGGTGCAGGTGCTCTTTGGAATTAATGTTTCTGTGTCCTTTGGGTAAATACCTAGGAGTGGAATTGCTGGATCATATGGAAGCTCTATTTTTAGTAGGTTGAGGAATCTCCACACAGCTTTCCATAGTGGTTGAACCAGTTTGCACTCCCATCAGCAATGCAGGAGCTTAACTAGATCTTGTGTGCTATACTGCACAATTAAAATGAACTCTGAAATGCATTCTTAGTGTCTTCAAAATTTGGATTGATCTTTAGATAACTACCCAGAGATTGCCTTCTTTGGTTATAGACAACGCACATTTTTATGACTATTATTGAGGCAACTGTAAATATTATGTAAATAACTCTGAACTTGAGGGGGCAAGAGCTCCATGGTTTCTCCCCATGGAAGCTCATGAAGGTTGCTTTCCCCCCATTTCAAGGAACCCTCTCTATGAGGCTCCCTGAAGACTGGGGGAGCGAGCACTCATTCACTGACTCATTCATCAGTGTTGGCTGAGCACCTCTGCTGCCTTTTTCTTGCTTGCCATGGGGAATAGAAACGTGACTCAGACCCTGCTCTGCTTATAGTCTGGGGCTGGTAGCCTAATAGGTGGGTAGATATTATGCACTTAATTGCAACCCAGGATGAGCTGTGCTTTGTTGGAGTTCTGTGTGGGGTAGAGGGAGTTTAGAGCTGCTCCTTCTGCTTGGGAGTCGAGAAGGACTTCATAGAGGTGGTGACAATAAATTGAGTTAGTGGAGGCGACTGACAGCTCTGTGCCCCTTGTCCAGTGTCCCACTGCTGCTTTGGCAAAGTCAGAGAACTCTGGCCAGCGAGGATGCTGAGATCAGCCAGCTGCGCCTCATTGTGCCCTGAGCTGACAAAGGCCCATATGGGGACTGGAACCACAGGCCAATGCTTTTCTACCTTTTCAGGATGAACTTTTTTTTTTTTTTAATATTTATTTATTTATACAAGCACTGGGTATAGTCAGAAGCGCAGGAGGGTGAGAGAATTCATCAGAGCCAGAGCGGGGAGCAGAGCAGGCAGAAGGACCGAAGTACACTGCTGAGGGGAGCAGCGGGCGGCAGGAGAGGTCTGCGTGCCATGTGGGACTCTCGCCAGTGGCTGGGGATCGAAGTGGCACTGTAGAGGCTGCGGGCAGCTTCGCAACCCAGTGCTCAACCACTGTGCCACCGGGGAGGCCCTCAGGATGAACTTTTAACCAGACTTTAAAAATACTTACTACTTCGAGAAATCCTTCTAAAAATTGAAAACTTTATGATTTACTAAATTGTTGTGTGTATACGTATGCATGGTGTGTGTGTGTGTAAACTGAGATGTACATGTGTGTATATTTATAGCAGATTCTGATCTCCTTTGTGGGAAAGGGAGAAAGATCTCCTCAAGTAGAAGATGGGAGAAAGGTCTCGATTAGTATTTTGTGGCGCATGTATCGCTGGCAGAGCTCTGGCTTCTCGTCACTCCCCGCACGTTTCCATTCTGCGCGGTGCGGCCACTTTAATTACTCAGCTTCCGAATGGTGACAGATGTGTGACTCTTTAATCCTTCAAATCTGTAGGGTTTTCCCTCACACAGAAATCAGTGTCTTTTTTCAATTTAATGAAACCTTTAATGAATATTTTATCAAATGAACTGCATGTCTTGTATTTCATTATTAATGTTGTTTATGAGGCCCTGTCCTCATTAGCATAATTTATAAAGTAAGCGGTGACTAGAGGAGGAGTGATATTTTAGAAACAAGGATGGGCGTCAGGGAGAGGACATCTGCACATCTTTCTAAGCTTGTGCAAAACGGGCCCTTAAAGATGCTGTGGGAGCTGCCAAGCTGCTGAAGTGTGCGTCTCACCTGGGGTGACAGATTGCCAGCACACTCAGAGAATAAAGTTGTCCAGAGTGGGTGACTGTTCTGCAGCATCTTGGATGGAACACAGCTGTGAGGTAGCACAGTCAGAGTGAGGCTGTGGAGGCACGAGGATGAGTGTAGGGCCTAGCTGGGTTACTTTAGCCCAGTCCCCTTCCCTCCATGCAGGGTCATTTTGATCTCCCTGCATCGTCCCCCTGGCTCACTGACCTGGCAACTAGCTTATAATCACGCTCTCTTTCCTGTTCGGGCTAAATTGTATGGGTGCACCATCCAGCACTCTGGTCTCAGTTCAAGGACTTTGTTCTGCTTTCCTTAGTCACCTACACTCCCTCTCAAGTCTTGGGCCTTCTCTTCTCTCCCTGACTGTCTGCCCACTGTGCCCTAGTTCATGATGCCTCTCTAGCCTTTTCTGTCCCTTTGACTCAGGCTCCCACCGTAGACACTCCTTGCAGACTTGTTTCAAAGGTGGCAGAGAGGTACATGCTGGACACTGGAAGCAACAGGGCCAAGCCAGGGTGCTCGGGTCCTCAGAAGGCACTTGTGCATTTGCTGGTGATGAGAATGCTGTTGATTGTACCTCTGTTCAAAAGGGTATGTTCCCCTCCTTCTGAGGATTATAAAACTATCAGGAACATCGTGTTGGTATTGATCTCATGAACAAGTGATGAGAAAGGGAGGTGGCCATTCTTCCCCCTTGAAGTATGAGGGTGGTGCTCCAAGGTGCGCAAGTTGCTGGAATTTTTCCCTTTTAAGCCCCCTCTCCCCTCCCACCAGCAGGTGGGCAGACGGCACTGCCTTGTCTCTGGCCCAGAAGTAGCCTTGTGTCCTGCCTGCACACCTGGGTCATCTGTGGATGCAGCTGTAATCTCAGTCACATTTGGGAGCACTCTCGTCAGTGTGACTCTATATCCCTGAATCATGCACAGTGTTGTAAACTGATGTTACCTTAGTAAAAAATGACACAATTTAAAAAAATTCCTCAGTAAAAAAAGATGATGTTAGAATCCATTCTTCAGGGAGCTGCTGCTTTTCTTAGAAGGTGTAAGAAAAGAAAGATGTGAGCAAAGTAAAATCTTAGAAGAAGAATAGAATAGAAATCATTTCAGCAACAGAATCCCCCCAGGCCTGGCAAAGTCTGTCTGATGAGGCTGGAGGGAAGAGAGAGGAAGAGAGGGAGGGAGAAACAAACAGGGGAGCCACCTCGGACAGAAAGACCCCACTGAAAGGTGTGAAGTCTAGTTCCTGTTAGTGATTAAACTTCGGGAACAGTTTAGGACATAATTGTATTAGTTGGAAGCATTAGAAATAACCTTACTGGTGTTAAAAGGTGGCTCCTCAAGCTGAACTTGAGGATGGGGACAAAGTCACTCAGATGATCTCTGCTTCCCAAGACTCCTGTCAAGAGGAGAAGTTAGAGCCCAGGTGCCTCAGGCTGTGATTTTCCCACTAGTTAATTCAACCACTTGAAGAGTGTTGGTGGGACACTTAGTGGCAGGGTCTGCTCTTGTTTCTGGAGATATTTGGTGAGCAGGCTTCACATGGAGCTCACATCCTACTGGGGAAAACAGGCAATACAGGAAAACAGAGGGTGTCTTCCAGAGATCCCCCACCTGATGAAGGAAATAAAATGAGGTGATATGATGGTACTGCAAGGGTGGCCAGGGAGCTTCAGGAAGATTCAAAAACTGAGGCAGGAAAAAGTGGGTCACCACCCTGATTGGGGATCGAACTTGTGCTGCAGTGGCTGAGGATAGTTTCATAGTGCTGTGTCTTAACCCCTTGCGCCACCAGGGAGGCCCCACTTTAACTTTGAGGCAAAAAACTATCTTCTTGAGGGCTGAGAATTGGACCATGTGATATTCCCCCTCCCCACCTCCCCAGGTTTCTTTCAGTTCTAAGGAGAAAATAAAACTAAAAGTGCTTTAAAAGGTTTAAAAGGAGTGGGAGGAAATGTTCAGTTATTGAATATTTATGTTTTCCATCATTAGGTCATTTCTGATAACTGTCTGAGAAACACTTTAGAATTCTTTCCTTTTATTCATCCAAATGCTGGAGGGCTGCTTTGGGCTAAGCATTGTTCTGGGTGTTGGGGACACAGCAATGAACAAGTTGGACAAAAATCTCCCCTTAGAGAGTTGTATTCTTACAGGCGGCAGATGATAAACTGTGAACATAATGGCTAGGTAAAATATAAATGGTGCTGGTGCTTGATCATTGGTGTGGGGAAAAAAAGAGCTGGCTGGGGGGAACAGTTACACCTATCTTGGCAATGAGAGAAGGGTGCCCAAGAGGCTGAGTACTAGCTCTGGAGGTGGTAGAACCCGCCCAGCCCATACCTGCCAGCATCCAGGTACCTGCCTGAGCCTTCTCTCAGGCTGGTAGGAGGCTCCTTTCCACTTGGCTGGTGTAGATTCCCCCACTTCTCTGAGGGAGAGGATTCCCCCACTTTGCTGAAAAGGCTGCAGTCACTGTGGGTTTCATGTTGATGAATCCTTTGTTTCCCCATTACAAGATGCCAGCCAGCGAGGGCCAGTTTTGACACTGGTGATGCCCCAGGGAGTGTGGGCTGCCCAGCCGGCATGCACAGAACACACCCTGGCCTTGGTTTCTGTTCCCTCCAACACCTGCTCATGTCTCAGCTGAGGCCAGAAAGCAAGACGCTAACTCTTGGGAAAATGTCATTTAACAACCAACAATTGCTATTTTCTTTAGCACAGCTGCCTTCTGGCAGTGTGGTATTGATCATTTCCTGTCATTTAAGAATACCTTTTTCTAGGAAGCTGGGGGGTCTTGAAAGATAAACACTGAAGTTGCTCCTTAGGTCTCCTGTCTCCATTAGCTTCACATCTCAAATACTGATTTGAAAATGAAAAGATGCTTGGTGATTAGATGAGTGAAAGAAAGATGTCAGGGTATTAAACATTAAGTCATAATTAATAAGTAGTAATTTTTATTAAGTTTTTATAGACTCAAAGCATAGAATTTAGAGATTATTTCAACCCTGTTGAAAGGGTTTTCAGGAAAAGCGTCATCCTGTTGTACTGAGTTTTAAGACTGATTTTCCCTTTTATTCTTTCTGCTGTTTCTTCACAAAGCCAGAGAAAGGTTTACTTCAGAATTGTGGCATCACCTCTGGGGTTCCCTGCCATAAGAGGAGCTGATCTGTTGGTTGCTCAGTGAAGACTGAGCTGTGGCCAGTGGGGGAGGTGCCAGCCCCTCTGGTCCCCCGGGCTGGGTCTTGGCTTAGCCTGTGGTTGACATTCATGTCATCTTGGGAAACCTTCCTGGTCCCCAGACAGCAGAGAAACTTGATGTCATTTGAAAATGCTCCTGAGAACACTAGCAGATTAGCCAATTAGGGGAGTAAATAAGTTTTAGGTGGTCAAATAAGGCAATGTTACTGGTGTTCCTTTGTTGTTTTTTTTAAATACCACAGGTATATCCCTGGTAAAACACTGTATCTAAATTGTTTGAAGTGGTTTTCCAATGGCAGGTATTTCTTTTTTATGTGTTAGGTTCTCCTGAAGGGACAGCTCTGTCTGCATTTCCTTTTTCATACTTGCTTATAATAAGTATGTTAAAACATGTTCATGCCAGAACATGTGGGAGTTACCAAAACACAACAAAGAAGTATCTTTTTATTAGAAATGGTATTATTTAAAATGCACTTTTGAAATGGAACAACATATTGAGAATGTCTCCTGGCACATTGTGTGAGCTTTCTACCCTTATTGCTGGCGGCCTAAGACTTCATGAAAATAGTGGTTCAGTAGATTGCATCTAACCTGTATTCTGTTATTGGGAACTTAGGGGCTCATTTCACACTAAAAACCATGTTGCAACTGGTCCAACCACTATGGAGAGCTTGTGTGGAGATTTCTTGACCTACTAAACATAGAACTTCCATATGATCCAGCAATTCCACTCCTAGGTATTTACCCAAAGGACACAGAAACATCAATTCCAAAGAACACCTGCACCCCTATGTTTATAGCAGCACTGTTTACAATAGCTAAGCTTTGGAAACAACCCAAATGCTCAAAAATAGATGACTGGATCAAGAAGATGTGGTACATATACACCATGGAATATTACTCAGCATTCAAAAAAGATAAACACATACAATTTGCAGCAACATGAATGGAGCTGGAAGGGATCATGCTCAGCGAAATAAGCCAGGAAAAAAAAAAAAAAGAAAAATACCGGATGGTCTTACTCATAGCAGGAATCTAGAAAACTTAAATAAGGGACCAGGAAAAAGAATAACTATAAGAAAGAAAAAATCAAAATCAACAAACAACTATGAACCAGAGACACTCTGTGGGTGTGGGGGGTGGGGAAAGGAGGGATTGGGGTCAAAATAAGGGGGTTGTAATTGTATGGGGAATATAAAAATAAAATTTAAATAAAAAATAAAAACCATGTTGCAGTGTTTGCGGTGCATCATCATGCGCATTCGATTTCCTTAAAATACATTCTTAGACCAGAAATTATGGCCACAATGTGTATGAAAATTCTGTGGTCTTTGTTGTGAGTTGCTACGTTTTTGTTTAGTTGTTGATTTTTGAAAGGGGATGAAAACTGAGAAATTTTGATGTTAAAATGGTTGATATCCAAGAGTGGGCTTAGCCTTTCAAGTCAGATACAAGTTACTTCACATTTTTAGGCCTGTGTCCTCATTTAAGGCATAGTAATATCATTAAACTTTAAACTTAAAGGTGAGATTCGTGGAGTCATATAATGCAAGTAAAACTAGGCTGCAAATGAATTCTTGCCAAGGGCATTCTCGTTAGTGTGTTCCTGAGCCTCTTCTTACTCACCCGTGGAGCAAGGACTCCTGAGCCGACAGCTCTGCATCCCTCCAGGCCTGCCAGCAGTGGCTGCAGGCACGAGGAAGTCTCTTCCATCTTGGTGCACCGTGACCAAGGTTGAGATGTCCGTCCTAATTCTGAAAGCCTGCTTTCAGACATTTATACGTTCAGACAAACTAATCAGGCTGAAATTTCTCATGCTTATTTGCAGCTAGATGAAGAAATCTATTTAGTAGCTTTGGAGTTACCCAGGCGTGGAAGCAATTGGTTTCTCGGTCTTGAGAAATTCTGCTGATACTAATGTACTGACAGGCAGCAGCGCCAGCCTGGTGAAATCAGAAACATGGGGGCCTGGGTGAACCCTAGTCCCGGCCTGTGTGCTTGGCACTACTGGTGATCCATCTGGACTCAGAGTTATCCAGTTGACAAGCATGTTCCATAAAGTTTCTCCTTATCTCATCCCTGAGAGGCACTGGGCTTCACAATGAGAAAGCAGAGCTTTTGTTTCCTTTTCCTTTCAGTTTCCTTGTTGGTCTTTGGGGTGAGACATTGGATGTTTCTCTTTTTCCTGAGAGACTTAGCAATGTTGCTTTCTGTTAAGAGCCCACTGATCTATGTATTATTTGGGCTTCACTGAGAGCTGTAGGGCATGAGAGCTTGAGCTGAGTTTTGGGACTGCGGAATCCGGAGTGTGTAATAGCTCCTTTAATCAATCTTCACAACCCATGAGATAGAAACAGACTGAGGCACCAAGAGTGATGTGCCCCAAAACAGCCAGCTAGTAAATGGAAGAACAGGGATTTGGATCCTTGCAGAGTGTGGTTCCATGGGATTCACCATTTAACAGTCAAGCAGTTATTTCACAGGAACATGCACAGTCATGTGGTTTCTTTAAGAAATTTTCATATAACAGTAGAAACAGCAAAATAAATATAGTTTCACTAAAATACCTCATTTACTTGATCTATAGGTCTAAATCCCCAAATCTCTGACGCATTTTGTTCTGAATGATCAAAATAAATGGCCCTTACATACAGCAAGCCCTTTATGCCTAGCCCCTGCCACAGCCCCCCAACTCTTTTAGTCTGTTGAGTCTTTCCTTTATTGGCAGTGCTAGCGGCGGGAGTGTGTCTGTTAACACCGCCATGCATGGCGTGAGAGTCACTGTGCTGTGTGTGCTCCCGTGTGGCATAGCATTTTCCTGTCCCCTGTTCAAGTCATGCCCTCCTGTCATGAATATGAAACCGAGCCCCACGTCCAAGATTCCCATACTGCTTTCCAGGGCTGCATGCATGCTCACTGCCCCACCCTATCTCCGGAGAATCATTGATGTGCGAAGAGGGTTGTGCCACTTCTCCGTGTATCCCATCAGCACAGTCTTCTCAAGCTTTGCCTCCTGCCCTTTGTTAAGCTTTTTAATTTTAAATCAAGATGTTACATTCTAATATACGATAGGCTCCTTTCATCTACATCCACCTCTGTGAGTCAATCCAGTTTACCTAGATATGTTCCTTCCTAAAGTGTGCCCCCTAGTTAAGTACTGGCTTAGTAGCAAGGGAGGAGGCAGGAGACTGGTTAAAAATAAACTCCTGAATTATAAAAATTTTGGGATTCTAGAAATCTGAGAAATCTAAATAGCTCAAATGATTTGAGGAGGGCAAAAAAGCCTTGCAAACCTGTTATCCCTCAGAATACCTGTTGTAGCCAATTACTGGCTTCCTGACTCCTGCAGGAGTATGTTGGTAGTGATGATGATGGTGATAGCAGTAGCAACCAACTTAGTGTCTTCTCAGTGTTGTGGAGGGCACTTTCCACATTCATTTAATCCTTCAATGACCCCTGCTAAAAGTATTCCACCCCCATTTTAGATATGAGGGGACCGGCTCATGGAAGTAATCTTTTTTAGTCTCCTACAGCTTAGTAGTGGAAGCGCTGGATTTTAACCTGTATCTCCTGAGAACAAAGACCTGTCCTTCTAACCCTGACTTCCTACCCCGCACGTCTGAAAGCTCATATATGTGATGTATGCTACCACCCCTTACTCCATCTGACTCACGAAGGTTTCACACACTTGAATTGTACTGTCTCGTCCCTGTTGTGGCAGACCCTTTCTGGAATGAGAATTGGGTGTCAGCGTACATGTCTCATTCACTAGATGGGAAGCTGTTTTGTGGTCAGAGCTGATGACTTTGGTGTTTGTGGAAGCAGAAGTTCCCCAACCTAGAAGTTATATTTAGGTGGATGATGCTTCAACCCTCGTGCAGGAACCCAGGCTTAGTTCTGGGTCTTACTGTCATGAAGTGGGTCTATGACTTTAGGCAGCTCCCCTCTCCTCCATCAGTTAGTGATCATGATGCCCTCTGCTTCTCTTTCCTCATTTTTCTCCATTGCTAAACCATGTAGCCCCTAAGGTTGATCAGAGCTGGCATGGGAGATAGATTCTGTTTTATTTCTTAATGGGCTGGTCTCCACCATCCCTTCCATTTCTAGTGTTCTCAGCTGAATATGTTGCTGGTGCAGCTTTTTCAAGCCCTTTGTTGCTGCCTAACCCAGCTGCCCTTCCTGGAGGGTGAGGTGTGCAGCTGAGTGGCCCTATGCTATCACATGCTGTGTGCCCTGCAGGAAGACTCCAGAGCCATGAAGGCAGCATTGACCTACACGTAATGAAACGGCTCTGGATTCTGGTTTTGCATCTAGAGTTTTCTGGGAAGCCTGAGCTGACACGTGGCAAGGATGCACTTCCCCTTGAGAAATTATCCCCTGTATTTTGGTGAACCCTTTAAAGTGAGAATCATGCTCATGCTGGCTCTGAAAGACAGTGGAGCAGAAAGGGTGAAAACATGGGCTTGAAAGGCTTAGGTTGAAAGACTGCTGGCCTTTGAATACCAGCTCAGATGTTCACCGCAACACCTTGGGGGCGGGTTCCTTAACCTCTCTGTGCCTTAGTTTCCTCATCTTGTCAGGCCGGCGATAAGAGTAAACCTATTTTCCCAGGGGGTGGTTGTGAGGATTAAGTGACTGAGACATAGTATATGATGGATGCTACCATATCGTTACATCATTTGATTCTCTGAATCAAAAAAGAATGACATTTTGCAATATATAAAGCATTCAAATACTCCTAGAGACAAAGGTAAAGGAATGGAATGGTCCATCCTAAGCTATGGCTAATAATCCCAATGCATGCAGCAGCAATAAAATTGGCAAGTCAGAGATGATAGAGAGCCTATGGTTACAAGGGGGCTCCCTGGAGCAGTGATGCCCTAATTTGTGTATAAAAATCCCTGGGAAACTTCAGAATGCATAGTCTTTGGTCCCTTTCCAGACCAGTGGAATAAATTTTGCAGGGCAGGGGAACTCCGCTGTCTTTGTTGTGGTTGTCTGTCATTGTTACTTCACAAAAAGCTTTCCAGGTAATTTTGGTGCAACTGAACTATTGTTTGCACACCTCTAACTTGTGTGGCCTAACAAAATTATTTGATTATGTTTAAAGGGTACAGGAGGATTTAGTAGAGGATCCATTAGTAAGTATCTATATTTAAATAAGTTTTCATCAGGTAATGTGGGAGAGGCTTCACAGACAGTTTGGTCTGAAAGAAATTCTAGACCTCTAAAGATACCTGAAGCCTGGGGCTGAGTCTGGCTCTATTTCTTATTGAGGTCAGTTTGGACTGGCTGATTGGTTCCCTTGCCCTGGGGTAGAGGGATAGAGACTCTTAACTGGGTGAGGAGTGGAAGAGCGTGTAATTGAAAAGTGGTTGGGAAGAGGGCAGTTTTGGATCCTGGTTTGGAGCAGGCTCACTGGATTCCCTCACCTGGACGTGTGGATGAAATGACTGGCTGGAGGATTTTGCAGAAATGAAAGCTGCAGGGGGAGGGAACAACACAAAAGGTACAGTGGGCAGGCATTCGGGTGACTGGCTGACAGATGGGGAGTAGAGCTCGGTGTGGAGTCATTCTGAGTCCATTGGTCTGGGAGCAAGAAACAGTTTGGGGGCCATAAGCTAAATAAAAAGAGGCAGTTGGCAACCTGTTGAGAAGGATTACACATGGCTTTTTTTTTTAAGTTCTTTTTATTTATTTTTAAATTTAAATTTTATTTTTATATTCCCCATACAATTGCAACCCCCTTATTTTGACCCCAATCCCTTCTTCCCCCGCCCCCCACCCCCCATAGAGTGTCTCTGGTTCATAGTTGTTCGTTGATTCTGATTTTTACTTTCTTATCGTTATTCTTTTTCCTGGTCTCTTATTTAAGTTTTCTAGATTCCTGCTATGAGTGAGACCATCCAGTATTTTTCTTTTTCTTTCTGACTTATTTTGCTGAGCATGATCCCTTCCAGCGCCATCCATTACACATGGCTTTTTTGAAGAGGCATTGAACACTCCCTCATCTGCCTACTCTGCTGTCCCTGTTGCTAAAATGTCTTTAAAAGTCTCTTAATAAAGAGATCACAAAACTTAGATATCAGGGTGGGACAGGATCACCCTTGGTCCAGTATCTAGTTGCCCTGGCTGTGTAATGAGGATTAAATATCTAACTCGGCGCAGCTGCCATAGAATTGAATGAATGGTGGATATGGACGGTGACTTGGTGAGCTGTGAAGTGCCTGTGACCTGGACACAGCACACATGGGAGAATTGCCTGTGACCTGGACACAGCATGGCCCCTAGTGTTGGCAGGAGAATGCAGGCTCTACTCATCAATGAACAGAGAGTTGCACACTATCAGGGGCAAGGGCCCCAGATTTAAAAGTGTAAAAGCATTGACCATCACCTCCATTTCATGGTCGGAAATACAAGAGCGAGACTTCCATGGTGGGGCAAAGCACAGTGCTAACTTCTGATGGGTACAGGTGCAAGGGCATGTGTGTAACGATTTCTCACTGTGGGCTGTTGCAGCTAGGGGCTGCTCATTATGCCTGCTTCCCAGAGCTCTGCTTTTACTCTGCTCCTTTCTCTCCTGGGCTATTATTACACATAGGCAAAAATGACTTCATGAAAGAGGTAACACTGAAACTACCTGATTACAAAAATACCCGCAAACAATGGATTATTCAGATTTTGATAGTTTGCTGTTAGAAATAAATGGCTTCTGATACAGCTGCTGTCAGGTAAGAACCTTGACTCCTGTTGAGGAGGTCCTTCCTGACAACAGTGTTGTCCATGTACTTGCGACCCCCATGGAGGGCTCCTGTGTGTCTGCACCATGGACGTTCTTGAGGGAGACAGTTGGTGTCTCCTTGAAGTGTCTCCTTCTGGCTCCTGGAAGTAGTTTATCCTTTCCTGGAGCACAGTACATGATCATGTCCTTAAAATGATTGATAAACTCCTAGGTCCTATAGGAGTTGTTCAGAGAAGAGAAAGGAATCAATTGAAGTTGTCTAGTTGATCACACTGAAGAACAGCTAGCTAGCTGGCTATGGGATAATAGGAATAAGAATAATACTTTCTATGCAGGCCACTTTATAGTTTTCTGTAGGGATCATGATCTCTGATGGCTCCAGTAGCCAGGCAGGTAACAAAAACCAGAAAGCAGTTACAACATGGCCATCTGAAGTTTAGAACATGCTACTGATTTTCAAAGAATGTTTGCAAATATCATTCCGTTCAGTGTTCACAGGATGCTTGTGAGGCATGACTGTTCTCTTCCAGGGAGAAGCAAGTATCATGCACAGTCAGACAAAGGTGCAGCTAGCACGTGGCTTGAGTCCCTAGAGCTGATTTCCAGAGCTCTGTGCCGTTTCCCCTCGTGGCCTGGGCCCTCGGGAATGGGTCATTTGGGAAGCTGGTATTGTGCTCTCTGTAGTCCCCGCCCTCTGCACCTGGCTGCCCCAACCATCCTCTGTGCACAACTCTGGGGAGATGGTCCTTTGGGCTTGTTTGTTTCT
>NW_023600993.1:37510680-37539354 GCF_014898055.3 Talpa occidentalis
GTAGTGACTGCAGCCGTATTGTCAGCTTCTATTACTAGGGCCATTGGGTCACCAGTTTCTCAGGGTGACCAAGAGGTCCCCTTGCTGTGTGGGGCCACATCTCATGCTGACAGTCACGAGGGCCACCGTGGCAGTTTCTGTAACAGAGTAACATTCAGTAGGCACGTACTTAGATGTCTCTCGTTTGGTTCCAAAGTGTTGTTCAGGTCAATCAGCCTAGTGGGGGGTCCTATAAAAGCCCAACCCCTGCATCACCACCAGTGATTTATGATTGAGACTTTGTTTCTGGCCTGTTGCTGGCAAAAACTTAGCCATTCTCGCTATGAAAAACACTAGAATTTCTATCAATTCTGCTTTTTTCCTTTATAGGCTAACGCTGCTTTACTCCACCACCATATTCCTGGCCAGAGAGGCCTTCCGCAGGGCATGTCTGAGTGGAAGTGCCCAGCGAGACTGGAGTCAAACCCTCAACCTCCTGTGGCTAAGGTGAGCTGTGCTTTGCTAGGAGACTGTTGCACAAAAGCAAGTGTAGTAAGCGTTGCAAGCTAAATGGCTGAGGTGTAGCCTAAAGCTCAGTTCTCTAGTTTTGGTTTTGCAATGGGTTTCTGGAGCCTTGGTTTGGATCAGGAAGGGAGAGCTTCTGTTCAGGAGCAGCTTCTTGGCTAGTTTTCTCTCTGGATGACTGGAAGTTGGGAGGAGGGTTCAGGTAGGGGTTCTGAGCCAGCTTTCTAGCCCTGTTTTATCCAGCGGATTGTTTCCGCTGTTCCTGATAACCACTCTGGTCTCCACTGGGATTGTGCCATCTTTTTATTCCTAATATTCCCCCCTGTAGTATTTTCTGTGCTTTTAGCAACCACTTAGTCTTAGTATTTTTTGAAAGCCTTTTAGGGGTTTCATTATGTATTTCTTCAATTTTGTTATGTTGATTTCAGTTCTGAACTTTTAGAATGTTCTTGAAGACTGAGTACATCAGCTAAAAATTATAATGGCTTTTCTGCAATTAGATTCCTGCAGGGAGCTGGTGGTTGAGGTTTTTTCCCAATGCTGTCTTTGCACAACTCCTTATTGCCTCGTGGAAATGACTATCATAAGGGCTGGTAGGTGTTCATTTTATTAGGGAAATGACTACCATCATTTAGGTCTCTATGGTACACATATAAAGGGATACTGTGCATTGGACTATTGGTTATTTGGGGTGCAAGAACCAGCAATGTACCATCATTCAGTTATTCTAAGTGCAGACATCAGGCACGTACTTTCTGGAATCTGTTTATCAAGTCAGTATAACACAGTGGCTAGGAGTGAGGGCTTTAAAGCTAGGTCAGGAACGGTCCTGCTTCTGCCTTCATTAATGTTCATGACCTTGGCCAAATTATCCATTACCCGTCAGCCTTAGTTTTCTCATCTCTTAAATAGGGATAATAATGGAGGATCATTGAGATAAAGGAGTGAATCATAGTGCCTGGCATGTAGTAAATGCCTTAATACATGATAGCAATGTTTATTATGACTATTTTTTCTGTTACTATTTTAATATATATTTATTTTTATATTTAGTATCTTAAAAAAAACTTTTCTTTCTTTTTTTTTACTTTTCTAGTGTCCCCCTGGGTGTGTTTTGGTCCTTTTTCCTGGGCTGGGTCTGGTTACAGTTGCTCGAGGTGCCTAATTCTAATGTCGTCCCCCATTATGGAACTGGAGTGGTGGTGTTCGGTCTCTCAGCAGTGGTGGAACTTCTGGGAGAGCCCTTCTGGGTCTTGGCACAAGCACATATGTTTGTCAAACTGAAGGTCAGTTTCCCTTCTGCTGTGAATGGCAAATGGGAAGAATAAGGGAAAGAGTATTTTCAAGAAATGCTTTTATAAAAGAGAATGATTTTTCAAACCTACATCTAAAAAGGTATTTGGAAAGAGGTAACATGGTCAGTTTAGTTCATTCACTTAAGATTTGTCAGATGAAGTGGGCTAAAGTTTACTTCTGCTGTTCTATTAATGGAAAAGTTTTGCTAATCTGGAAATTGTTTAAATAATTTAAGAAGGCTACTTTTTCTGACTCTTTCTAATGATTTACTTCATGGTATGCTGATAACTTTTCATCTTTTAAAATATATAATTTGATTTATACAAAAAAGAAGTATAACATCTACATAATCCCTGCAGCATGATAGCAGACTGATGATCAGAGAACCTACCACCCAACCCAAGTAGAACTTCACTGACACTATGTCCAAATATGTGGCTCACCCCCACCCCAGTAACCCCTCTCTATTTGTCATTCCTTGGCTTCTTTAGTTTTGTTTTTTTTTTAAAGATTTATTTATTTATGTATACAAAGAACTGGGGTGTAAGCCAGAGGTGTGGGGCGTGAGAGGATTCACCAGAGACAGAGTGGGGAGCAGAACAGGCAGATTTACTGAAATACACTGCTGAGGGGAGCAGTGGGTGAGACAGGAGAGGTCTGCTGTGCCATGTGAGTCAGCTCCCTGGCCTGGATCCAACTGGTACTGCAGTGGCTGCTGATAGCTTCATAGTGCTGAGACTTAACCCTTGCGCCAGCAGGGAGGCCCTTTAGCAATGTTTTTAAAGTGCACTGTTTACCACATGTTTGCAGGTGATTGCTGAGAGCCTGTCAGTGATCCTCAAGAGTTTCCTGACAGCTTTTCTTGTGCTATGGTTGCCTCACTGGGGACTCTACATTTTCTCTCTGGCCCAGGTCAGTTATGACTTCTTTTTTTTAAAAGATTTTATTTATTTATACGAGAACTGGGGTACAGGTCAGATGCATGGAAGGGTGAGAGAATTGACCAGAGAAAGAGTGGGGAGCAGAACAGGCAGATGGACCAAAGACACTGCTGAGGAGAGCAGCGGGCGAGGCAGGGGAGGTCTTCCACACCATGTGGGTTTCTCCCTGGCTGGCCGGGAATCAAACCTGCACTGCAGAGGCAGCGGACAGCTTCACAGCTCTGTGCTCAACCTGCTGCACCACCGGGGAGGCCCTCAGTTAGGACTTTTAACTTTCATATAATGTTTCTTCACTTGGTCTTTCTTCTTGTTCCCATTGCTACCCAAATTTCATTTGTAGTATCTTGCATGCAGGATAGGCTGGAAGCTCTAGAAAGATGGTCTTGGCCCTGCTTCTCCACTGGCTGCCTTGTTCATCCTGCTCCATGCCCTTGACACCATTGATGTCTCCACTGGTGACCCTGCTGAGGGCCACATCTCAGTCTCATTGTCAGACATAAAAACTCTTTTAGACATTCTGTGGGCAAGCCAGTATCTAACCGATCTTTGATTGTCTGATAGTCTTATGGAGGAATGAAAAAAAGGCAGTGAGGGGGTGGGGTGGGATTCAAGTTGCATGTGTGTTATTTTTCCTGGATTTCAATTAGTTGTATCAGAATAGGAGGAAACTCTGTCAGGCCTGTTTTAAACTTAGATTAAAATTTCACATAATTCAGAGGGCATGGATCGAGTGTTTTTCAGTTACAGTTTCAGTTTTGGCAGTTTTGACTTCATTCCCATCTTTCATTTCCTTCTAGTTCTGGTTCATATTTCTAGTTCTAATAAAAATATAACTAGCATACAAATGCTAATTTTAAAAATGAAACCTAAGAGCAGATAGTTAGCAGAGCATCTTAAGATACAATGTGGTTTGTAATTGTTCTTAATGTATGGGAAGACAACTTAAAATTCTTAGTAATAATTTATGTGAAAATCTTTCCTGTGCCCTAGGGAAAAACTTCAAATATTTTTGTGAAATACAAAAGCTAGATATAAAATTACAAAATAAAGTATTTCAGGATAGTTATTTGTTAATTATTTTTACATACTTTTTAGATCTGGGATTATAGTTCTCAGCATTCATCAGTGTTTTTGATACACTCTTCTTAATAGGACACAAGGACCATAGTTATTGGTTGTCTCTTCCTGGAAAAGGCACTTTCATTATTATGCCTTTCTGATTATTATAGCTCCCACCCCCGGATATGTCATATGGCATGGGTCAGCAAGGGCAGTTCTGAGTTTATTTGCTTCCTTGTCATAAGACTTCTGAGAGCATTTCTCTCTGGTACATTCTCTGTCTGTGTGAGAGGTCTCAGAGCCAACAGCACCTTATAATAGCAGGTGAGCCCCACCCAAGGCTCTGGGATTCCCCTTTGTCCAGCATCCCTCCAGGGTCACGGCATCATATGTCAAGTTTTTTTTTTTAAAGATTTATTTATTTATTTATACAAGCACTGGGTACAGTCAGAAGCGCGGGAGGGTGAGAGAATTCACCAGAGTCAGGAACAGAACAGGAAGACTGATGAAACACACTACTGAGGGGAGCAGCGGGAGCGGCAGAAGAGGTCTGCGGGCCATATGGGACCCTCACCGGCAGCCGGGATCGAACTGACGCTGCAGAGGCTGCGAGCATCTTCACAGCCCAGCGCTCAACTGCTGCGCCACCGGGGAGGCCCCATATGTCAAATTAAAGGATCACTCTAGAATATACAAAGAACTCTTAAATTTCAACAACAGAAAGACAAACCACCCAATTAAACAGTAGGTAAAGAACTTGAATAGATGTCTCTCCAAAGAAGATATACAAATAAATGATCAATAAGTATGAGAAAAGTTGCTCAACATATCATTAGTCACTAGACAAATGTAGACTAGAACCATAATGAAATATTGCTGCTACTCATTAAAATGACTATCATTATAAAAAATAAATAAATAACAAAATAACAAGTATTAGCAAGGATATGGAGAAATTAGAGCCCTCATATACTGCTGCTAGGAAGGTCAAATTGTGTAGCCCCTGTGGAAGACACTTTGACAGTCCCTTAGGAATTTAAGCATAGAACTGCCATATCTTCCAGCAGTTCTACTCCTGGGTATATAACCAAAAGAATTGAAAACAGGTGTTCAAACAAAAACTTGTACATGGATTTTCATAATAACACTATTAACAATAGCCAAAAAGCAGAAACAACCTAAATATCCATCAACTGATGAATAGACAAATTGTGTGGTATATCTATACAATAAGATATTATCCAGCCATAAAATGAAATACCATTATGTGTGACAGCACAGATGAACTTTGAAAATGTAATACTGAGATATTGAACACCGTGTATTGTATAATTCCACGATTATGTAAAGTCTAGAACAAGTAAGTCCACAGAGACACAAAGCAGATTACTGGTGGCCAGGGAATGGAGAGTGACTGCTTAATGGATATAGTTTCCTTTTGGAATGGTGAAAATGTTTTGGAATCGAAAGTGGTGGAGGTGTTTGTAGAACATTGTGAATACACTAAAAACTACTGAATTGTATGCTTTAAAATGGTTAAAATTGTCCATGTTATGTTAGTGAACCAAGTATTAGAATACTTTGTGAAAACTACCCGCAGGGTCTTACTATTTTCCCTGGCTCTGGTGACTGAGAAGATGAACAGAGGTGGAGAAGGGGGCCTGGAGGAGGCTACTTGTCACAGAGGATGTTGGCCTCAAGTGGTGTGACTCACAGCAGTGCTGCTCTGTTTGAGGCAGGAAAGAAGAAAGATGTGGACGGTGGACTCTGTCCCCAAGCATGCTTGGGTGTGGAGAGCAGAGGAGCCCAAACCTGCTAAACTGAGAGTCCTCTTACTCCTTGCTCTGTGCCTTCATTTCAGGAGCAGCTGGGTGTTTCCAGGTTGGGCATTGTAGGTCCTGTTGTTGAAATTGTGTGCTCTCTGTTCTCAGGGGAAAGATGGTCGAACGGAGTTTGTGAACAGGTGTGAATACACCTCTTCAACCTGCACACAAACCTCCAGACTGCTGCTTTTGGCCAGAAGCCATCCTTTTGTCGCAGTGGGGTGGAGGGAGGGGTCCTCATGTCACCACACCCTTTCCTTCTCTATCCTGTAGTAGCTCTTGCCCTGCCCATACACTGGCCAGAGAGGAGGGAGCAAGCAGCTCAGTTCTGCTTTGTAATCATAAGGTCACAGGTTTCCGGGGTTTATGGAAAATCCCCAGTGCTAGATGGCAGTCCCTGGATGTTAGATTAGCCCAGCGGGGACACATGGATCCTCACAGGGTGCTGTTCTAGGTGGAAAAGTCGATCCTTTGGCCAAACATGAATCTTTTGAGATCATATCTGACACTTTGGTGGTGACTGTACTAATAAATATCTGTCATGGAAATTCTGTTCTGCCTGCCCTGAAGAACTTCTGTGCTCCCGTCAGATGAAGTATGTACAATACTTTCCCCAGAGATGCTACAGTGGAGCTGGCCTTAAAAAGTGCTGCTGTTTTCCAGAGGGTGAGGTGTTGCTGAATAGAAGGTGCAGTTAATTAAAACAATTCTATTTCTTGATTGGCCTTGGAGGTCAAATTTATAGGCAAGTATTAATTATGCCTATATTAAAACAGTGTAATTTACCATACAACCCAGCAATTCCACTGCTAGGAATCTACCCAAAGAACACTAATTCAAAAGGAAATACTAATTTAAAAGGAAACCTGCCCTCCTAGGCTTTTTGCAGCACTATTTAATAATAACCCAGATAGGGAAACAACCTAAATGCCCCCAAAACAGCTGAGTGGATCAAGAAGATGTACTTTTCGTCACGCTCCCTTGCTTGCACTCACGCGCGCACATACATTCTTTCTTTCTCTCCCCCTTTCTATCTATCTAAAAAAAAATTAACAACAAAGAAGATATGGTACATATATACAGTGGAATGCTACTCAGTGTTCAAAAAAAGATAAGCATGTTATTTGTGGTAACATGAATGGACCTGGAAGGGATTATGCTAAGCAAAATAAACCAGAAGGAGAAAGAAAAATACCGGATGGTTTCACTTATATGTGGAATATAGAGAAACCAAATAAAGGGTCAGACAATGACAAACTTTAAAACTAACCCTTGAAAACTGACCATAGATCTGAGGCATCCAGGAGGGCAGAGGAAAGAATGAGAGGGATGAGGAGAGCACAGGGGACCGTGGTAGAGGACTCTAGGTGCTTTGGTGGTGGGAGAGCTAGTGACTACACATGAGGGGAGAAATCCTATAATGTCCAAAAATTTAAGATGTAAAACTGTACTTCATTTAAAAAAAAGTATATTTCAAAACTTTTTTTTTTTTTTTTTGCAGCTTTTCTATACTGCAGTTCTTGTGCTTTGCTATGTTATTTATTTCACAAAGTTACTGGGTTCTTCACAGTCAGCCAAGCAGCAGACTCTTCCTGTCTCCAGAATGATGGATCTGTTACCCAGTGTTACAAGAGGTAGAGTAAGTAATGAATTTTCTGTCATCACTTTAATCACAGACACTGGTTATCTTTGAGGGTAAAGAGCTATAACTTCATTGTCGTAATAGTAAAGATCATTTGATAGTTCCTATTTACAGAGTACTTCCTGTGTGTTTCTAAATCTTGGCACTATTGACACCTGGGACTGGATAACTGTTGTGGGGGCTGCCCTATATATTACCGGATGTTTAGTTGAATTCCCTGTCTTTATCTATTGGGCGCCACTCCTAGTTGTGACAACCAAAAATATCTCTAGACACTGCCACATGGTCTTGTGGAAGGAGGAGGGGCAAAATTGCCCCAGTTGAGAACCATTGTGCTAGGCCCAAATGCTTTACTTACTGCTTATTATGACAACTCTGAGGCTGATGTTCTCATGATTCCTGCTTTAGGGTTGAGAAACAGGTTTAGGGACTAAATACCTGCCCTGGGTGAGGGTCAGAGTGAGAACAGGAGCCTGGAGTGGCTTAAGTCCCAGTAGAGTACAGGCTCCAACCACTGTGCTCCTCTCTCAATTCTGCTGTGTCTCTTAGTTTCCCCAGGTTGACCTCTAGTACAGGCAGTCCAGAGTGCTGACAGAGCAGGGTTGAACCCCACATGGTTCCTTGATCTAGTGTCAGGCCAGACTTTCAGGTGATCCACTTTCCCATCAAGACCTCTGAAGACTCCAGATGCTGATATGTACAGTGAGGCATAATCTTTTTCTACTCAACTCGTCAATGTCAGTGACTTTTATTTCCTGGCTCTTGTGGGGTCAGGGCCATGTCATGGGCTCTGGAGTCGTACTCATGATCATATGCCCCGGCGCCTGTCAGATACTTTGGGAACTGCTCCCTTGGGTGCTGACCTGCTTTCCCTTTGCTCAGACTTGCTTGCTGGCAGGATGTGGTGCACTTACTTGAGGTAAGGCCTCAGTTGGACTTCTCCTTATTTATCTTTTGTGATTACTTGGGGGGAAAAAATGTAAAATATTTGGGACCTCATTCTCAGAATTACAGAATCCTGTTATATAACTTTTCAAGAAAAACCAACTATTACATAACAAAGCCAGGTATGTCCTCATTTGTTAGATAAGAGTTCTCTGATCAACTAGATCTTACCTTTAGCTTACATCAGCATGACAATTTTTGGATACCATTGTGCTGCATCTGCCAGCTTAGAGGAGAATTCAGGATTGTTTCCCTTAACTGCAGTTTCTGCCACCTGCCCATAGATTGGGTCTGAGAATATAGAAAGGTCTCCTGAGTACTTTCAGTGACCACCTGTACCAAGGATGGTCAGCTTTTCATACTGGGCCAGCCTCCATGCCCGAGCAGTATTTTGGAAAGGAGCTCAAGGGTCATTAATACAGGCAATAAGAGAGTAGGGCCTTCCCGGTGGCGCAGCGGGTTGAGAGCTGCACTGTGAAGCTGTCCGCAGCCTCTGCAGCATGAGTTTGATCCTTGGCTAGCCAGGGAGAAACCCACATGGCGTGGCAGACCTCTCCTGCCTCACCCACTGCTCCCCTCAGCAATGTCTTTGGTCCGTCTGCCTGTTCTGCTCCCCGCTCTCTCTGGTGAATTCTCTCACCCTCCCACGCCTCTAACCTGTACCCCAGTTCTTGTATAAATAAATATTTTTAAAAAATGTACTGCACAAAGAAGAGAAAGGGTAAGTCTGTCAAGTGTGTATTTAACCTGTGATGGACACAGAATGTTTCCTTATGGGTCAAATGAAGATACTAAGAATACCTTCCTCCTAAGCTGGAAGTGAGAGGCAGATGAGATGGGCCCTGTAAGGTGCTTAATGCTGTTGCCTAGCACAAGTGTGTCCATAAGTGACAGCAGAGACCATCCTCTCCATCACCCTGCTCCTCTGAGAGCAGGAATAGCTCCACTGGACCCTCCTAGCGAAGCAGATTCTGATGGTATTGGAGTGAGAGCCCAAAGTACCCATGCTCATACTATGGATAGGAAGGTGATTGCTGGGCTTCAGGGATCTTCTGTGGATTTGGGAGGCAGCAGATACAGACATGAAACTTGTAGAACTCTCTCCAAACCTCATGACTCTCATTTTTAGAGTGAGATTGTTGCTCTAATGACCTGTGAGGCCCCTCTCAAGACTTGTGAAAGTATTCGAACTTTGACAAGGAACCCTTTATAACAACTGCCATTAACTGGGAGCTTGCCCTATGATGCCACTAAAGCACCTTACATGGTTTTTGTTTTGAATTCTCATAGTAACCCAATGAGATAAATACCATTGTCTCCATTTTGCAGAAGAGAAAACTGAGGCTCTGAGGAGTTAAGTGACTCACCAGAGGTCACATAGCTGGTTTGGATCCACTGCTATCTGTGGACTAACCTTAATCTAAGTGTTTAGCCTCTATGCGCTGTTGCTTTCCAAATGAAACTGACTTATGTTCAAGGTAGTTATTTATTTACTTAAGGATCAAGATTTTCCAGACAGGACAATTTGCTAGGAAATATGTATATATTTACTTGTTAAGTAAAAAGAAGAGAGAGAGTGGGCCTCCCCGGTGGCACAGCGGTTGAGCGCTGGGTTGCGAAGCTGCTCGCGGCCTCTGCAGCACTGGTTCGATCCCCGGCCTCCGGGCGAGGGTCCCACATGGCGCGCAGACCTCTCCTGCCGCCCGCTGCTCCCCTCAGCAGTGTACCTCTTCAAGTCTGCCTGTTCTGTTCCCCACTCTGGCTCTGGTGAATTCTGTCACCCTCCTGCGCTTCTGACTGTACCCAGAGCTTGTATAAATAAATAAACAAACAAACAAATAAATAAATAAATATTTTTTTTAAAAAATTAAAAAAAAAAAGAAGAGAGAGAGAGAGAAAGAGAGAGAGATGATTGTGAATATAGTACATGACTCTACCACCAGCAACATGCCTAGCGATTCTTCGAGCAGATTTCTGCCTGTGGGGACTGCCTCATATGAAACTGCTCAGACCATTCCATTCAAAATCAGTTTGAGCAAATTGTGAAATTTCTTTCCTAGTCTTCTAGAATCTCATCTTCTTTAAAGATACTTATCTTTTAAGATACTTAAATTAGTGATACCTCACATAATGACTGCCTTTTAACGTTTTTTATATGCTTGCTACTTCTGAGTGATTTCAGATGAGAGGTTTACTAATAATTAAGTAAAGCTGAGAAGTGTTGAGGTCAGTGGAAGGTGGAAATGTGAGCATGGATAAAACTGGGCAGGTTGATAGCCCTGGAGGAAGAGGGAGGGGAAGGTTTGCCATATGGGATATAAAGGTGAGGGAGGCCAGGGACAGGTATTCCCTGGTGGCTATTCCATGTGGTAAGAATGTGAAGAATGCAGCTGGTTGGGGCATCCAGATACCGAAGAGTTTGGGAAGTGGAAGAGTGGGTAAAGTACAATGAGCTTCCCAGTTATGATTCCAGACCTTGCCTGGAGATACTGTCCATCACCTCATCACCTTTTGCCACCCAAGCCTCAGTTTCCCCATCCATACAGTGAGGCAGTGGAATGGTTTGTTGGTCAGGGGATGCCAGAGAAAGTCACAGCTCAGAGGTACCAACCCAGCTCTTGTGACATAGGCCTCTCCTGACTGCCCAAGTGACAAATACATTCTGAACAGAATGGTAAAAGCCCAAAGAAACAGCTTCTTCTTTGCTACCACTTGACAGATACCGCTGAGAGAAAACCCAATCTCTGTTCTGACTTCCTGCCTCTATTTCCTTAATGAGCATTTTTTTTTTTAAGATTTATTTATTTTATTTATCTAAGCACTGGGTAGTCAGAAGCGCGGGAGGGTGAGAGAATTCACCAGAGCCAGAGCAGGGAACAGAACAGGCAGTCTGACGAAATACACTGCTGAGGGGAGCAGGGGGTGGCAGGAGAGGTCCGCACGCCATGTGGGACCCTCGCCCAGCGGCAAAGGATCGAACCGGCGCTGCAGAAGCTGGGGGCAGCTTCGCAACCCAGCACTCGACCGCTGCGCCACCGGGGAGGCCCCTTAATGAGCATTTTAAAGATATTAAGCAGGGCCTCCCGGTGGCGCAGCGGTTGAGCGCTGGGTTGCGAAGCTGCCCGCGACCTCTGCGGTGCCGGTTCGATCCCCAGCTGCTCCCCGGCCACCGGAGGAGGGTCCCACATGGCGCGCAGACCTCTCCTGCCGCCCGCTGCTCCCTCAGCAGTGTGCTTCGGTCCTTCTGCCTGCTCTGCTCCCTGCTCTGGCTCTGGTGAATTCTCTCACCCTCCGCGCTTCTGACTGTACCCAGTGCATGTATAAACAAACATAAATAAATAAAACATGCCTCTATTAAAAAAAAAAACCTATAAAAAAGTTTTCAAAAAATTAATTAAAAAAAAATAAAGATATTAAGCAATGTGGCCATTCCTTCTGAACCACAGGTCCATTTGAATGAAGGTCATTAGGAGAAAGGAATCCTAAAGTTTTAGATCAGATTTACTATCACGATTTCATTCTCCTTAAAAAAAATTTTTTTTAAAGAGCTCAGGCATCTTCTCAAACCCATTTACTGCCTACACACAAGTAAGCTTCACAAGAACCTCATGTAGCAACTGTGACTGTTTTGTTTGAAAAGAGCCCTTCTGGATCTCTCCACCCACAAAATCAGGCCTGGCAAGGTTGTGGGGCTTAGAGTGAAATAGTGCTTCTGAGCCCACTGCTCCCCGATGCTGTGGTCACAGTGCCCCCTAGCGGTAGTAGGTTGTCTGGCACTCTGTTAGGGGAAGATTTAGTCCGGCCTAGAGCTACCCTGGGACGTCTGTTTAGGATCCAGTGGTGTCCTGAAGGCAGTGTAGTTTGGGAAAATCCAAGCCTGTCCTTCCTATATCTAGAAGATAGATTCTTAGATCAAGGCATGAGTGCCCTTGCTTTCAAGGGGTACTCTAGATTTGCCCTGTGTTAAATAGTAGCCAGCAACCACATGTGGCTATAAAGCGTTTGAAATATGAGCTGTAAGTGCTAAATACACACTGGGTTTCAAAGACTTAAATTGGAGAAATAATGTAAAATGCCTCTAATATTTTTTACGTTGATTACATGGTGAACTTATAATATTTTGGTTAAATAAAATGTACTAAAATTAATTTTACCTGTTTTTACTCTTCACTGCTAGAAATATATGTGGCCTGCATTCTTTTTCTCCTGGATGGCATTGTTCTATACAGATAGGCTTTGGGCATGTGTAACTGGGACCTGCCCTTCGGCCAACTTCCACAGCTAAAGCTGACCTTTTGCAGAGGTGAAGTGGACGTGGCCTTTTTGCTTTACCCCTTTCCTCTCAAAGTGCCACTGAAATTCCACCTTTCAAAGATCATCATTTTTTAGTTAATCAGAACTTTTCAAAGTGAACCTAACTCCTAGACAGAACATTCTGAATATTTTTTTAAGCCTTATTTATTTATTTTTAAAGATTTATTTATTTATTTATTTATTTGTTTGTTTGTTTATTTATTTATTTATTTATACAAGCACTGGGTACAGTCAAAAGCGCCGGAGGGTGAGAGAATTCACCAGAGCCAGAGCGGGGAACAGAACAGACAGACTGACAAAGTACAGTGCTGAGTGGAGCAGCGGGCGGCAGGAGAGGTCTGCGTGCCATGTGGGACCCTCTTCCGGTGGTAGGGGAGCAGCCGGGAATCAAACCAGCATTGCGGAGGCTGCGGGCAGCTTCGCAACCCAGTGCTCAACCTCTGCGCCACCAGGGAGGCCCCATTCTGAATATTCTTGACAGAGTAGGTCTCTGGGAAAGATCTGGGAGGAGGTAGAAAAGAAGTCACTTCCAGCTAGCTGCTGTGCTCCTCCATTTTGTGGTCAGCTCACTGTCTTCCAAGCACTCTTACAGATTGACCTCTGCCTCAGCACTGACTTCCCTCACACCCTCCTCGCCCTTAGGAAATAGGTAGTTTGGTGCCCCCTTAGGAGTTTTGGAAGAACTATATCAGAAGATTTTTTTCTCTTTCTTCTGTCATAATAATTCTGAATTTCACTAATCTGGGATGGATGAGTTGTCTTTTTTCTATTTTTTTTAAAAGATTTATTTATTTATGTATAGAAGAGCTGGGGCACAGGCTGGAGATGCAGGATAGGGGTTGAGAAGGTCTACCAAAGACAGAGTAGGGAACAGAACAGGCAGATTGACTGAAATACACTGCTGAGGGGAGCAGCGGGTGAGACAGGAGAGGTCTGCTGCGCCATGTGGGTTTCTCCCTGGCCAGCCAGGGATCGAACTCATGCTACAGAGGCTGCATATTGCTTCATAATGCGGTACTTAACCCCTTGCGCCACAGGGAGGCCCTCTTTTTTTTTTTTTTTAATATACAAGCAAAGTGTGTACATACAGCATTTACACAATGGCCAAATATGGCATTAAAATGGGAGTCCATGGGCCTCCCCGGTGGCGCAGTGGGTTGCGAAGCTGCCTGCGGCCTCTGCGGCACTGGTTCGATTCCCGGCTGCTCCCCGGCCACCGGAAGAGGGTCCCACATGGCGCGCAGACCTCTCCTGCCGCCCGCTGCTCCCCTCAGCAGTGTACTTCGGTCTTTCTGCCTGCTCTGCTCCCTGCTCTGGCTCTGGTGAATTCTCTTACCCTCCCGCGCTTCTGACTGTACCCAGTGCATGTATAAAAACAAACAAACAAATAAATAAATAAATAAAAACATGCCTCTATTAAAAAAAAATAAATAAATAAAAAATAAAATGGGAGTCCATGAAGCAGGTTTTGTTGTGTAGTCTGGCATATATCAGACATTTTTTTTTAATAATAAATTTTATTTTTATATTCCCATACAATTGCAACCCCCCATTCATTCACTACCCCCCCACTCCCACCTCCCCTTCCTCCGCTTTCTCTCTTTTGTTTTTGTTATTTTTTTTTTTTTTTTTTTTTTTTCTTTATCTTATTATTCCTATTTAGCTAGATTCCTGCTATGAGTGAGACCATCCGGTATTTTTCTTTTTCTTTCTGGCTTATTTCGCTGAGCATGATCCCTTCCAGCGCCATCCATGTTGCTGCAAATTGCATGTGTTTATCTTTTTTGAATGCTGAGTAATATTCCATGGTATATATGTACCACATCTTCTTGATCCAGTCATCTATTTTTGGGCATTTGGGCTGTTTCCAAAGCTTAGCTATTGTAAACAGTGCTGCTATAAACATAGGGGTGCAGGTGCTCTTTGGAATTGATGTTTCTGTGTCCTTTGGGTAAATACCTAGGAGTGGAATTGCTGAATCATATGGAATCTCTATGTTTAGTAGGTCCAGAAATCTCCACACAGCTCTCCGTATTGGTTGGACCGGTTTGCACTCCCACCAGCAGTGCAGGAGAGTTCCTTTTTCTCCACACCCTCGCCAACATTTGTTGTTGCTAGTTTTTTTAATATGTGCCATTCTCACTGGTGTAAGATGGAATCTCATGGTAGTTTTGATTTGCATTTCCCTGATTACAAGTGATGTTGAACATTTTTTCATATGCCTGTTGGCCATTTGCATTTCCTCTTCAGAGAAGTTTCTTTTTAGCTCTTCTGCCCATTTTTTGACTGGATTATTTTCTTTGTTGTTGTTGAGTCTCACAGACATACAGACCAATGGAATCGAATAGAAAATCCAGAAATAAACCCACAGATTTATGGTCAGCTAATATTTGACAAAGGAGCAAAGACTATGCATTGGAGCAAAGAAAGTTTGTTCAGTAAATGGTGCTGGGAAAACTGGGTCGCTACATGCAAAAGAATGAAGCTTGACCACTACCTCACACCATACACAAAAATCAACTCAAAATGGATTAAAGAACTAGACATAAGACCTGAAACCATAAAATACATAGAAGGAAATATAGGCGAAACACTACGTGATATTCACATCAAAGACATCTTTACAGACACATCACCCAAAGCAGTGATAGTGAAGGCAAAGATAAACAGCTGGGACTACATCAAATTAAAGAGCTTCTGCACAGCAAAAGAGACAATAACAAAAACAAAGAGAAACCCCACCGACTGGGAGAACATTTTTGCACACAACACTAATGATAAAGGACTGATCACAAAAATCTGCAAAGAGCTGATATCAGACATTTTTTAAGGAAAAAACTGACTGCTAGCTGTCTTTGTTAGATGTGGTCAGCTTCCTGTCCTGCTTTCCCTGGACAGCGCAGTTCTTCAGGAATCCTGGTGAATGGAGCTTAGGCAGGCCCTTTATAGAGATGCTCTTCCACCTAGAGCCTTTGTATTCATGTTTAGGAATGTATGTTCTTTGCCAGTACTCGTCAGATGCTTTCTATGCTTAACATTAAATGAAAAATTACTCAGTGCTATCCAAGTTGATATTTAGGAACCAAAATGAATTTGCCTCTTATGTAGCATTACTGTATTCTTAGACTTGCAGTAACTGGGAGTTTTTGTTTTGTTTTCTTTTCTAGGCTTTTGTAAATTGGAAAGAGGCTAAATTAACTTGGAGTTTTTTCAAACAGTCTTTCTTGAAACAGATTCTGACAGAAGGTAAGTAAAAGGTCACTCAGCCGTGGGAAAACTGTAGCATAAGGCAAGCATGTGGAGTCACAATGGCCTGTTACCTAGATCCAGGCTACCTGTTGTCTCAAGGCTCTCAGCAGAGGAGCCTCAGCAATGAGAGCTTTTTATATAAGGACAGGGAAGCTAACATTTATTTAGCTTGCCGCTTTATTTAAGTAGTCTAATTTAAATCTCTCCAAAGCCTTGTAAGAAAAATATTGTCTCAGAGGAAACTGCAGGTCAGTGAGGTTATATAACTTCTGCAGGCTCTTACAGTAATGAGGAACAGCTTCCTCTGAGTCCAACTTTAACCCAAGAAACCCCAAATTATATATATATCATTTAATGAAATGTATTATAAAAGTATTGTGTTGATTACAGAGAATTTAGAAAAGGGAGAAGCTATCCATAATCTTGTTATCATGTGCTAAATTTTTCTACATTAACTTGTTTTTTTTGGTCCTTTCTGTTTTCATTTTATACATAGATATATTTCAGTGTTCTTTTTTTTTTTTTTTTTTTTGCTTTTTCTAAGAGCCAGGTTTCCATTCTTTTATTTTGTTAAACACCAATAAAATTCAACTTTTTAAAAAAAATCTATTGAAGTAACATTGACTTATATAGGTTTCAGGGATATAGGATTATAGTTTGCCATCTGAGCTTGCCATCTGAGCCTTAAATGTCTTAGGTCCTTTCCTTGAATAGTGACAGAGCTCTTGATGCAGAGGGCCAGGAGAGAGCTGAAAGTCCATTCATAGCACATATGAATATGTTAGTTTTTTCACACCCAGCTTTAGTTCAAAGAATGATATTTGAGGCTTCTGTAAGCTGCTGAAGGTAGTAGCTTTTCTCTATATGTAATTTTCATATGTCTATACATCTATCTACTACTGAACACATTTTAAAATCTTTTCAAAATTATCTTTTAATTTTAAAAATAATAGAATCCCATTATAAAAATTTTGGAAAACAGAAAAAAGTTCCCTCTAATTCCAGCATTCCAATACAACCATCGTTGTTATCATGTTATTTTCTTCCCCCACATCTTTATTTTAACTCCCCAGGCCTCTCTGTCCCCATTTGTGAGACTTAACCTCTTATACCACCAGAGAGACCCTTAGATTCTTTTTACCTAAAAATTACAGCTCTAGGGTTTCCCTGGTGGTGCAGGGGATTAAGAGGCAACCTATGAAGCTATCCAAAGCCACTGCAGCACAAGTTTGATCCCCAGACAGGGAGCTACCCACATGGTGCAGCAGGCCTCTCCTGACTCATCTGCTGTTCCTCTCAGCAGTGTATTTCAGTCAATCTACCTGTTCTGTTCCTCACTCTGTCTCTGGTCAATCCTCTAACCCCCCTGCACCTCTGGCCTATACCCCAGTTCTTGTATGCATAAATGAATCTTTAAAAATATTGTAGCTCTAAACGAGTTGAAATCATTCATTATAGTAGCAAAAATGTATATGCTTTTACCTTCTGCTCCCACATTCCTGAACACTGTGGTAGAAGCTGAGAATACACAGATGAGTCACAGGTCATGGTCTCAAGGAGCTCTTTCTCTAACCAAAGACACATTTGTGTGGTTAACTCTGATGCAGGATGTACTTAGAAAAACTGCACTCACCAGAGTCTCTTGAGTGCCATCTCATTTCCTGGAACTCTGCTAGGAAAGCAGGGACACAGAGACCTGGTTCTTGCCCTTGGGAGCTTATAGAATGTAGGAAGGTGAGGCCTGTTGTGCCAGAAGAGAGGGACTTCCCAATTAAAAAAACCATTCTAGATGGTAAGATTGACAAGAGCTGAGACTGGGAGTATGACCAGGCTCAGTCTGACCCTTTACCAGGCAATAAAACCTGGTATTGAAGGGTGACAGTGTGGTAAAGGAAGATGGGGGTGAGGTTGGTGAAGGAAGACCAAAATGAGAGCTTGCAGTTAGTTTGTAAAAGACACATATGCAGAACTAAGGAACTGAGCTTTTTTTAAACAATAAAGAGCCATTCAAAGGTGAGAAAACAGGGATTGACTTAAGATTGTACTTGCAAAAGCAGCAACAATTAGCAGCAAGGATGGACAGAAACAGTGCAGAGATACTGGTGGGAGTAAATGTAGTTTTGTGAGCTAGCTCCTGCAGGGGTCCCTGCCCAGATGCAGTGGCTGTGGAATTGCACAGAGGTAAGGACTAAAGAGAGACTTGAGAGAGCATCACTGCTTCTAGTGTATTAATAATGCATTCCTTTTTGGGCAAAGGGAGGTGAGAATTTCCCCTGTAGGGCAGTAGGCAATCTTCAGTGCTCCCTCACCATAGTGGTCAATGCTTTCCACTCACGGATAAGAAAATTCATGGAATCGGGGGTGGGGCTCTGGATTGGTGTCATTGCCTTGAAGGCATTTGACTGTCTTAGATTTGAATCATGAACTTGGTCTCCAGAGCCTTACCAGCCTCCTTAGAATTTTCTCCAGTCTGGAAGGAACCTTTGATGAGTCTGTGCATATAATTGTGGAATTTATATTTCACAGACTTTAATTATCTGACCTCCCTTAAAATTTAAGGCAATCATTTTCATTATTAACATTTTAGTGATCTCCCCATACTTTTTTTTTAACTTATTAGACTGGTTTTATTAAATAATTTTGCTTTTAACTTTTTTGGAGATTTTCTGTCAACAAAGCCCCCAGCACATTCCAAATTATTATTTTGAGATTGTTTTAAATCAACATTAGATCAAGGATCTTTATAACTGATTACCTAATTTTTCTCCTGTGGGCATATTTACCAACTAGAAAAGTTGACAGGCAGTAAAAGGAAACAGGAAAATAATATGCATTTGAAATGCTAATTATTTGTACTTTTCCATTTTTAGGTGAGAGATATGTGATGACATTTTTGAATGTGTTAAATTTTGGCGATCAAGGTAAGATGGAATTTTGTAGTGTTTCAAATAAAGGTAAATACTGTTAGTAGATACCTTTATTTAGTAGTTAGTAGAGGAAAGTAATACCTTCCTCTGCAGTTTGATACATTTAATGAAAAAATGAACCCAAAGATTATTTAAAAATGAAGACTATAAAATAAAGAGTCCAAAAGATTGAAAAATGTAGGTCTTTGTAAATACACAGAGTGTACTGACTCTCTATTCACATGTGACTTTGGTGGCATGTGTGACTGTTGAAATCCCCTGCCTTACCCTGCTTCCTGTGTAGCTCTGCTGCTCATTTTAGGGTGAGGGGTGCTGAGCAAAGAGAAAAGGAAACTTATCATCACAATCACAAAGATGTACTTCATGCTTGTTTGACTAGATAGACCTCAATATTATTTTATACAGTTATTTTTTACTTTAATCCCAAAATAGTAGAAAGAAGAGCATGAGAAAATCAACTTGGCTTGAATGACTTTTGTTTTAAAAAGTGCTAGTGATAGAAAGGGTCTGAATTTGACTGTATCCTTGTCTGTATCCTGGTTGATATCGCAGATGGTTTTGCAAGCTATTCAGGGAAACAGAGTGAAGGGTACTTGGACTCTCTTAATTTTCCAAATGAACCAAATTTATGATTATCTCAAAAAGTTTAATTTTAAAATTAGGGAAAAATTATAGTGTGAAAATTCAAATAGAAAACGTGTAAGATTGTTCATCCATTCTTTATGTTTTGTAGGTGTATATGATATAGTGAATAATCTTGGCTCCCTTGTGGCCAGATTAATTTTCCAACCAATAGAGGAGAGTTTTTATATATTCTTTGCTAAGGTGCTGGAGAGAGAAAAGGAGGCTACACTTCAGAAGCAGGTAATCTTGGTTCTCATGTCACTGTCTCAAGTAAATTCCCTCTCTAAATGTAAGGTGAACAGACAGAAATGTGGATCTGCCAATTTCCTTCCATTTAAAGCTAAAATTTTCTTCTAGTATTCATTCTTTTATCATGTTCTGAATGATGACAGGACCCAGAGCCCACTTCTTTCATGGCCTTCTCCTTTGGTTGGCCCTGCCTTCTCATCTCTCTTCTTCTTTGTGACCTTATTCTTGATCCTGTCCTCTCAAAACTCTGCTTGTCCCTAGTGCAGCACAGACCCCCTCCCAATGGCATAGGAATGATCTAGTGAATAATAATTTTCAGAACCAAAAGTGAGTCAAAGCATGCTGAGACTGGAACAAAGCTAACCTTAGGCATGGGGAGGGAAGGACGTGGTCACTTTTCTTTCACTCACCACACTAGTTGTTTAAGCTTCATAAGAACTGTGAAGTGCTCAGAGCTACTTTCGCTCTATAAATCTACATACTCTGGTTGGTAAATACAAAAGAAGAGATTTTAATCCAGGATTTATTACATTGTGGAAACTTCACTTTTTCCAAAACCATTGAAAATATCTGACTTATCTTAAGATGAAAGCAAGCTAGGTCAACTTCTTATATGTTTTAGAAGACATTTTGCAAAATATAATTTAAGGCACAATTTTTCAAAATAAGCTAATATGGTTCTCAGTCTGATTTAGGACTTTTCCTAAGTGTATATTGACAGCAACATCAGAATTTTGAGGTATTTGTCAAGAGAAGCACAATGATAGAGAGAGCTAAAAACTCGCTGTCCATTTAAAAATAAATATCAGAGGTGAACGTGAGTGTCCTTCCCCACACTACCTAAGGAGACACACATTGTCTTGTGCTAATTCGTTTGCTAATTGACAGAAACAAACATAGGCTAGAGAAAAACAGTGATGGCCCTCACTAGTTGAAAGACTGATGTGTGAAACAGCAAAGGGAGAAGGCAAGATGTGAAGATTTTCTTTAGCTCATGATTTATCCAACTTCCTTCCATCCCCCTTCTCTACCTCCCCCCAGGAGGACATTGCTGTGGCGGCAGCGGTTTTGGAGTCCCTGCTTAAGCTGGCCCTGCTAGCTGGCCTGACTATCACCGTTTTTGGCTTTGCCTATTCTCAGCTGGCTTTGGATATCTATGGCGGAACCATGCTTAGCTCAGGATCAGGTATGCATAAGAGTTTTGCCAGATTTGCTCTAATTTCCAACAGAAATAGGAGAGTCTTAGGAAATTCAAGAGCTGTGCACACACAGTTGATATCTGTGTGAATACAGGGAAAAGTGGAGGCAGCTTGGCTGTGAGATGATTCCCTTTAGATGTAGCTTAGGGTGCATCCAGGGACTTTGCCACCAGGTTCATCAGTTCTCCAACCTCACACGGAGAAATTGGTATAAAGCCTTGGCTTTCCTCTCAGGCCTAGAATGTGTTTTGCCAAGCATTTTCCTGTGTTCCCTCTGGGGTGAGGGAGAAAGGCAGAGAGTGGGCTCTAATGAGTCTCCCCTTGGTACTAAAAACATCTGAAAACAGTCAATGCCACATAAATCTCAGGGGCTGGTGCATAAAAGCCTCTGAAGGATAACCCAGAGCCATTTGGAGAAAATAAAATTGGTTTTGGCAAATAAAATGGATATTTAATCCAGTGACTCTTGCTTTTTGAAGGAGAAAAGTATTGAATGAGTCCAACTCGAAATGCCTGGTGTCGAGGCTACTGAGCATCTCCCAGCACTCACTTGGTAGGCCCCGGGGACTTCAGCTTCCATTGTACTGGGATATAAGCTCACAGTCCATTTGCAATGTTTCAGCTTGGGTTTAGCAAAGATGTTTTTAATTCCTCAGTTACTTGACAAGAACCCTGAAGTCTTTCTGCTGCCCCACCTCACTGCAGAGGGCTTTGTCAAATGCCATTTTAAAGCTCACTGATGTTTTAGTCTCCACTCTAATGGGCCCAAACTTTTGTTATTAGGGAGGGAAGGGCCAAGTTTCTACACTAGAACAAAGGTGATTATGTTGGGAGAAGTACCTGCTGTGAAACCAATGGAGTGGTTTGTAGCTTCCTGGGGCTTGTGCTGTGAGAAGTACATTTCCATCAGGCTGCTGCAGAGAGACTTCATTAGGAAACCATTAGCAAGTTAGTTTGCAGAGACAGGGGACTCGAATATTTCACAGCTGCTTTGCCCCTTTAGAAAGGTAATCAACAAACATCAGCCTTTAATGTACTGGGGTCACAGGACACTGCCATGAGGACAGGCTGTCCATCACTATAGGGTTCTCCTGGTGGAATAACTCATCATAGTCAATCCACAAACAAACTTGTAATTGTGTCATCTTTTTACCCAAGTGAAAGGTGTCAGCTTTGAGCACTGATAATAGAGTTATCAACTACAAGGGTTGGTGTTAGTTGATTTCTAAGATAATGAGTTCTGTATCTAGTGGTTTATGTCATTGTCATTAATTTTTTTCAATTTTTTATTTATGGAATGGTGTATGCCGGAGGTGAGGGGGGTGAGAGGATCCACCAGAGACAGAGTGGGAAGCAGAACAGACAGATCTACTGAAATACCTGCTGAGGGGAGTAGTGGGTGAGATAGGAGAGGTCTGCTGCACCATGTGGGTAGCTCCCTGGCCAGGGATCGAACTCAGGCCTCAGTGGCTGGCAGTAGCCTGATAGCTCAAGAATTTACCCCTGAGCCACTAGGGTCACCCTCATCATTAATTTTATTTTATTTATTTTTTTAAGATTTATTTATTTTTATACAAGAGCTGGGGTATAGGTCAGAGGTGCGGGAGGGTGAGAGGATTCACCAGAGACAGAGTGGGGAGCAGAACAGGCAGACGGACCGAAATACACTGCGGAGGGGAGCAGCAGGCACGACAGGAGAGGTCTGCTGAGCCATGTGGGATTCTCGCTGGCCGGCCAGGATCGAACCCACACTGCAGAGGCTGTGGGCAGCTTCACAGTGCTGCGCTCAACCCACTGCGCCACTGGGGAGGCCCCCTCATCATTAATTTTAGACTCAAAAAGATGCGCTCTCAATCTCATCTTTAGAGAGAGTAGAGTCTTGAGAACGATCTGGTTTCTCAGTTTCTGAAAATAGCATGTGGATCAGTGTACCCGATCAGGGCTTTGGGACCATTGTGACCTCTTGCCTGGGCCAGGGTTCCATTGGGGACACCACCCCAGCAGTGTTTTCTAGCATTTGTCTCCTCATTATGGCTGCCTCTCATTTTGACCATACTTTGAGCTCTCTCTAAGGTCTTCTGTGGCTACCTGGGATGGTTTATGTGTGTCTGCTTTTGCCCAGTTGCATATTGGTCTTTGTCCCCAACTGTGAAGTGAACTTTCCCGTGACCTGAATTGGCCTCTGACACACCCTCCTCCCCTATGCTGGTATTTCCAAATGTGGGGCTTGAACACAGCACACACAGGCTTTCGTGTGGAGCATTATGGTTTTGCTTTATATTGTTTGGATTAACACTGAATTCAATTTAGGGGCCTTGTAAGTGCTCTAGAGATTTTCTCAAGATCTTTCTCAAGCCTAGCTTTTCCATCCTTCAGAAAAACAGTCACTGAACTTCCTTGAGATTTCTCACTTTTATCTCTTAGTTTTCTCTCTTACCCCTTTCCTTTGCTTTTTAAAATCAGCTTTTCTCCTCTTTCCTTTTACATTAGTTTCCTAGGACTATAATAACAGTGTATCACAAACTTGACAGCTTGAAATTCATAGAAATTCACTATCTCACAGTTCTGGATGCCAGAGGTCTAAATCAAGGTGTCAGCTGGGCCGTGCTCCCTCTGACAGCTCTAGAGGAAGATGCATCCTTGTCTCTTTCAGCCTCTGTTGTCTGCCAGGGATCCTTGGCTTCTAGGTGCATTACCCCAGTCTCTTGACTGTCTTCTCCCTGTATGTCTCCACATCGTTTTCCTCTATAAGAGTCTTCTCCATGTTCAAAATTCCTCCCCTCTTTTTAAAAATAAGGACACCAGTCATAATGAGAAATTTAACTTGAGTCTCTCTGTAAAGACCCTATTTCCAAATGAGATCATTTTCTAAGGTTCTGGAGATGAAGATTTTAACATACTATTTGGAGGGATATAATTCAACCTGTGATACCCCTCAAGTCAGTCCATAATTTAAGGTTCCTTCCTTGGATTCCCCAATTTCAAACTCTTTCCCCCAAATTGACTCAAAACCCTTCCCCTGAAATCACTATTTGATGCAGGAGTTTGTGTTTTCTGTTTATTTTATTTATTTTATTTATTTATTTTGAGTTTGTGTTTTTTATGTCTCAAAGCAGCTCACTAGCCACTTCACATAGACTCACATACATCATTAGCTTTTAGTTACCAAGTGAGCGGTGCAGTTACGAGAGGTGCCCCATTCCTCTCTGCCTTATAGAGGAGGGAGGGAAGTGCAAAGCACACTGGGCCTAGCCTCAGACCATCCCAGGGCACATCCTGGTCCCTGCGCCCTCTACTGGGATTGTCCTTCAGCTGGGGTGGGGGACAGAGGTCTCTGCAGTACCACACAATAAAATGTGGGCCCCAAGGGAGAGCCACGGAAAACTTTTTTATTGAGCATCAGGGCTGCTGCCCTGTTAATATCCCTCTTGTACTTTTGACTGCAGTAAAACTGTTTGGTCCCCTTGGCATAGGCATGTTTCATATTAAGCAGCTTTAATAACCATGAACTTAAGTTCAGATTCTGGTACTTAGTCCCCCCACCCTTTTCTTTCAGTGGTTAAGGTTTTTCTGAATTGAGGTCTAATTTACATAAAGTAAAATTCTGTACTCCTAAAAGTACAATTTAATGAGTTTTGACAAATATGTGCACCCATGTACCCGGCATCAAATTAAGATATAGAACATTTCCATTACCCATTACCACAGAGAGGTCCCTCAGGACCCTTTCTAGTCAGCTGAACCTCAGAGGCGACCACTGTTCTGATTTCTATCACCATAGACCAGTATTGCTTTTAAAAAGAATTTCAGGGCCTCCCTGGTGGCGCAGCGGTTGAGCGCTGGGTTGCGAAGCTGCCCACAGCCTCTGCGGCGCCGGTTCGATCCCTGGCTGCTCCCTGGCCATTGGAGGAGGGTCCCGCATGGCGCGCAGACCTCTCCTGCCCCCGCTGCTCCCCTCAGCAGTGTACTTCGGTCCTTCTGCCTGCTCTGCTCCCCGCTCTGGCTCTGGTGAATTCTCTCACCCTTCCGCGCTTCTGACTGTACCCAGTGCTTGTATAAATAAATAAATAAATCTTTAAAAAAAAAAAATTCATGTAAATAAAACCATACGTTAGGTATACTTTTGTGATTGGCTTTTTTTTTTTCTCTCTCTCTCTCTATTTTTTTCCTCTTTTTTTTTTTCCTTTTTTTTTTTCTCTTTTTTTTTCTTTCTCTCTCTCTCTTTTTTTTTTTTTTTTGGTGGGACCCTCGCCAGCGGCTGGGGGCAGCCTGGCAGTCCAGCGCTCAACCGCTGCGCCACCAGGGGAGGCACTTGTGTTTGGCTTTTTCCTCAGAAGGAAGCTTTTTGAGGTTCAGTCATGTTTTTCTATGGATCAATATAGGTTTTTCTCTTTGATTACTGAGAAGCAGTTCTTTGTACGGATGGCCCACACTTTGTTTCTCTTTCTCCTGTTTGTGGTCGGTTTGGGCTATGAGGAATAAAACTGTGATGGATGTCTTTGCACAAGTGTTTTTATGAGCAAGTGTTGTTGTGTATATTCATTTATGATGGATTTATACACGGGAGTGAAATTGCTGGGTCATAGGTTGTTTGAATATTTATTTTACTAGAAATTGCTTGGCTGCCTCTTGATAAGGGCCCTCTTAAGAGAGGATCCACCCCATCTTTAAGGCTCTCAATCTTCTGTTAGCAGATTTTTTTCAGAGCTATGTAGTTAGCTACAGAACAACATCACTTTGAATTAGAAGAAAACATACGGGCTCTGATTCTTCTTGCAGATTTGTGGGTCTTCTATCGCTCTACTGCTTCTGGACCTGGGGCTTCCCCAAAAGGTCTTTTCTGCAGAAGATGTTCAACTTAGGATCTCAATATGTAGAGTCACAGGTTTCTTTAGGTGGTGAGACTGACAAACCTCTTCCTGCTGACTGAAAAAGTGAGGATTACTTGCTGTGCAGATAACTTTTAGTTGTTAAGCAAGAGGTCTGTACGTTTATTCATAACTGTCCTTTTGTTTTTAGCTATTTATTTTAGTCAGTGCCATGGAATGCTGGGAGTCCTTCCAAATAATTAAGACCATAGGCTCAAGCATGTGTCTGCCCATTGATGATGCCAGCACGGGTCTTGACCCAGTTCTGGTGTTCTCTGCGTGCCCAGCTGAACTGAAGATGCATGGGTATCTCCTGTTTGGGCTCTGGAATCTTGGGTTATTTTCTTGTAGGTCCTGTTTTGCTACGTTCCTATTGTCTCTACGTCCTTCTGCTTGCCATAAATGGAGTGACAGAGTGTTTCATGTTTGCTGCCATGAGCAAAGAGGAGGTTGACAGGTGGGTAACTTTAAAGACACACCTTTAATCAAAATGAAGTAATTTGCAATCTTCATTCTTTCATTCTGGATTTGCATTCACAAAGCCTCTCTTAAGAGGTAACACCTAGGCCACTATTGTGGGGTGCCTACCCAGGCACAATTCAATTAGTCCTTCCCACCATAGGGCTAGGCAACTGCTCTTTGCCTCTGCTTTGTGGAGGAAGGAATCTATGTCCTGAGGGTTATGTTAGTGCAGGTTTGCAGAGGCAGGCACAAGACAGACTAGCCCTCACTCCTCTACCTCCTTGCCCAGTACTCTAGCTGGTGGTTACCAAGGAGCTTCTTGGAGATTCAGAGTCCTACCCCCGAGAATCTCTCTAACACCTCTCCTCAGAGAAAGGCCCAAATGCACAGACACGTTTCCCATAACTTTTGCATCTGTTGATCCCAGATCAGAACTTTTTTTTCCCGAAACCTCAGGCAGGAGTTCATAATACCAGTTATGATTTAGAGTCCCCCGTGGGGCTTGTTAGAAATATATATTTCCGTCTTCCTCTCTTTCTTCCACCCTACAGAGCCAGTGGGCTCCCTTGCATGTGCATGTTTTTTAAAAGCTCCACAGTGATTCTTACATGAACTTCTGGTTATGACTTTGGCTCCACCTAGAGTCATCCATCTCTTTGTCCCAAATGCCAAAAAGTACCAAGGTAGTATCTTAAGACATCACTGCAGCATGAGGTTGAGAAGGATAAGGCCAATAGGGAAAAGAACAGAGAGGAAGGTATAGAGGTGAATACAAGAGGTGGTTATAGCAAATGGGGAGAGTGGCCCTTGAGGGCCACTGCTCCTTGAGGCTTTGGGGCCCATGGGTCTCTGTCATGCCTTCAGTGCTGTGAAGGCCCTCTAAGACTGGTTGGGGTAGGAGGGTAAAGGGTAGCTCAAAGAGTTGGGGAGCCCTTCCTATCATTTAGAGTAGCCTCTGTCTGCTTCCCATCTTGGTCTACTTCACTGAGAAGCTTGGTGACTGTTTGCTATCCCATTCATAGGTGAGAACAAGAGTCTGGGGCAGTGCTCTCTCATGACTTTGAAAACAGCCATGAAAGGAACAGTTCTCCATTCAGTCATAGAATCCAAAGAGCTCTAAGCATACAGAGAGCAGAAGGATGGGTGTGTGAGAGTCTAGAAAACACTCGGGGTGATTCACACTTTACTCCCTGTTTATCTTTCAACTTGAAGACTTGGCTACTTATATTGAGTATGTCCACTAACCAAGATTACAGGGTGATTTCCCTTGGGGAGCAGTGATTAGGGACCAGGAGTCAGGTCAGAGTGTTGGCTCACTCCTCGGGCTCTGCTTTGCTTGTCTCCCTCTCCCCAGGTACAATTTCACGATGCTAGCCCTGTCATCTTCATTCCTGGTGTTATCCTATCTCCTAACCCGGTGGTGTGGCAGCGTGGGCTTCATCTTGGCCAACTGCTTTAACATGGGCATTCGGATCACGCAGAGCCTTTTCTTCATCCACCGCTACTACCGAAAGAGCCCCCATAGGCCCCTGGCCGGCCTGTACCTGTCACCGGTCCTCCTGGGGGCATTTGCCCTCAGTGGTGGGATAACTAGTATTTCAGAGGTGAGACATCTGCAGCCTTTGCACCGCCTGCTTTTGCAAACTGTTCATTGGCCCTCACTCTAGGCACCCCTGCTGGGCTAACTGAGCCAGCTGGGCAAATACATGCCTCCTCTCCCCCGGCCCCCTAAGTCTCTAGGACATCATCTTCTGATTGATGTGACCTGTGCCACCAGTGGGAACAAAATAGACCCTCATATGTAGCTGCCATCCTTTTATCTGACTTGAAACTGGAATGATAGCAGCTATGCCCTCTCTGGGCTGCCCTGGGGAAGGAGGTGCTGACCCCAGGGGCTGACAGTGACAATGGTTTCTTTCCCCAGGTGTTCCTGTGTTGTGAGCAGGGCTGGCCGGCCAGGCTGGCCCACATTGCTGTGGGGGCCCTCTGTTTGGGAGTGACTCTTGGGACGGCATTCTTCACAGAGACCAAACTGATCCACTTTCTTAGAACTCAGTTAGGTGTGTCCAGACTCACTGATAAAACGACGTGACCTCAGGGATGCACTGGGGCCCGTGATGGCTGGACTCGCGCCGTGCAGTTTGTGTGGTGGAACAAATTTTCTGTGCCAGAGAGCCCTGCTGTGGAGTGAGACCTGCAGTGGAGTGAGACCAATCCAGACAGTTGAACCTTGGAGAGAACCACAGACCAACACTTACCATCCATTTGAAATTAGGCAGAAACACGAAGGAGGAATTCCATTTTTTAACAGAAGACCAAAAGGTCTTTTAAAATAGTTGTTTTTTTTTTTTTCACCATTTTGTTGAAATTGCCATTTTTCTCTTTTATGAATGTATTAATTCCTTTTGGGGCAATCCATCTTAGGAGCTACATGTTGCAACAAACTATATCCTGGATCGTAATAATCACCTGGTTCAGAAAAAGAGTGTATTTTACCCTTCACAGGATTATTTAATTCTGTAAAGAAGAAGGAGATTTGTTATGCACCAAACATGAACAAAGTTGTGGTTTT
>NW_023600993.1:37539454-37556853 GCF_014898055.3 Talpa occidentalis
AACCAAAACGGCCAACAAGAACAAACGACGCAGCAAGCGGGACTGTGAGTGGAAAGGAACTATTGCAGCCACCACACCCCTGAACAGGAGCTGTTGGAGAATCCTGCAGGGATTCACCGCGGCGGTGAGCGAACGGCTCCGGGCGCCATTAAAGAAGAACAAAGACCCCGGAGACTCGCACACAGCCCCGGCGGCGGTAAGCCTGCGCAGGAAAGCAGCGCGCTTGGCGCGCTTGAAAAGAAAACGCGGACCGGGATCACAGCGCCCAGGTCCCCGCTAGGCTTGCGGGAGACTTGCAGAGGTCCTCACTGAGGTGAAGGTCCCTCCTGAGTGAGCAGGAACCAGGCGCCCAGGGCACGGGCAGTGCAAAAGGCGCCATTCCCGCGCCACTGAACTGGCTACAGCCCGCGTACTGGAACTGAGGGCTTTGAACTGAGACCCGGGGCACGAAAATTCGGGGTGTGGGTACCCACGACGGTGGGTCACAAGGCAGACACAGCAACCAAAGCTTGAGGTGTACCCTACCATTTCCGCTCTGTTCCTGTCCCACGGGGGAGGCGAAAAAACAGCCCCCCAAGGACAATAGGAGAGATCTCTGGGCCACTAGAGACCAGGAAAAAAAGTCACTAACACCCCATAAAACGGAAATTTCTTAAGACTGCTTGAAAAGGGCAGAAGGCTTCTGGAGGACCAGTGGACAGCCGGGAAGTTATTCCACGCCAGCCCCTTCCGACCAGCAGTCTGAGCCCACAGAGGGAGCAGGCACCCACGTCCGGGGCAGACCGGGTGCGCAGAAGAGTGTGCCTGAAACCGGAGGCGCAGGGACTGCATCCCGCTTCGCTATTTGAGAACAGGACATTTCTTCAGTAAAAACTCCTAAAACCAGCAGAAAGCTCCACCAGAAGACAGAGAGATGGCTCCTGGAAGAGCCAGAGGGGAGCGGAGAAGTTACCCAAGGTGTCAGTCAGTCGAGCAACACAGTGTCCCAACGCATACGACAAATTAGAAAACAGACAGTAGGGAGGTAGAAGAACCACACGCAACCTAACAACTCCTCAGGAAAAAGCACACCACAAAAAAGAAACCACTCCCAGATTGCAACGACAGCAACTTGGAAGAACTTCTGAGCCTTCCAGAAAGAGAATTTAAAATTGCCATGATTAAAAAAGTGATAGATCAGAAGAAGGAAATGAGTCCCTAAAGAGGGAAAACAATGGTCAGAAGAATGAAATTGAGTCCCTAAAGAGGGAAGTAAAAGAAATGCAGGAGATCAAAGAATTAATGGAGGAACTAAAGAACTCGGGAAAAGAAGAAAGCAGAATAGATGAAATGGAAGAACGAATAAGTTCTCTTAAGACACAGAATAAAAAGAACCAAAAACAGAAAAGGAAAGAGAAGTACGAAGGAAAAAAGAATGAAGAAAGACTTCGGGAACTATCTGACTCCATGAGAAAGGAAATATAAGAGATTATAGGAATTCCAGAAGGAGAGAGAGAGATGTAGGAACAGAGAAAATATTCAGGAGATAATTGAAGAGACTTCCAAATGCGAAGAAGGAGCTGAAAATTGATATACAAGAAGCAGAAGAACACCAAACTTTCCACAACGAAAGGAAAAACACAGCAAGCAAGACACATAATAGTAAAGCTCCAAGAATCCCAGGACAAGAAAAAATAATGAAGCTGACAAGAGGAAGAAACAGATAACATTCAAAGGAAAACCAATCAGGCTGACATCAGACTTCTCTGAAGAAACACTACGGGCAAGGAGAGAGTGGAGGGACATAGTCAACAGACTCCAAGAAAACAGATGCCAACAAGAATACTCTATCCCGCAAAGCTCTCTTTCCTCCATGAAGAAAGAATAGGACCTTCCCAGACCAAAGAGAAAACTCCGGAATTTCATTACGAATAAACCCCCACTCAAAAAATCTACAAGGAATCCTAAAGCCAGAACCTCAGAGGGACGAATAACAACGAAGAAGACCAAAAAAAAAAAAAAAAAAAAAAGTATAAAAAGAATAAATAAAATCAAAGGAAAGACAAACATAATGGCAAATACAGATGCTAACATATCAATATTAACTCTAAATGTAAATGGACTAAACTCTTCAATAAAAAGACACAGAGTTGCAGCCTGGATTAAGAAACAAAACCCAACCTTTTGCTGTCTCCAGGAAACACATTTAGCTACAAAAGATAAAAATAGGCTCAAAGTCAAAGGATGGAAAACAATCCTACAAGCAAATGGGCCAAAAAAGAAAGCAGGAACAGCTATACTTATATCAGATAAAACAGACTTCAAACTCAAAAAATAAAAAGAGACCCCAATGGTCACTACATTGATGATAAGGGACAATACTTCAAGAAGAAATAAAACACTCATTAACATATACTCACCAAACGAAAGAGCACCAAAATATATCAGACAACTGTTGTCCTCTCTGAAAACAGACATCAGAGAAAACACATACGTAGTGGGAGACTCAACACACCACTATCAACAATGGATAGATCAACAAGACAAAAAATAAGTAAAGAAACTAAAGCTCTAAATAAGGACCTAGAGCATTTGGGCTTAACAGACATCTATAGAACACTAAACCCAAAAAAACGGAGTACACATTTTTCTCAAGCGCACATGGATCATTCTCCAGGATCGATCACATACTGGGGCACAAGACAAACATCAACAGATACACCAAGATTGAAATCATACCAACCATCTTTTCTGACCACGAAGGCATCAAACTAGAAATAAATCAAAAAAGAAGGCAAGGAACTATCCTACCTCATGGAGATTAAAAAACCACACTACTGGAAGACCACTGGACTAACGAGGAGATCAAAGAAGAAATTAAAAAATTCTTTGAATTGAATGACAAGGAGGACACCAATATCCTAAATGTATGGATGCAGCAAAAGCAGTAATAAGAGAAAATATATAGCATAGAAGCTCCACATCAAAAAACAAGAAAGAACTCAAAGAAACAACCTAATCTCGAAAGCTCAAAGATCTAGAAAAAGAACAACAAAAACCCCAAAACCAGTAGAAGAAAAGAAATAATAAAAACCAAAGCAGAATAAATGAAATTGAAACTAAAAAACAATCCAAAATATCAATGAAACCAAGAGCTGGTTCTTTGAAAAATAATAAAATAGACAACCCCTAGCCAGCTCACAAAGGAAAAAAAGGAGAAAGCACAAATACACAGGATCATCAATGAAAGAGGAGAAATCACAACGGACACAGCAGAAATCAAAAGAATAATCATACTACTATGAACAGTTATATGGAAACAAGTTCAACAATCTAGAGGAGATGACAAATTCCTACAACTCTACAATCACCCAAAGCTAGATAAAGAAGAAATAGAACACCTAAACAGACCAATTACAAGCAGCGAAATTGAAATGGTAATCAAAAACCCCCCAAAAACAAAAGCCCAGGACCTGATGGATTTACAAATGAATTCTACCAAACATTCAGAGACGAATTAGTGCCTATCCTTCACAAAAACTCTCCAAAAAATTGAGAAGGAAGGGACAATACCAAACACGTTCTATGAAGCCAATATTACACTAATACCAAAACCGAATAAGGACAACACAAAAAAGGAAAACTATAGGCCAATCTCCCTAATGAACACTGATGCAAAAATCCTCAATAAAATTTTAGCTATCAGAATCCAACAATGTATCCATAAGATAATTCACCATGACCAAGTTGGATTCATTCCAGGGGCACAAGGATGTTTAACATCCGAAAATCAATCAACGTTATCCAACACATCAACAAAAAGAAATATAAAAACCATATATAATATCAATAGATGCTGAGAAAGCTTTCGACAAAGTGCAACACCCATTCATGATAAAAGCCCTTGAAATTCTTGGGATACAAGGAACATACCTCAACATCATAAAGGCCATCTATGACAAGCCAACAGCCAGTATCATTCTCAATGGTGAAAAGCTGAAAGCAATTCCATTAAGATCTGGAACAAGACAAGGATGTCCACTCTCACCACTGCTTTTCAATATAATACTGGAAGTCCTAGCCAGAGCAATAAGACAAGAGAAGACATCCAAGGAATCCAAATAGGAAAAGAAGAAGTCAAACTATCACTATTTGCAGATGATATGATAATATACATAGAGAACCCCAAAATCTCCACAGAAAAACTAATTCAACTCATCAATCAATTCAGTAAAGTGGCAGGATACAAAATCAACACGCAAAAGTCAGTAGTCTTCCTATACACAAACAATAAATCTGAAGAAGAAGAAATCAAAAAAACCACCCCTTTATTATCGAACAAAAAAAATCAAATATTTGGAATAAATCTAACAAAAGAGTAAGGACCTATACAAAGAAAACTATAAAACACTGTTAAAAGAAATAGAAGAAGACACAAAGAAATGGAAAGACATCCCCTGCTCATGGATTGGAAGAATAAACATTATTAAAATGGCCATCCTACCAAAAGCAATATACAGATTCAATGCTATTCCAATCAAAATTTCAATGTCATTCTTCAAAGAAATAGAACAATTATTGATGAAATTCATATGGAATCACAAAAAACCCGAATAGCCAAAGCTCTCCTGAAAAAGAAAGAAGGGAATGGAGGCATCACACTCCCAGACTTCAAACTATACTACAAAGCCATAATCATCAAAACTGCATGGTATTGGAACAAGAACAGACATACAGACCAATGGAATCGAATAGAAAATCCAGAAATAAACCCACAGATTTATGGTCAACTAATCTTTGACAAAGGAGCAAAGACTATGCATTGGAGCAAAGAAAGTTTGTTCAATAAATGGTGCTGGGAAAACTGGGTCGCTACATGCAAAAGAATGAAGCTTGACCACTACCTCACACCATACACAAAAATCAACTCAAAATGGATTAAAGAACTAGACTTAAGACCTGAAACCATAAAATACATAGAAGGAAATATAGGCAAAACACTACGGGATTTGCACATCAAAGACATCTTTACAGACACATCACCCAAAGCAGTGATAGTGAAGGCAAAGATAAACAGCTGGGACTACATCAAATTAAAGAGCTTCTGCACAGCAAAAGAGACAATAACAAAAACAAAGAGAAACCCCACCAACTGGGAGAACATTTTTGCACACAACACTAATGATAAAGGACTGATCACAAAAATCTGCAAAGAGCTGATGAGACTCAGCAACAACAAAGAAAATAATCCAGTCAAAAAATGGGCAGAAGAGCTAAAAAGAAACTTCTCTGAAGAGGAAATGCAAATGGCCAACAGACATATGAAAAAATGTTCAACATCACTTGTAATCAGGGAAATGCAAATCAAAACTACCATGAGATACCATCTTACACCAGTGAGAATGGCACATATTAAAAAAACTAGCAACAACAAATGTTGGCGAGGATGTGGAGAAAAAGGAACTCTTCTGCACTGTTGGTGGGAGTGCAAACTGGTCCAACCACTATGGAGAGCTGTGTGGAGATTTCTGGACCTACTAAACATAGAGCTTCCATATGATCCAGCAATTCCACTCCTAGGTATTTACCCAAAGGACACAGAAACATCAATTCCAAAGAGCACCTGCACCCCTATGTTTATAGCAGCACTGTTTACAATAGCTAAGCTTTGGAAACAACCCAAATGCCCAAAAATAGATGACTGGATCAAGAAGATGTGTACATATATACCATGGAATATTACTCAGCATTCAAAAAAGATAAACACATGCAATTTGCAGCAACATGGATGGCGCTGGAAGGGATCATGCTCAGCGAAATAAGCCAAAAAGAAAAAGAAAAATACCGGATGGTCTCACTCATAGCAGGAATCTAGAAAACTTAAATAAGGGACCAGGAAAATGAATATAAGAAAGTGAAAATCAAAATCAACAAAAAACTATGAACCAGAGACACTTTTTGGGGGTGTGGGGCGGGAGGGAAGGATTGGGGTCAGAATGGGGCGTTTGCAATTGTATGGGGGAATATAAAATAAAATTAATATTAAAAAAAAGATTACTAATATTTGGAGACTTACTTCAAACATAAGGAAATTCTGAACATATGAGAAAAGACAATGGAGTGACAGTTATGTTCATAAAAAAAAATAAATAAAAAAAAAAATAAAAAGCAACTTAGAATACACACAAAATGACATTTAAAATGGCTATGTTCTGTGTTTCAGCCATCCAAATGTCCAAAGACAATCACACTACAATATTATCTGTCAGTGAGTAGTTTTAGAAACAGCTGCAATGACCCAAAATATAGTGTGCCTATGGAAAACACAGTCCTCGGTAGAATTAAGAATAAACTAAGCAGGCATATAATCACCTGGGCACATTTCTAATCACATTACATTAAATTTTAAAACTGAAAGCCTTAATTTTAGGTATATTATAAAAGCAACTATGTCAAAAGTAATGTGTATACAGAAGAACAACGATCAGAAGAGAACAAGGAAACAATTTAACTGTGGTAATGCTAAAATTGTGATTGATTTAAATATCACCACCATTGAAGTATACTAATAATAAATTAAAAGTGGGAGGAAGAAGGAATTTTGGAGTTAGCCTGTAAGCAGTATTGAAACAGATACGCATTTTTCAAAAATTTCTGCAGAAGGAATGATAAGATACTTGAAATACAGGCTTATTTGATTCTACAAATCTAAATAGGTAATCAGACTTAGCCAGCATGAAAAGCTGTAGAAAAAGCCTTAAAATTCATTAATCTCATATCTGCCAAGGTCAGCTCCAGAGTCCAGAACACACATCTGTTCTCACTCCTGCCTCTCTTGATTTCTACCCACCAGATGCTTTCATAGGGGCAGGGAAGAGCCCAGAGGCTGACAATGACTCAAAGACTCTGATCCTCTCCGACCAAGGGCATACGGCCTCTTTGTCTCCTTATGGTCCCAGGAGCACAACTCTTCACACTCTTTAGAGTAAGAGAAAAATCAGCAGAGTAAAGGTAGGTAGGTATGTACTGTTCTCACACACAACCCTTACAAAATGTCCAACAAAGAAATGTTGGCACTCCCTTTAAAAACCATGTTTACAGAGAAAATTTGTTTTTCAGGCCTAAAGTGCAAGCCAGAGCTCACTCTGAAGCAACATGCCCCAGGTCCAGTCCATGAAGCTCTATCCTTTGAACTTGCATCCCACACTTCAGTCCTAGTGTTTGCAAGAGATTCACTTTCTAGCAACCAAAATCAGGAGGTGGCTTAGACAAAAACAAGACAGTGCCCTCATGTTTTGGATGTTTTTGAGTTCTCTCTCTCTCTCTCTCTCCCACTCCTCTGTCTCATCACCTTCCAAGAGTATGTCTTCTTCTTACTTTGAAATTGATAATGTCCAAAATCACCACCAACAACCAAAAAAATCTGTCAAATAAGGGAGAAACAAGAAAGCCGACAGCTGGTTCAGAAGGAGAGCTGGAACACACTGCAGAGCAGACTGCTCTCTGCAGCACCCACACTGGAAGACATTAAATAAGTCAGTCGTACTCATCTGAAACCAGGCAAGCCAGGGAGAAAACGAAGATGATGGTCTGAAATTCATTCATAGGATTTCAAGACCAAGCTGGTTTTACCTAACTTCACAACAGCCAGCATCCACTGACCCATGTCACAGCTTCACAAGAAAGGCCAAATGGCTCATTATGTGAAAAGTTCCAACGACTGTTTTTTAATGTTTAGCAGCAGTTGCTTGGCTCGGCCACTGCAACAAATATTGCTGAGCTGTTTAACTTACGAGAGACATTTAAAAGCTAAAAAGCCCAAATTCTAAATATGTAATTCATAAAACAGCATATTTTCTTTAATTCATTTTCTCAAAGTTTACAATATCTGTACTAATTCTCTGTAACTAGATATGTTCTGGATACATTCTCAGAGAATCTGTGCAGAATAAAAATTTGAAACATCTTAAAACTAACTAAAAACATCTTTCTAGTATGCTGCGAGGCAAATGCTTTTTACATGTTTTGCATTTTTATGCTAAACAGCGCAGCTGCGATTGATAAAAAGCAATCAAGCTAATTTAAGTCAATCAACTCCAGGAGGTTCTCATCACTTGGATAAAAATGCTCTCTCACTCCTTAGAAAATAAATAAAGATTTAACAGAGTGAATATATTTTCTTGGCTCTGCTTTCTTGCTATTCCAAAGGCAGCATATAACTAAGAAATCATGTTAAGCAATTTCTGTCACTAGTTTAAAGCGTAATGCAAACTTTTAAGTCATGTTTAATTAAGTAATCCTCGGCAAGAGCATATTAGCAGAGAGTAATAAGCCTCAAGTGAGAGAATCGCACACATACGCACACGTATGATAGGTACACAATTGTTATTAGAGAGACTATAATTCCTCTTTAATCTCTAAGAAGCCTATCAAGTTAAATGATTTCGTTCTGGCTGATTGTCATTATTAAAAGATGATGCTGGAGTTTCAAAAATCACAATTTAAGATCTGTAAGTTCAAGAATAAGCTAGAAAGCAGAGTTGGTGCATTTAGCTAACTTTGGACATTATGAGAAAACCAGCAGGGACAGTCACAAAGTACTTTACCAGGATAAAGACAGTCCATGTTCAAGATCTGGGCAGGGAGAGGAAGAATTTAGCATTCTCATTTCTACTGCCAGGTCAACATCCCACTCCTATGAATGCAAAATTCCAAGATGCCTACAAGCATGACCTAACAAATAAACCCAAGCAGGAGTTCATAAAGATCTATCATCAGCGATATTAGCTACCTGTGCAGGAAAAATAGAGCCAAACCATTTGATTTTTTAGGGAAGTGACCCTCAAAAAGTATGTGCAAATCAAGAAAAGCTTCTCTGCTTCTCATTGCATTAAAAACTCTGGACCAGTCACTGAGCAATTCCATTCAAAAGATGGTAGTGTTAAAATCCATGGGGAGAATTAAAGGAGTTCACAGAAGCTAACAAGAAGCTCCAGTTCACAGGAGACATCAGCTGCTTGACTAGTGCTTGTGCAAACAAAAATTCTTTTCATTTCTTGAATAGAGGAAGAAGGCATGCATTAAGGAAAAGGATGATAATAATGAAGTTGAAAACAGTATTCTGAAATCTTCAATGAAATTAGTCAGAGATGAACTGGGGCATTTTTAGGATGTTTCCACTTATCAGCCCCCTCTGACCATAATGATGCCTCATTCCTGATGTGGAACAAGCAGGTAAGAAGATGCTGTCATGGAGAAGCCAGCTGTGATGTGACACCCACATACTAAATGAACTCCATCCACTTTGCAGTGATGTTTGTGTGTTAGAAAACTAGTTTCTTTGAATTCTTGAAGAATACAATTTGATTACACACAATTTAGTGGCTAGGACATGTCTATTAATTATACCTTTTTATTTATTGCATTATAATACTGTGACATGTGCAGTCAGGCTGACTCTGAAGACACCCTCCCAGAGCTAGCCAATTGCTAGAGAGAATAACAGACTTACCTAGCAAGTGACCTTTACATACAAACCAACCAGAGCCCATACCCCCACTACCTCCTCCATCAGGCTCTCATACTCAACCTAGGTCACTATTCCCCTGCCCTAATTACCTTCGGACCAGGTACCAAACTAGTAGGGTCAGTCACTATTCTCCTGTTTGCTGCAATTATTCAAGCTAGCCAATCCTAAACCTGTTTACCCTGCCTCATCTGTTCCTTCCCACAGAAGCCACAACAACAGCTCTTACCCAATTTTCCCCCTCACCCCCTCTGCCTCCTGACTGACCCTGCTGCTCCCTGTGTGCCCCCCCCCATCCTCTAGGGAACTGTGAGTAACTATCTCATCAGTGGCAATCATCGCCTGATCTACTGACCTCACTAGCCACAAGCAAAAATAAAATCTACACTTCAAAAAAAATAAGAAAATGCATGCTTCATTCTATTGTACCCTCACCTAAGCAACTATGGCTGAGGAGTCTGGCTTCAAGAACAGTTGTGATCAGGAACCTGTTTACTGCATTGGAATTACAAGTTGTAAGGGCAAATGTATCTCTGGATTCAACTTGCAAGGGATAAACTTGTCCTGATCAGGAAGCTGTTTTCTGCATTGGAATTACAAGTTGTAAGGGCAAATGTATCTCTGGGTTCAACTTGCAAGGGATAAACGTGCCCTGTTAGTGATGTGGAGTTTCGAGGTCTTAATGTCTTGAGAGCCAAATAGCCAGTCTTTCTATCTTCCTGCAGGAGAAGGGGATCACTTTGCAGCCTCCAGCAATGGCAGGCTTCCATAGAAGGAACAGTTTCACATTCATCGAAACAACACCACATACCTACAGTCGTGTGTTCCAAAAATATTTTATTCAATACTTGTAGTCAGATTCTCCACATCTTTCTACTTGTGTTCCCCCTTCCAGCCAAAAGACACCATGAAAAATTCCCTGAACATACCCTTTTGTCTCTGTATCTTTGCTCATACTATTCCCTCAGCCTGAAATGCCATTCCCTCTTCTAACCATTTTTGCCCACCTAGATTCTATTATCCTTCAGCTACATTTGCCTCCATAGTGGAGTCTTCCTACCTCCTCCCCAGTCTAAAGGAATCGATTCTTCCCCTCCTCTTCAACAACTCTTTCATATTCCCTTGTTTGGTTCTTTTTGGGGGACCATGTTCATTGTGCTATGGATAACATCTATTAATAGTTAATACCTAACTGATTGTTCTGTACGTGACAGGCACTGCAGTAGATATTGCATCCCATCACTGAATGCTTACGCTAACATGTTGAGGAAGGTATTCCTATCATCCTGATCTACAACTGAGAAAACTAAGGTCCTGAAAAAGTAAGTGAATTGCCCAAGACCACAATATTAGTCTAGTGATTACAGTCTAGATTAAAACCCAGGTCCTTGGATATAAGTCTGTGCTTTTAATAGGTGGTATTGACTCTACCTGGGTTACATAACTGCCTACAAAGATCACCTCTGACAATTGCAAATGGCATGTTATGGTTGGCTCAGTGTTCACACGCAGTGAATAGCGGGTGTTTAATGTCTGGATAATTCTAGTTATATTTGAAAATTGCAAATTTCAGTTATTCATCCATTGTACTTTGTCACTTATTTGGTAATGGGCTGTTGCCTGGATTCTCCACATCCAGGTGAATTTGATTTTATCCTCAGAAAGGATACATTGGGCCTCCACTCCATATAACTAGCTACTGAGACAAAGACAACTGGTCCAATGGACAGCTTCATCTGTACTGGGGATCCTCACCTATCATGAGGTGCCCTAGAGTACACTCCAGCTCTTCACACCTACTCCCTAGGCAAGGGATCTTGGACCAGCCTCAATTTCTGCATCTATAAATCAGGATGATAAGTGGACCCTCAGAGGAATGCTATGAAAATGGTATGTAGGGGGTGGCAGCAAAGAGTGGAGGGGACCCAATGGACTGTGGTGGAGGGTTCTTGGTACTTTAATGGTAGGCATGATACTGTAACATACATTGAAAAGGTATGAACCTGTATTCCTAAAACATATACAGTGTTGTAAACCATACTTTTTTATTGCTACTATCATAAAGACAAATTAATGAAAAACCAAAAAAATAGCATGCAGGTAGAGTGTGTGCCATGAAGCCTGGCATATATTGAAGTGCTCAGTAAGCTCTTCAAAAGAAAGGAAAAGAAAAAGACATGGTAGTTTCACCTCACTAAATACATGGGAAAAATCACACCAAATGAAGGCCAACTCTGGGCAAAACACTATCCTCATCCAGGCTGTACTGTTCTTCCAGTATCCAATGACCATTCCAAATGGTCAACACAGACCAGAGGATGTAGAGATCACTATGGCAATGAGAACAAGCTTCTCAAAGACTCTGGGGTGTAGACAGTGGGAAGAAAAAGGGAAGACTACTCTTAGAAGAGGAATGTTGTAGAGAAGCTATCCCAAGGATATGAAATAGGCCAGCTTGGCGATAGGGGTTACTGAAGTAGTCCTTATAAACACTCTACCTTGATTATCCATGAGATATGGAACAGCAGAGTGATGGAGGGAAAGTTTAAGTACTTTGGGGTTAGATTTAGAATCCTAACTCTACAATTTCAGAGTGTGGGGCCTGACGCAAGTTACTTACCTCTCAGGTCTCAGTCTCCTCACCTGTACAATGGGATGGTGTTTAGGGACCTGTTACGTGTAAGAGCATCATGCCTGGCCATTGAGCAAATGCTCAGTCAATGGTAGTATTTGTTACTAAGATGAGAAGGGTCTATACAATGGAAATATTTCTACTTCACAGGATCATTGCAAGGGTTCAAAATGATGACATAAAAAGCATCCAGCACAATGCCTTAACCACTACAGGTGAGCAATGAATACAAGGTATTATTGTTAGTGGTGGTAGTGATAATAGTGATAGAACATGCACAAGGCTCAGCAATTTATGCAGGGACTTCTAAGAAGAAAACCAAAAAAGGTAGGTAATACTAAGAATAATAACAGATACAGTAGCAGCAGCATATTACATATCAGGCACCAAGCTTGGTGTTTTCCATGCACTAATGTGTTCCTTTATATAGCCTGATGCATAGGTACTATAATTTCCAGTTTTCCACGGAGGAAGCTTTTACCAAAACTCATAAGCAGGAATTAACAAACTTTTTGGTAAAGGGCCAGGCAGTGAATATTTTTGGCCTCAAAAGGTGAATAGTCTCTTTCCCAACTAATCAATTCTGTCATTGTAGAGTGAAAGCAGCCACAGACAATATGAAAATGAATAGGCAAAGCTTTGCTCCAATAAAAAAATTATTTACAAAGGCAGGAGCAGTGGGATCTGGCCTCTGGGTCACATTTTGTTGACTGCCATAACTTAGACCATGCTACCTGATAGAACTACACTTACACTTGACAGGGGAATCTTGTTAAGGAGCTGCAAAGAAGAAATGGCACTTTTGTGTTTCCCTATGAGAATATTTGTTAAAATGGAACCATGTCAAATTGACATGGATTCAAAGCATAATTTAATGTGGTTGGGTAATCTCACTTCCTTGGGAAGGAAGCACACCCTGAACCTTTGACCAGAAATAGTCGTCCATCCTCTTCTCACCTGGTTTACACCAATCATGTTTCAGATCTGGGATCCAGCAACTCTTTCTCCAGGAAGTCCAGCTTAGAGCCACCTTCCACTTGGGCAGAACACTGAATGTCCTCTTCTCATCATAATGGTATTATTGAGATTATGGATTTAATTTTTTTTTCACTGGACAATGAGTTCCAGGAACACCAGTCATGCATAGTTTTATACATGTAGCATCCCCAAAACCTAACCCAGGGTCTGGTACATAATGATTGATGAGACAGGTCTTTAGTGTCACCTGTTACTGATGACGGAGGGAGTCACAATGATCCATCCAAGGTAACAAAACTATTATGCCACAGGACTATAATTCAAGCCAGATTTGGTTGACATTCAAACCTAGATCTTAAACAAAACACCCTGCTTCCTCTTGGGAATCTGGGGGATAGCATTTGTGGGAAACAAAAGCACCACAGAAAAGATTCCAGAGCCAAAGGTAGGAAAATATTGAGGGAGTTGAGTGATTTCCTTCAAAAGGACAATTCAAAATTTGTCCTTCAGTTTACTAAAAGATTCTAAGTGATATCTAACAGATGGTTTTTGTTTGGCTGCAAACTTTTGTAAAATATTTTTTTTTAATTGGTTGCTGGCATCATAAAAAGATTCTACCCCAAAGTCTAGTTTTCCTGCTTCTCTGAAAATCAGAGGATCTGGTCACACTGGATGCCTAGTTCCAGAGGACAAGGTCAGCTTTAGACTGAGTGTCTGCTCTCCAGTTACAACAGTCTCACTCAGTCAGCTTCTCTGGGTACCAATACTGCCTGGACCCTGCCACGTTGATACAGGAGCCCCTGGGTGAAATGGAGACTCACAGAGGCAAATTAGGGGCTAGAGGACTACAAACTGAGTAGACAGGAGAGAGTAAGCTTTCAGTTTCCTCTGGAAAAGGATATCAACAGGAAAGAAGGAAGGAATACAGAAAGGGCAGAGTGGGGCAGTGAGGGATAAAAGAGGGAAATTGTAGTATTGAGATGAGTCCAAATAGATCTATTGAGGAGGAGGGAGGTTTTAAACTTGGTTGTAATTTTTCTAAATGTCTAGATCATGGACAGGGCAGGAATACAAGAGCAGGATTCCAGAAAATGGTTCCCGAAGCACATGGGAGTGGTGGAGGACGTGTGGCAATGCTCCCTGTTAGAATGACCCGAGTCCACATCATATGATGCAAGGATACTGCACACCTGAGGGGTCATCCTGAGCAACAATCTTAGCATCATTTGGTGAAAACCCCCAGTATCTGGGGCTTAGGTTTATTTATCAGGAACTTAGGTTTATTTTCAAGTCAAGGTTGTCCAGTAAATGTCATAGTTGTTTCATTTCCTGGTAGTAAAAGCAGTGATAAATCAAAAAAGGAAAACAAACATAAATGACCGAAGTCTCATACAACTGAGAGCAACTAAGATAAGTCAATCCTAAATCGGAACCTGACACTAGCACATTTTATTTTTTTTATTTTTTTTACAGTTTTTTTTTTTTTTTTTTAAGATTTATTTATTTATTTATACAAGCACTGGGTACAGTCAGAAGCACGGGAGGGTGAGAGAATTCACCAGAGTCAGAGCAGAGAGCAGAGCAGGTAGACTGACAAAGAACACTACTGAGGGGAGCAGCGGGCGGCAGGAGAGGTCTACGCACCATGTGGGACCCTCACCTGGCTGCCGGGGATCGAACTGGCGCTGCAGAGGCTGCGGGCAGCTTCGCAACCCAGCGCTCAACCACTGCTCCACCGGGGAGGCCCTACCACGTTTTTAGATGCATGCCTTTCAGGTATTTGCTCACTTCTTTGGGCCTTAGTTTTCTCACCTGTGGATTGAGAACAGCACCATCTATTTTGCAGGATTACTATAAAAATTTGCTGAGGCCTGGTTTGTCCAGTCTGCAGAGCACACGTTGCCCTTTCCAGCCTTCCTACCTACCTGAAGCAGATAGAGAAAGCCTAAACCATTTACACTGTAGCCTTTAGATTGAGAGTATTTACAAAATATATATGATAAGACAATTAGAATATTCACTGATAGTCACCAAATATAATATTTTTCTGTAAAACAAAGATATTTATGGCTTTCATGATCCTATCTACAGAAAGCATAAAAATCATGACAGCCCTTATAACTTAAGTTACTTTGGGTTTTTACATTAATTTTCAAAAACACAAATGCTCCAACTTTCAAAGCTCAAACAACCAGACATTTAGTGCAGTTAAATATTTTTCCTTCTCAAAAACAAGCTATTACTTCTTAGGACTAAACTTTGAAGATACTGTTGATCCTTCTGCATGTTTAATTCAAACTCTAAGTTTAATTCAGAAATTCTTATTAAACCTGTCTCTTTAGAAGGTGATTTTTGCAAAGTTAATATTTGCTTATATTAGGTGTTAATATAAACTGTGTAGTTTACTTGGAGTTTTTTCTCGCGGAGACCGCAACATTCAAGGCTCACGTGCTCAGCAGTTCTAATTCCTCCCTGCAGCAACAGAAACAAGGAAAATTGCTGCCACGTGTGTTTGACTTGCACTCCCCATAAGCACTGAGGACCCACCCCCTTCAGCTCAACCCCATCCCAGGCCCAGAGGCACAACACAACCACCAAATGGCAAAGGACGTCACCGAGACTACTTTGGATTTGTCCAAATAGGTGAACGATTGCAGAGCAAAACGAACCAGTCATTAAAAAATAAGTCTGTGACAGCAGAACCACTGGAAACAACTAACCGTTCACTTTCAGGGAAGTGATGAACTAAAGCATGTGGTGCATGGCCGTGACGCCGAGGCAGGTCTAATAATACAGAAGGCCCTAATACAGAAGGCCCACCAGACACAGCACAACTTCATATCCAGTATGATTTCATTTATGTTTGAAAATCCCCTCATTAATATGCGTGTATATGACAAATAGGTAAGTACTTAAAAAATAATGTGGACAAACACAGCCCAAATGATAAGGATGATTACTACTGGGGAGGGGACACCGTACTGCAGTGTGTTCAGAAAGACAGAAGAAGAATTTTCTCTATATTTTGAATTTTTTAATTTATGGTTTTTTAATTATAATACAAGGGTATTTTTACATTAATTTATGATTTTAACATAAAATTATGTTATACTAAGAAAGTTGTGTTCTCCAAAATAAAGAAAGAAGTCTGGTATCTTATTTGGGCTCATTCAGGTTGGAGTGAGTAGACAACTTTGAATTTGTCCAGTGACAGAGGTGGAAAGGCTTATGGTCTGGGAAGGGTGGGGGTGGGGCTTTCAGGAGCAAAAGGAAGACCAGAAACTGGGCAACAGTAGAGCCAGGTCTTGCAGGAAATGGAAACCTTCCTGATAACCAGGAGATCAGGTGGCTCAGGAGTGATGTCAGAATTCCCATCCAATTCCTCCTTTGTACTACCCTCCTTCCTCTCTACTTCCTGGCTTCAGCTTGGTATTAGGTGCTCATGGCTTCTGCTAAGTGCCTTTGTGCAGCCTGTTCTCAACTTCTCACAACTATATGTCTTCATACCTTGAGTGCAAACACCCAGGAGATCACAGGGCATATATAATGAACTCATCTACCATGCATTTACCTCTCCTTTCCCATTTAATCCTTGCAACAGCACTCTGGAATTCAAGGACATAAGCACTTGTCCATCCAGTTATTCAAACCTAAAATCTCAGAATTTGTCTTTGATTCTACTCTTTCCTCATCTTCTGCTCCCAAGTCCAATTCCATCCTGACAGCTATCCCTCCAAAATGGATGCAAAGTCATCCTCCATCTGTGTATCTTCCCACCATCACTGGGCTCAGGCATTCAACACCTCTGAGGTGTCTGAAGGGGCCTCTCAGCCTCCACTCCTCTATCCCTATAGAAGCCATTCTCCATACAACACTCAGAGTGCCTTTTAGGATGCAAACCAGACCACCTACAGCCTTGCTTAAATCCCTCTAGTGGCTTTACACCATGCTGTGAACACAATCTTACTTCCTTGCTGTGACCAAGAGACAGCTCAGTCTTCCTACCTGTCCAAGTTCACCTTCTCCCATTATCCTCTCACTCACTCTACTTGGACCTCACTGGTTTTCTCTTTGCTTTGTTTGTTCTGTGCACACAAAACTCACTCCTGCCTAAGGCCTGGGCACTCTGGCTCTCTCCATCGGGAATCATTATCTAATCTAGCAGACGTGCCATTAAATGGCCTTTTGCATATTTGTTTCCCTCCAACCCCACTAGAATGTAAGCTCCAAGAGAACTAAGGGTTTTGCCTGCCTTATTCACTGCTCTATCCCTAGAATTTAGGG
>NW_023600993.1:37556953-37593278 GCF_014898055.3 Talpa occidentalis
TTTATGCTTGGGCATTTCATAGTGATTCCTGATACTATCAATGGTCTTTATTTCATAAATATTTTTTCATCACTATTGCTGGTGTCAGGAAAGTCTGTGGTTTCATATGCTGCTTATGTAACTGGTCAGTTTGCTGAGTTCTTTTTTAGTTCAGATAGTTGGTCGTGGGTCCGTGGGTTTTCTATGAAACACAGTGATACCTGTTCTTTGGGTGATTTGGTAGCATTCAGTTGGGGGTAGATTTTCAATGAGCATTTAGTTATTTTTATGGCAATTTGGTTTGCTTGTGTTTTTTTAATAACTTGACTAAATATTAATACTTTATACTTTTTCCCAAAGGTGGGTTTGCTTTAATTTTCAAATTGTTTGCAATGATATATTATTAGTCACTTACATGTTTGAAATGTCTCTGTATCTTGGGTTTAAAGTGACTTTTGTGCCTTCTTTCCTGATCAGGATTGCTAAGGTTTGATTTCTGTCAATGTTCTCTTGAACCAGAGTTTAGTTTTTCAATGGTCTTCACCTTTAATTTGCATTTTATTCTTCTGTCATCGATTCAACAAATTTATTGAAAACCCTCCATCCCGGAACTACTCTAGGTGTTGGGGTAACAGATAACAGTGGGCAGAGAGCCGCGGCCTGCCCCATGGGAACCACAGTCCCATTGTGAAGGGTAGAAAGTAGGCAGTGCGGGAGTGAGGAACAAGTGGAGTAAATGAGCTTGAGAAGAAAGTGATGAGATCCTTGTGCCGTTGACAAGAACTGATTCTCTGGAGGGTAAGGACTACTACCTTCTTGGAGTAGATTTGTGAAAGATGGAGAGATGTGAAGAAGTGGGGCAGGGGTTGGGGGGTGTGAGAGACAGAGAGAGACAGAGAGATGGGGGCAGGGGATTAGAGAGAGATTGTGGATAAATCTTTATCAGAGTTGTGCTATAAAGGAGGACAAAGAAACACAGCAGTATGGAGGTAAGTTCATTGGAAGTTTTGGTTTTTCCTGAGATAGAAAATGTGACAGCATGTTTATACTGCAGGGGATGGCCAATATACTAACAGGGAACTTTTTGGGGAATGGTCACCTCTCTGCTTTTCCATCAGTCACATCCTTGCAGAAGCCTAAGGGTGAGGCTTCAGAGAGACGCATCCCTCCCTGTCCAGTGTTCCCAGAGGGAAGACCAAATATAGAGCTACGACTGAAGGTTTAGGTTCTTATTTTTCCAGCTTTTCAACTTGAAAACTTAGTTCATTTATTTGCAAACTTTTTTTCTCCCCCAGTAAAAGTATTTAAGGTCATACTGCACAGATTTGAGTCTGGGCTGGTCTCAAGGATTAATGGAATTTTTTTACCTTTATTTCCTCTGTTTATATCTTTTTGCTATTAATTTCTAAATGTGCCCTACCATAAAAGGAGAACACGTAATTGATGATTTCTGCTCTTTGGAATGTGTTGCAGATTGCTGTGTTTGAAATTCTCTAATAATTTATTTGGTTAGATATGAAGAATTCACTATATTTTAACAGAGAGTGCATTCATCCAGTCACTTTTTTGCTATTCTATCAATTTGTACGCTATGATCATAAAAGTTCATGTCATATTTTTTGTTAGACTATCCTACTATTTTTCCGGTATTAAAAAGTTATTCAGATTATCAGTATGAATTCTATGTTTGCTACATTTTAATTTTTTTCACTCAAATACTTGTATATAGTATTTCTAACCTGTTCCTCTCTTTTGTTGTTAGCATCTTTCTGGTACATCTTTTCTTCTTCCCATGTCGTTCTGTTTTAGGACTATCTGTTGAAAACACAATACTAGTGTCCTTGTAAACTCAGAGTCTGTGCCTTTAGTATGTGACTCTAGGCATCTTTACTTTGTGTGTTTGGCAATCATTTTAGACTTTATATGAGCAGTCTTTGTACGTGTGTGTGTTTTACTTATTGTGCTATCTTAGATCAGGTTTTTCATTTTTACAGGGGATTTTTTTTGTAGCAATTATCTTTAAATTTTCTTTTTGTTTTTTTTTTAAGATTTATTTACTTATGTATACAAGAACTGGGGTACAGGCCGGTGGTGCTAAGGAGGGTGACAGGATTCACCAGAGACAGAGTGAGGAACAGACAGGCAGATTGACTGAAAGACACTGCTGAGAGGAGCAGTAGGCAAGGCAGGAGAGGTCTGCTGTGTTAGGTGCGTTGCCCTCTGGCCAGCCAGGGGATCGAACTCGTGCTGCAATGGCTGCAGACAATTCACGGTGCTGCATTCAACCACTTGCGCCACCAGGGAGGCCCAATTAGCTTTAAATTTTAAAACAAATTTTCAGTGGATGAGAGATAAAGAAAAATAAAAACTTATTTTTTATTTTTTAGATTTATTTATTTATACCCGAGCTGGGGTACAGGCCAGAGGCACGGAGGGTGAGACGATTCATCAGAGACAGAGAGGGGAGCAGGCCAGGCAGATTGACTGAAATACACTGCTGAGGGGAGCAGTGGGTGAGACAGGAGAGGTCTGTCATGCCATATGGATATCTCCTGGCCGGCTGGGATGAAACCCACATTACAGAGGCTGTGGACAGCCTTACAGTGCTGCGTTCAACCTGCTGCACCACTGGGGAGGCCAAATAAAACTTATTTTAATGGAGAAATGGACCATTTTGTTATGCTATAATGTATTTCATCTGATTAAATAGAATTTAGTTAAATATCATGAAAAGTTATGTGATGGCATTCTGCATCTGGGGTAGGCATTTATCTACTTTGAAATGTTTTATTTTTCCATTTCATCAACTTTTTAAATATATTCTTCTGTTTCCATATCTTAATTGAAAAATCCATATCATTAACATGCTCTTTAATTTGTTTCTAGAGGAGCTTTTAGTGTTTATCTTTGATAATCTGAAATTTCACACATGCTTGATTGGCCCCTTTAATGAAAAAAATTAGGATTTTCAATCTGAAGATATTCTCTCCATCTGAAGCTTCTTTCACATTCCAGTCTCTTCCTTATTATTCATCTGGTTAATTCCCTTGCCATAATCTTCTCTTTGTTCTTCAAAGAGTTGTGTCATCTTGTTTTTACATTTTTCTTTGAGACTTTCTGGAAATTATTGGTTGTCTAATGAGAACCATTGCAGGCAGAATATTTTTATGCTAATAGGTATAATCCATTGCAAAGAGGTCAAATGCCAAGCAATGTCCTTGCATTGGCGAGAAGGACCTAGAGCTACAAAGGGGAGATAGTTTTTTATCTACAAGCAAGTATTTTAAAAGTTTTAGTGAGATATTTAAAAAAGCAGAGCTTTTGTTCAAGCTAGTGGTAGAGAAGTTGGGAAGGACAGAGGGCAGGCATCTCAGATGTGGAGAGTAGTTTAGGCATTAGGGAACATCTTGGAGCAGATGTGCACATTGTTTCCCGCTATGGATGAAAAGAATGAACATGATTGTAGGATGTTAGTTGACTGGGATTGAGAGCTTGAAGAAAGGAAATCAATTGTGTTGTAATGTGGGGGCATTATTGCATCATTCAACCCATGTGGTGGTAAAAGGGTGAAAAATGGGCATCCTTTCCTCCTTTCATTTCCCATGAAGCAGAAGGATGCTTCTCCATTGTGATTTTCATAAAATGTGGTGATACACTCTAGAGAATAGAACACAGTGAATGAGAAAGAGATGATAAAGACAAAAATTTTATGGAGAAATTGACTGTTTTTGTTAGGTTATAGTATATTTCATCTCATAGATAGATTTAGTTAAATGTCATGAAATTATGTAATGAGGTTCTAGGACTGCGGATAAGTATTTATCTACTCTAGCCAGACTCTGAAAGAATATGGGGTGTTGGGCCTCTACTATGTTCACCCCCCGAGTGAGTAGTATTTGTTTTTTCAGGAGTGTTTCATGGTGTCATCCCATTATCATTTCCTCTGTCAGGTAATGTGAGAAGGAGGTGTCATTAAGCATTCTTCAATTGGATTCATTGTACTGATGGAGCCTGATTGTGAGAACTGCTACATAGCTTTAGTATCCGAGAACTTGCACTCTGAGAACCAGCTTGTGTGTGTGGAGAGGGGGTGCTCTGAAATGACTAGAATTAATTTTTTTCAAGGTATTGTATTTCTATTTGTGGCAGATACTGTGCAGATTGGTACAAAGAAGGGACTAGAAAGTAGGCTTCATCTTTTGCCTCAATAGGACATAGCTCCAGTCTTATCTTTGAGGGAAGGAGGAAAGAAAATCTATATAAATGAACATCATGCAATTTTGATGATATTTAGGCTCTGGAATAAGGAAATTAGATTGGGGACATTCTAGTCTCTTCTTGGACACTGAGGTGATTTTTGACATATATAACTCATCCTACCAGATGAGTTTTTTGAGCTGCATGTGGCCAGAGCTGTAGATTATAGGTGATCATCTTAGTGAAGCCGTATTTGAATGAAAAACCTAATGGAAGGAGGTGATTTTAGTAATACAGCAATCTCTGAATTTTATTTCCATTATTAGAATAGTTACCCCCAGGGGAAGGGTTTCCTCTTGGCTTTTTAGTAGAGAAATGGTGCATGACCCATTTGCTCTCTCTGTGCCTCTTGTTCCACAGGTCCTTTGTCATCCAGCAAATCCCAAGCAGCAACCTGTTCATGGTGGGTGGTGGACAGCAGCTGCCTCTGTGAGTCAGTGGCGCCCATCACCATGGCGCCCCATTGAAATCAGGTATATCCTTTCGTGTGCGAGGTTCAGCCACAAACCCAGGAAGGGGGTCAACAGTAAGGAAAACTGGGGAGGAATGTTAGCAGAGAAAAGAATATCCTTCTGCTGTTGGAGAGAGAAAGAAGCTGGTAAGGGGGTTTAGTGCCAAATTTTCCCTCTGAAATGCAGAGTAAGGAAAAGTAACATTTGGAATGTGCCTTAACTACAGTCAACATAATGAATCTCTTAAGTGTGAACGTTTAAAGGCTCAGAAGATCAGAAGGCGTCCGGAATCCTGTCACGGCTTTCATCCGAGGTGAGTCTGAGAATCCGCCCTGTTCTCTTGTCCCATCAGATTCACCAGATTCATCAGAATCTCACAATAGACAAGTAACTATAGCTAAAAAGCTTGCTTGTGAGAAATAATCCCTTCGGGCAAACCAAAGAAGAATCTACAAAAAGGCTAATGGTACTGTACTTTTCGCCGCTCGGTGCCTTCTTATTTAGTCTGTGCTTTAATAGTCTTCTCTCATTATAGCCAACGATACTTAAAGCTTCTTTACTAGCTTCCCTAATATGGATGTGCTGTAATTTTATCACTTTCCATTATTATACAAGAAGTGACTCTGACCATCTTGGTTTACTTATTCCAAATTGTAGTTAAAATTATTTTTCCCTGCTTACTTTTAAACAGCCTTTTATGTACAAAAATTCACATAAAGCAAAAGCAGCAATATTAATATCAGACCAACAGCCACATTCATGAAGGTAAAATATGACCTCATACCCACATAAAGTCACAACTATAAAGGCAGCAAAAGTGATGATCAGAGGAAAATTTAAGCTTAGAATTGAGAAAGCTGAATTTACAAAACATATAGGTGAATTATAAGAGAATACCTCCTGCAGTGCTCTAAGCAAGTATTTCTAAATCTAGGAAAACTAATACAGATTTAAAAATTAACTTCATCTCCATTCTGAAAAATGGAAATCTTGTGTAGGTTGTTACAGGGAGACTGGAAAGATAATCTACACTTGGAAATGCCACTGAGGGTTAATCTCACCTTGAAAATAGCAAATAATTTGAAAGTTATTTAAATATCCAAGTCCTAGAAAAGATGTTGAAATCAGTATAGAACCAAAAAGAACTTGTAAGTTATTAAGAATGTTGGCTCCTGTAGTCAGACACTAATGCAGTGGCAACAATATCTAAATACATGCTGAAAAGGTTTTTAATAAAATTCAATAATTATCCCTAATAAAAGCTCTATGTAAAATGCAAATATCAATAATAGTTCAAAAAGCTAAAACCAATTAAATCCAAAATTGCATACTGAGACAACTAAAGTCACTAGAGTAAAAATCCTCAAGTGTCAATAAGATAATTTGCTTTGGTAAATAGATATGTGACAAACATTCAAAATAGCAGTATTTTTTTTTTTCCATTAAGTTTCTAGACATACTAAGCTGAGGTCAGTGGAACAGAAAGTCTTATATATGGCAGAAGTTCAAATTCAAAGGGGATAATATAGATTAGTCAAATGATAAAATTATAGTCTTACAAGAAATCCTTGGGATTGGAGAGAATTTCCTACCCAAGGACCAGAAAACTATGAGTCAGATTTAGATAACTATAAAAAATACAACTTTTCCATGGAAAAAACTAAGAAACAGGCCTCCCCGGTGGCTTAGCGGGTTGAGCCCAGTGCTGTGAAGCTGTCTGCATGCTCTGCAGCGTGGGTTCAATTCCCAGCTGGCCAGGGAGCAACCCACATGGCACAGCAGACCTCTCCTGTCACGCCCGCTGCTCCCCTCAGCAGTGTTTTCGGTCAGTCTGACTGTTCTACTCCCCGCTCTGTCTATGGTGAATTTTCTCACCCTCTGTGCCTCTGGCCTGTACCCCGGTTCTTGTATAAATAAATAAATCTTTTTTTTAAAAAAAAAAGAAACCCAGTAACCAATTATGGAACTTAGAACATATTTATAACTCAAAGATCACTTTTAAATTGATAAGCTGAACAGCTACATGTGAAAATACAACAGTGATATGAAAGGAACATGTCACAAGGGATCAGAGAATACATGTATAGTGAAATAACTTGTCATCAGAGGCCAAATTATCCTCCAGCCATACCCTCACTCCTGGACATCTTTCTATAGGAAGGGTTCTGACTGTACCCAGTGCTTATATAAGAAAAAAAGAAAAAAAGCAAGCAGCAGAGAAGACTACATAATATGATTTTATTTTTATAAAAAAGACCTCCCCTCAAATACAAAGGAACACGTACACAAAATCTTCCACAGTCCAGATTCTGAAATGATTAAGCCCCTTAGATTTGATCTTTTACTTACCTTCTGGAGGGTAGGGGGAATTAGAAGTCCAATATGTTGCTTTTATAGTCTGATCACAATAGACATCTCTAGCAATGGCCCTTTGCCTGTTGAACATTCTGTGTAATAGTGTACAAAGAATAAATTTGGCTATTTTATGCTTTGACACCTAAAACCAGAGGTTCTCATGATAAATTCAGTGAGGTTTAGATAAGTCCATTTCTCTATATTATCTAGGTTATAAAAGGTTTGTTTACATACATTGGAGGAGGGGGGAGGCCTGGGATCTCAATAAAGATCAAAGTTTAAGGCCAATGTGCAATTCACACGTGCTCTAACCAGCTCTGCCTTTCCCCGTAGGAGAACGCAAGGGAGTGTGGAGGTGCAGCGAGCCTCCAGGCCACCATGGTCCTTATCCTGTTCCCTCTTCTGTTGATGCTCTTTTCAAGGTGACACTGAGATGTTCTCTTGGCATGCTAAATTATGGATAAACTGTGAACCAAAATATGGTGCGACATAGGAGACATGAAATATAGTCCAACCATCAGCATCTCATGATTTTAAACTGTGCGTGATATAAACTCTTAAAAATATGTTGACAAAAAGTTATCTTTTTACTTTGCCAGTCATGCAAATATGTGAGTTTGCTACATGATAATCATCCGTCATCAGAAATGGGGCTGCAAGTGGGCAGGGTCCCTTCTGCTTGAAACCAATTTAAAACTGTGTACTTTTTAAATAAGTATATTAAAATCATAATCTCCTTGTTTGGGATTTGTTATTACTTTACTGCTAATACAGACTGGAAAGTGCAGGAATAAGTCACCCATTGCAGACAGCAGGAAAGAATGGTCATTGGCAGAGACTTGACTCCAAAGCAGATTCTAGATAAATATTTAAGTTATTTAGATGCTCTACTCTCCATTATCACAATATTTACAGAACTAAATTAAAATTTCATCTATAACTTTATTACACAGAACCTTGAGTTTTGTAGAACTAAACTTCAATAGAAATCGCAATTTGAATGAGAACACAAACTTCCATAATATTCAAGTGTTGAAATACTTAAGAATAGAAATTTGAAAAGTCATAAATCCCAGTAATTCATTCCAAGAAGACTGGAAGGAAAGAGAAGAACAATGACTGCAAATAACTCAAGTTCATTGCTTGATCATTGACCTCTGGCTCCCTCACAAATAAGAGATGAAATTAGGTCTCAAGTATTGGAAAAAATACGCAGACCTATAAGCATTCTCAAAATGCTGGATCCTGAATCAAAGAAAACAGATTCCTCTGGTTCGTGGTTACCAAATAAAGTGGAATAATGTGGATGCCTAGGTAGGACCAAGAATGCCTTACTATAGGCATTATTATAGGCATTACTATAGGACAGACACACAAAAGTCATTTTTTAAAAGCCACATTATCCTATTGATAGTTTAGAAAAACTGATGTTATCACACTACCTTCTACTAAAATGATGCCAGTATTTATAGGAATAACAATACTGCAATGCCATACTCCTTTAAATTACTACATCTCCAGTGCTATCAATGTGCAATCAAATAAGCTGTCAAAACTTTTATCAATGACATACCAATTCTGTAATAGGCTAAGCTGTCGAAACTTTAGTAATATTGGGGTAATAGTATTTTGACCATCTTGGTCACTGATAAGTTCACTTCCCTATACCAAGTAAATAAATGAATACATTAGTTCCTCATACATCAACACACATTATATTTACTCCAAGCAATTATAGTACAATATAATTTTTCACAAAAATATTACCTAACCTACCATTCTCCATTATAATTCATAAGAATGGCAAAATTAGGGTATCTTGTCATATATCATTTTATACTGATGAGGTAAGAAATGTGTAACATGAAGATTTATAATCTTCACCACTCTTCACTGCTCACAATTTATAAATCCCCTCCCTATTTAAGCAGTGGAGGGCCTGGGTGTAGTACATTATGGCCTAAAGAGAGTGTAGTTGAGTCGCTCATTGACTCCTGGCTTCATTGGGCATCGCCGGGTCTGCCCGTCCATGCAACCTTCTTAATCCCTCAGTGACTCCAGCCAAGGGGCCACTAATTATCTGCTAGGACATCCAATCACTTTCTCAGCTTAATGTGTCCAAAATGGACATCTTGTACGCTTCCCTTCTGACTGACTCTAACCTGAAAGCTTGGAGCCACCCTTGTTTCCACTTTGCCCCTCCAACCCTGGGCGCAGCGAGTCTGGTGAGCCCTGCCCTCCTCTTCATGCCGTTTTCTCGCTGCTGGCATCTTCTTTCAAGCCACCAACACCTCTTCTTGGGTCTAGGTCCTCACACCCTCAATGGTTTCCTTTCTTCCTCTCCAGAAAGCCTCTGCTCTACCCAGGAGCCAGAGCAATCTTCTCTAAAACAGGTAATCCACTCATACTCTCGCCCACTGTGATCAGAACCCTAAACAGACACTCATCACAGTCCATGGTGGTGGTTCCCAAACCCTCCTCTGTGTCGGGGTCCCCTGGGAGCCTTCAAAAGTCTTGACTATGTAGGGCGGGACCCAAAATAATGCTAATGTGAAGTCAGGTTTGAGAACCACTAGCCCATAGGCCCCCACAGGATCTAATCCCTGGGCTCTGTGTCTCTGTCTCACCCTGCCTTTTACACCATGCCATCCCACACTCATGGCTCCTCTGGCCTCCTGCCTTCTGTCTCAAAACCCAGGCTTTCGCTCTTCTCTGCTCCCTGCCTGCTTCCAGGTTCCAGATTCCTGGCTGTGGTCGCCACAGGACTGCTCCTTCTTACCCTTCAGGCTCAGCTCAAATGTGGCTTCCTCAGAGACACCCTGGCAAAGCAGCCCTTTTAACAGCAGTCTCTCTACCCTGCTTTCATTTTTGCTTTGCATCCAGATGTGGATATTATTTCCAGTTTCTCCTACTGTAGTTTAGCCCCACCAGGGCAAGGACAAGGGTTCCCCAAATGTTGTCTGTGGCTTTGTCTCCAGCTCCCAGAACAGTGTCTGGAATAGAATGAAACCACCAGCAGCAATCAAAAACCTAGCAGCATATGTTCTCTGAGCTCTGACTCCCCACCTGGTACTATTTGACATTCCTTACTTGTTTACTACCCTTGTGATCCTCACAACAAACCTAGGTAGCTCCTGCAATTTGTCTCCACTTTACAGATGAAGAAACAAAGGCAAAAGGAGGAGGGAATGTAACTTTCCCAAGTTCACACGGCTGGAAAGTGGCAGAGCTGAAATTTGAACTCACATTATTTGACTCCAAGGTCTGGGTCCCAAACCAATCAAATGCTCATTTTTTTAAAAAATGAATGAATGAATGAATATCTTGCACTTCTATATCGTATTATGTTCCACCCGTTGGCATTATTGTCACCTCCCCAAACTGTCCAGCCTTTACTCCTTGCTCCCCAGTACAAGCCTGCCAGCCCACTCCCTAACTGCTGCTACTATTCCTGTCCTCCTCCCTCCAGGCTATTTCCTTCTGCCCATAGGTAGTGGCAGGAAGACCACTGAGCAGGTTTTCTGATCCAGCAGACCCGGTAAAGGAGGAGTCAGAGTCCTCAGTGGCTTTTTGCAGGCTTTTTGGGGGGTTTACCTGGTACACAGCAAGCAGGGGTGCTGGGGCCGGGAGGCTGGCAGGCCTCCCAGCCCGTCTTCACTCTATCTGGGCTCTCCGTTCTTCTCTGCTTCTCTCTCGGCTTCTTCGTTCTTGGCTTCTGCTTCTACTGGCGTCCCCGTGACGCCGCCCTTAAAAGCCCAGTCTCAGCCCAGGTGAATCCCATCTACCTATGCCCACACCCTGCTCCAGGTGCCCGCCCTCAGGCATGCATTCAGGACCGCAAGGATCCATCATCTATCCTGATGGCGGGAGGGCAGAAAAGCCTGATTTTTTACCTTACCCTACAGTCTACCCGCTCAGGGTTTTCTGCCATATAGTCTTTATCAGTCTCTATATACAAGTCATAAATGCATGTCTCTTGGCAATAGGACACTGCAGCCATGGCCCACAAAAGCAAATGAAATACGTAACAAAATACAACAGAAAACAAGTAAGTCCAGGCAGGACACCAACCTAGCAGCAAAAGACAATTGGTACCAGCAGATGAGCCACCAAATCTGCTGCCGAAAGCACTGCTCATACGAGGGAGGGGAACCACTCACGGCATCTACTGTAACACACCAGGAGCTGTCAGGCTTCCTGGCCTTCTCGGCTACAAGCCACACACCGCATCCACCCCCAGGATGCACTCGCTCTGGGATTGGCGATTCTATTCTGTTGGGGGTAATCGCCAACCCTCAGGGTTTCTGTCTGCAGTCGCTCCAACACTCGGCCTTCATGGCCACCCATGTGACTCGCAGACCCCTGCACTCAGGCCAACCCACTGCACAAGCACATGGGTCGGGGATCCAAACTCTACATGCGGCCTCTCTCGGGTCCCCTCTTTGTCTTGGGCTCCACCCCAAGCCACATTCCCCACCCGTCCCCCAAGGACGGGTTCCTCAGCTCCTCACCCTCACTGGAGAATGAGCAGGGCATCACCCACAGGTGATTCTAGGAGACTCACTGGCCTTCCTCAGCCTAGTTAGTGCTTAACACCTGCTCAGGGCTTCCCAAACTCAGCATCAGTACCAGCTTTTTGCCTTCTCAGTTGGCTTTTCTCCTCCACCTAGCTGCTGGGCATGCACAGGCTGCTTTTGGCCATCAAGGCCCACTGGCCACCCCCAGATTCCCATTACCTGGGGTGTACAAACAATCCTCCCCCAGGGTCCCAAAACAACAATAACTTGCCAAAGCTCCTCCGGCTTCTAGCAGGATTGTCAGTCCAAGTCCATCAGGCCTCTCCCTGCATCAGCACTGCCGAGCTCCGAATCGTGGTCCTCTCTTCCCCGATGATTCTGCTGCCTCAGGGGTCGCTGGCTGGTCCTCTCGGGCGTCTCCTCCAGCTGAGGTCTTGTCCCGCAGCTCCCGGACCTTGTCCATCTCCTGTGCCACCATGACGCCTCCAGCGTCGTCACAGGCAAACATTCTGTTACTCCTTAGTCCCTCCAGGTCTTCGGAGGGCTTCATACCCGTCTGCATGGATCATCTTTCCGACTTACGCCAATTGTAGGGACAGGAAGACCACTGAGCAGGTTTCCTGATCCAGCAGACGGGTAAAGGAGGAGTCAGAGTTCTCAGTGGCTTTTTGCAGGCTTTTATTGGGATTTACCCGGTATGTAGCAGGCAGGGGTGCTGGGGGCTGGGAGGCTGGCAGTCCTCCCAGCCCCCAGCACGTCTTCACTCTATCTGGGCTCTCCGGCCTTCTCTGCTTCTCTCTCGGCTTTTTTGTTCTTGGTTTCTGCTCAGCTTCTGCTTCTGCTGGCGTCCCCATGACGCCGCCCTTAAAAACCGAGTCTCAGCCCAGGTGAATCCCATCTACCTATGCCCACACCCTATTCCAGGTGCGCGCCATCAGGCATGCATTCAGGACCGCAAGGATCCATCATCTATCCTGATGGCAGGAGGGCAGAAAAGCCTGATTTTTTACCTTACCCTACACCATATCTCTGGCCTGGCTTCAGTTCTCTCATCGAGTTTCAAATCTGTAGGCCACAATTCCCTCTATGGTTACCTGGGCTGCTGAGCATCAAGTAGGCAGTCCATAAAAATCTTAGTATTTGATCACAGCTGGGCCATCAAGCCAGGCCAGAAACATACTCTTTCCTGAGTCAGCTTCTATCCTACTATTCCCCCGAAATATTTCAAATTTTCTTCATTCTCCTTAAAACTTGGGCCGCCCTGGCTCCCTCCTGATACATATTTCAGTGATAAAAGTTATCTGGATGTGGGAGGTCATGGTATAAATATATAGAGAGAAGAAATAGCAGAGTTATTCTTGGTAAAATGTTAGCTAGTCCTGGCCAATTTAGAAAAATGAAAATAGTAAGATATGCTACAGCATAAAATGATCTGACACCAGCAATAGCAAAGCTGCTGTTTAAGTAGGAGGGACGCCTGCATGTTTTTTTCCACTAGCTGCCATTATAACCTTACTACCACCATTGTAAATAGCACACTGTGGAGTGCTAGAAAGACCATATTTGAATAAGGTGCTAGGCAGCAGAGCAAAAACATGAAAACATTGTTATTTTTAAATGCTTTTGGAAAAGACAGTAAATGAATTTTCTTTATACTGTGGACTGCAGTGTCCCTTAGAAGCCTCCCTCTCTTCCCATCATTTCTCTGACCTCCTTGTATGATCCCTCCCCTCTACTTAACCCATCTGACTTCCTGTTCCTCAAAGATGCTAGGCAGGTACCTGCCTCAGGGCCTTTACACATGACATTCCCTTTCCAGGGGTATTCCTTTCCCCAAATAGCTGCATGTTTTTCCCTATCCTCTGTTTATAATTATTATGTCTTCCACCCTACCTCCTTCCCTGCCTGATATTTCTCCATGGTAGTTATTGCCATTGGATCTATTTTCTTTCTCTTTGCAGGAGAATATAAAGGCAGGGAGAAGGCAAGGATATTGTCTGGTTTTTTTTCAATGCTACATACATATCTCTGAGAGGTATGTCTGGCTGAGAGCAGACCTCTATAAACATCGAGGCAAGTAGGCAAGTGGTAACAGTAGTAAGAGCAGTGCTGACAACCTAGGGGTGGGCATGCATACTGCTGTGGTGTAGTGCTAGGTGGGAGTCTCTTCATCGTAGCAGAGAGCCAGGAGAAATAGGAGATTCTGTATCATCTGGCCCTTGCTGAGATGTGAGGGAGATCACCATATGTCATGTTAATGCATAGTCACTGACACAGCCACAGGTGTTCTTCTCTCAAAGAGCTTTATTAAAATGTGTGCTTTGCCACTTGTTACTAAGAAACTATGTTGTAATGTGGTACCATATAATATAGCACTATATAGCACAGCTACTTCCTAAAATTAAAGAACTTGATATTCAATATAATTGGTAAGAGATGTAGGAGGCACCTATAGCTGGTCAGTGCAACATTGGCAGCAATGTTCTTCCTAAAATGTAGAAAACATTCATATATCCATATGTATCTTATGTATGTAATTATATAAAATATTTTATAGGTATGTTCTGTACAACATTCATGAAGCTAGAGTAAAATAATTGCAATATTGATTGAGGGTAGAACAGTAAAAAGCAGCATAGTCACTGAAATAAGGGAGTGATGGTGTTGGTATTAAATGACCATTAAAAGTGTGAAGCAGTTTAGCATAAGAAACTACACATATAGCATTATCGTTTAAATTAGGAACAGTCCAGATCTACAAAGGATAATATTATTTTTCTTAAAAGGACTGCATAGTTAAGATATTAAAATCAGAGACAGAAGAGCCCAGCTTTATTATAAAATGTCAGTATCACTATCAGTATTAAATAATATTGATTTAATACTATCATAATACTTGAGCAGACCTGTGAGGGCTGTTGGCAGTGGCTGCAATTTGAAGCTTCTTGAAGGTGTTCTAATCAGGACTGTGCTGGAGAGTCCGCCCCCACTGGGGCATCTCCTCTAAGGTGGCTTTGTCATTACGTCCAGCTTGTAGCAACCCCCAACGCGGGGGCTTGCAGACATCATTTCTCCTCATGCAGTGATTATCAACCATGGAGGACTTTTCCCCTTAGGGGTGATTCAACAATGCCTGGAGGCATTTTTTGGGTTGTCACAATTTGAGGCAAGGGAGGTGCTATTGGCATCTAGTGAGCAGAGGCCAGGGATGCTGTCAAACATTCTACAAAGACCACAATAAGCCCCTTCCCCCAAACTAAGAATTTTCAGGCAAATATTTCAATGCTGCTAAAGTTGAGACATCCTCTTCTAATCCTTCATGATCATTACGGCTTTAGTCTTTACAGATTAACAGGTGCCATGGGGCTGCTGAATCCCAGCCTGGCTCCTGCACCGTGGCCGCTCACCCCACTGATACTAGGAGTGCCTTACATAGCACAAGGCACTAAACTGCAGATTGGTTTCAGCAGCAACCCAGCTGTTTCATCTTAAAGGGTTCAGAGTGCAGGCTCCTTCTTGTGACACAGACCTCCACAGGCTTCCCCTGAACACCCAGAAATTCTCTCACCAGAACCGGATCATTCACAGCGCTAGAGCCCATGAGAGGGAGGGCCCTGCCCCCCACACCCTTAACCCATGACCTTTAAGATGCTGCAGCCTCCGCACTGCACTGCAGACCCCAGGTGCCTTGGGTAGTATTAAGTCAAGATGACAATATTTCCCAGTTTAGGATAGTGTCATTCAGCAGCATTTGAACACATTAAAGACAATATACAATCATCAATCCCGGATTATGGTGATGTTTTTGTTGACAATAATTGGAAACAGCATATTGTTATAGGATCGATGGCTACATTTTTACCACATTCAAAACAGTTTTTCCTCTTCATAGACACATTACTGGCGATACAGAATGGTTTCAACCAGGGGTCAGCAAGTTTCTTCTATAAAGGGCCAGAGGACACATTTTAGATCCTGTGGGTCACATGGTCCGCGGCAAGGCCTTCATCCTGACGTTGTAGTGTAGAAGCACCTGTGTTCCAATAAAACTTTTTTTTGTATATTAGTAGTGTTTCACGTATTTTAATTGTATTTTTGTCTTACAATTTTTCTAATTCTCAGTCATTTTCATTGTTTCAAAATTATATTTCCCATTCTTCTTTTATCTTACAGTTTCACCATTATTTACTTTGTGCGTCCTTAATTCTGCTTCTGATCCTTAATCACTCATAGTTTTATATTTTCAGTTTTTATTTTTTATTATTTTTTAATTTTATATATTTTTACATCATTTTTCATTTTTTAAAAAATATTTATTTATATAAGCACCGGGTATAGTCAGAAACGTGGGAGGGTGAGAGAATTCACCAGAGCCAGTGGGGAGAGCAGAGCAGGCAGACTGACGAAGTACACTGCTGAGGGGAGCAGCTGGTGGCAAGAGAGGTCTGCATGCCATGTGGGACCCTCGCCCGGCGTCTGGGGATCAAACCGGTGCTGCAGAGGCTGCGGGCATCTTCGCAACCCAGCGCTCAACCACTGCACCACCGGGGAGGCCCCATTTTGCATTTTTGCACAATGTATGCATTTTCATCTTGGTGATAGTCCCCATATAGTTCAGTGCCTTTAAAGACACTGGCATTTGAATTTCAGATATCTTCACAAAATAGTATTTTCTTTTTAGTGTTTTCTCAAACATTTAAAAATGCAAACACCACGCTGCAAACTACAGCACCATCATTTGTCAGAGTAGAATACACTGCTGTCAGTTTTTGAAGCCTCATAATTTGATGAGCTGGGACTGTTGTGGCCACCTATACACATGCCTGCTAGAAGAGCACTAATAGCTGTCAGGATCAGAGCTGGGCAGACAAGGAGGACCTCATGCTTTTTTCTCTGGAATCACACAAATGAGCACTATTTCAAACGTTCTAAGTACCCTCATATAACGTAACATCTTTCTAGTCAGGTAACTGCAAATATAAAGAACATAACTCAGTGCAGCTAGTTAGTATTATTGCTACTTGAATAGTAAGTGGATGGGTATACGCTGACATAATGCACTTCAGTACAGTCTATTATCATTTCTGTGCCCACAATTATATGTAATAAAACAAAGTATAGCATCGCATTGCTGCTGCCAGCAGTGGCTGTCTTATAGCAGTTGCTGCCTCAGCCTATGTCATGCTGTGTACCCCAAGCATCATCTTGCATGTCATATTACTGCCACAGCCCACCATGTTAGGCTGCCAAGAATCTAGTTAGGCAAAATCCCACCACAGAATCCTATGCCAAATAACACCAGGTTGTAAGGATCCTGCCTCCAAGTGGTTTATGATAAACCAGTCAAGAGAGACAGATAGAGGCCTCCCTGGTGGTGTTAAGTGTTTAACTCTCAGCACTATGAAGCTATCAGCAGGCACTGCAACATGAGTTCGATCCTCGGTGTAAGGTCAGGAATGGACACAGTGCAGGTTTTCTAGGATCCCATGCAGACCGGGTAAAGGAGAAGTCAGAGTCCTCAGTGGCTTTTTGCAGGCTTTTATTGGGGTTTACCAGGTACACAGCAGGCTAGCAGGCCTCCCAGCTCCCAGCAAGTCTTCACTCAATCTGGGCTCTCTGGCTTTCTCTCTCTCTCTCTTGGCTTCTGCTGCTGCTTTCTCAGCTTCTCTTTTGGCTTCTGCTGGCGTCCCTTCGACACCGCCCTTAAAAGCCCAGTCTTAGCCCAGGTGAATCCCATCTACCTATGCCCACACCCTACTCCAGATGCCCACTATCAGGCATGCATTCAGGACTGCAAAGATCCATCATTCATCCTGATGGCAGGAGAGCAGAAAAGCCTGACATTTTTTCCTTACCCTACAGTCCACCCCCTCAGGGTTTTCTGCCATATAGTCTTCATATATACAATTTTCCTAGCAAACATAAACAATGCAGCCATGGCCCACAAAAGCAAATACATCATAATATAACAACAAAATACAACAGAACACAAATAAGTCCAGGCAGGGCCCCAACCTAGCGGCAAAAGACAATTAATGGTACCAGCAGATGAGCCACCAAATCTGCTGCCGAAGGCACTGCTCATACGAGGGAGGGGAACCACTCACGGCATCTACTGTAACACACCAGGAGCTGTCAGGCTTCCTGGCCTTCTCTGGCTGTAGTCTCGGCTACAAGCCACACACCGCATCCACCCCCAGGATGCACTAGCTCTGGGATTGGCGATTCTATTCTGTTGGGGGTAATCGCCAACCCTCAGGGTTTCTGTCTGCAGTAGCTCCAACACTCGGCCTTCATAGCCACCCATGCGACTCGCAGACCCCTGCACTCAGGCCAACCCACTGCACAAGCACATGGGTCGGGGATCCTTGGATACAAACTCTACATGCAGCTTGGGCTCCACCCCAAGCCATGATCCCCAACCGTTCCCCAAGGACGGGTTCCTCAGCTCCTCACCCTCACTCGACAACGAGCAGGGCATCACCCACAGGTGATTTTACGAGACTCACAGGTCTTCAGCATACGCAGGCTGCTTAACAGCCGCTCAGGGCTTCCCGAACTCAACATCAGTACCAGTTTTTGCCTTCTCAGTTGGCTTTTCTCCTCCGCCTAGCTGCTGGGCATACACAGGCTGCTTTTGGCCATCCCACTGGCCACCCCCAGATTCCCAAAAGACATAACCTACCAAGGTCCTCCACCTTCTGGCGGGATTGTCAGTCCAAGTCCATAAGTCCAAGTCCATTAGGCCTCTCCCTGCCATCAGCACCGGTGAGCTCAGAATCGTGGCCCTCTTTTCCCGACAATTCTTGCTGCCTCAGGGGTCGTTGGCTGGTCCTCTTGGGCGTCTCCTCCTCCAGCTGAGGTCTCGTCCCGTAGCTCCTGGACCGTGTCCACCTTCTGTGCCGCCATTGCGCCTCCAGCGTCGTCACAGGCACACACAGTCTGTTCCAACTCCTTAGTCCCTCCAGGTCTTAGGAGGGCTCCAAACCATCTGCATGGATCATCCTGCCGACTTCTGCCAATTGTAGGGTCAGGAAGGACACAGTGCAGGTTTTCTAGGATCCCATGCAGACCGGGTAAAGGAGAAGTCAGGGTCCTCAATGGCTTTTTTGCAGGCTTTTATTGGGGTTTACCAGGTACACAGCAGGCAGGGGTACTGGGGGGCTGGGAGGTAGGCAGACCTTCCAGCCGCAGCAAGTCTTCACTCTATCTGGGCTCTCCAGTGTTCTGGCGGGAGGGCAGAAAAGCCTGACATTTTTTCCTTACCCTACACTCGGCCAGGGAGCAGACCTCTCCTGTCTCACCTGCTCCTCCCCTCAGCAGTGTATTTCAGTAGATCTGCCTGTTCTGCTCCCGACTCTGTCTCTGGTGAATCCTCTCACCACCCCTCCCACTTCTGGCCTCTACCCCAGCTCTTGTATGCATAAATAAATAAATAAATCTTAAAAAAAAAATGAGTCCTGGTTCTGCAATTGAGTGAGTAAGTGAGTCACCTGGGGTCAATTTCTTAACTATCTGAAATGTGGTCTTCTCACACTAAGCTGGAATAACAAGGGTAATAGAAGACTTCCTTATAGGACAATTACGGGGAGGGTAGCTTTCATGTAGATCAAGTAAAAAGACAGATGCCCTTACTAATATCATCCATTACTCAAAGTCATGCTGTCGATCTTATAACCTCAAAATAATCTTTACTAACAACCATCTTGAGTTATTCCTCTTTTCAACTTAAAAACCTCAAGGGGCTTTCTCGTGTTCACCAGCTGAAACTCAAAGCTCTCAGCCTGTGGTCATGCTCTGACAGCCCTGACCCTCCCAGGAGTCACACCAGAACCAGCTCTCTTGCTGCCCATCCATGCTGCCCACAGTCACGAGCGTGAGCAGAGATGTCCTTGCCTGAATCAGTGTTCCCTTTCCAAATCTCAAATAAAAATTCCCAACCACATGGTAGGCATCTTAAGTGAACACAGACCATGGCTCATAGAAGTGTATGAAACCCATTTTGGTGAAAGCATGTGGCACAAGGCCTGACAAATGCCATGGAACCTCTCCTAATGAATTGCACTTTGGAACAAGGACTGCTTTTTGGTTTTAGAAAGGATGAAATCATTCTAAGATCTGATGATAGAAAATCAGCTGGTGTGGGGAAGGTGAAAGGTGGTGTTATTCTTGAAAGGACAAAGCCTGAGGAAGAAAACTCCTAAACCCACCAGAATTAAAGTGTAACCTTTGTTTGTAAACTCATAAGATTATGGGTTTAGAATTAATTTGAGCTGAGTCCTTTCCAGTTACCAGTAACTTAACACTTGGATCTATTATGCAATCATTACTCATGACTCCTTCAAAGAACACAGCTCTCCAACATGATGGGAATTAAAGGACAGACTATAACTATTTGAAATTGTCAGTTTAAAATTAATTTGACTCATTTGCTTGCTGGTTACCAGCAACTTAGGAGAACTGGAGCTTTTACTTTAATCATATATAATCATATATCACCCCCAAAAGAAATCTACTAGCAGTCATTTCCCATCTCTCCCTTCTTTCTGCCCTCAACCCTAGGCATCTACTGATCTACTTTTTGTCTCTATGGATCAACCTATTCTAAACATTTCATACAAATGGAATCATGTGATATATATTTTTTTGTGTCTGGATTATTTTATTGAGCATAAGGTTTTCAAGGTTCTTTCCTTTTTATTTGTGAATATTAGTCCATTGAATAACTTGACCACATTTATCCATTCATCAATTCATGTGCATTTCAGGCCTTTTTCCCTGAATTTTGTCTACTATGAGCAAATTGACTATGAACATTGTGTGGACGTTTTTGTGGGGACATATGTTCTCGTTTCCATTGGGTAGAGACTTAGGAGCGGGACTGCTGCATCATATGGTGACACTATTTAATAATTATAGTTACTGCCATACTGTTACAAAAGCAGCTGTATTAGTTCAGATTCCTCCCAGCACAATGAGTATTCCAATTTCTCCATAGACTTGTCAATACTTGTTATTATCTGTCCTTTTGACTACAACCATCCAAATGAGTGTGAAGCTGTAGCTTATTGTGGTTTTGATTTGCATTGTCTTAATGGCTAATGATGTGCGTGTCTTTTGTGGGCTTATTGTTTGTGTATTTTCTCTGGAGAATGTCAACTTTAAGTCTCTGCTCATTTTTAAAAATTAGGGCTATGTGTCTTTTTACTGTTGAGTGGTAGCAGTACTTTATATATCCTTGATACAAGTCCCTCCTTGGATACATAATTTGTAAATATTTCCTCACATTATGTGGGTTGTCTTGATTGTTGCTGTTTTCCTAATGGTAAACTATGTTGCTTCCTCCCTAGAATTCCTGGCATCTAGCTGACTTACAAAATACTTTAACATTTCTCTGGGGAAGTTTCCAAGAACTTCATCCTCTTGAGTCCATAACGAAACTGTATCCTCTTTTCCTGTATCCCAGATCTGATTTTTTGTAAATCTTTGTTATTTAGCCAACTGATCAACCAAGGCATTAACTAACTCTTCTTCAATCTTCTTTCTTCTCATCACTCATCTCAGATTGTGTAAAACACCAAATAATATTTCATTTCTGTCTGCATTTGGGCCTTTGAAATCCTTATATATGCACTACCAAAACCAAGATTGTGTTTTCAACATGCTTCTTCTGGATTTTTAACAGTCTGAGCCACATCATTGCCTCCAGTAAAGTCCTTCATATGCAAACACGATGGTGATACTCCTGTGAGACGCTACAGATTAATGGTTATAAAGACTGGTTTTGAAGCCATTCTCCTTATTAGTTCAAGTTCTGGATCTTCCATTTAAACTCTGTCTTCAATTTCTCATCTATAAATGGGGAAGATAATAGTCCCTAACTCATAGGGTTTTGTGAAGATTAAGTGCACTATTATATGAACAGTGCTTTACTCAGTGTCTTAATAAACATTCAGTAAATGTTAGCTAATATTATTATAATAATTATTTTTATCATTAATTAAAACTTTTCCAAGGCTTTTAAAACCAATGGAATAAAGTTGAAATGCCTTGTCTCATATACACAAGACACTCTTTGATCTGTAATGTGAGCTGAGAAGTTCATGTGACCAAAGAATCACTGCAGTAGTTTTATATCTCCACTTTTCATAATCTGAGTGTAGTATTGTCAGGTAGAACTTTCTAGGTATTGTTGCAGCATTGCCACTAAAGAACCTGTGTTGATGCATATTGTGGGCTTACTTGTATCACTCTCCTCCTAATTCTCACAACTTCCCTGTTGGGGGGTTTGTGCTATGCCCAAATTGAGATAAGTGAGTGGATAAGTCCATTGTCCATGATCACAGATCAGGAAGCAAAGAAACCTGGATAGGGTCCCAAGTCTCTTGAATACCACATACTAAGTTCTTGAAGAGGTGTCCACAGACAGACATCCTCAAAGGCAGCATGGAAAGGAATTTCAAGCACTTCTATCACATCTATGATTCCTGAACAAAGTACGTCTTCTTTCTGGGAAGTCTTTACACTGCTCACCAGACATCTGAAAATTTCTGGGACAGGGAAATTTCAAATGTAGTTTCTGAAAGCTGTTCCTCAGCAGAAATATTTCTCCTTGAGGGTAAGTTCTTTCCTTTGTTGGCTGGAGTTTGGCCAATTAACTCATGTGGATGAAGCCAATAGGTCTTGGACTCAACTTTCTTCCTTTTTCCCAAATAGCCACTCACATATGGTGAAGGTCCAGGGGACAGGATGAAGGAGTCAGGACTGTCCTCTCTCTCTTCAAGAAGTAACCTAAGGTAGTTGAGTATTGGTGAGTGACTCAGGGCTGCCATCTTAATACACAGAGGCAGCACATTCCTAGCTGTGTGCACAGGAGGTCTTCATTATCCGAAGATAATTGGTGCTGGAAAAATGCTATTTAACATGAATCCATCAAAAATAGGGACTAAATTTTCAAAATAAACAGTAAAAAAACAGTTACTTAGGGCTTTGACTTGAAAAACAAAGCTGACAATTATGAAAACAAGCTTATTTTATTTAATATTTAACAAAGTAGATCAAAACACAGCACTACATTAAAACACAGCCCTCTTGGAAAATATTTATATATTACAAAATATATAATTTTATTTTCAGTTCTGACAAAATTGTATAATAGCAAAATTCAACTTACCTTGAATGTTTGCAATGTTTTTACAAAGTCTGTCTCTCAAAAGCATTCAAAGTTTTCACAATTTTCCTGAGTTTCTCCTGAGTCTTTGATATTCAAAGCATTTTCTTTCAAAACTCTAATTACATCCTCAATGTGCTTGATTTTCTCTTGGGTTTGACTCTGCCCAGTCCCCTTGTTCCATGGCTTTGGGAATGCCTAACTTGATTTTTCAACTTTCAGGAATGCCAAGAAATTTTGCATCCTTTGCAAAGTTTGCAATTTCATTTTGCAGCCTATTTGCGTTGCATTTGCCTTGTGTCATCTAATAGTTATATTGCACAGACAATGTGAGACAGACCAACTAAGATGTTGACTGGATGGATTGGCACAGGAGCTGATGTTACAAATAGAGGGATATGTGAGGGGAGACACTCGTTTTAAGTTTGAAATGGCATTTTTGTGCTATGCCATTGCATCCTTAGGCAAGCTCATAATTTTGGCACCTTTCATAATACAAATTACTTTTATTGGCATAGGGCTTTCCAAAACCTAAGCACAAAGATCCATTCTGGACTCAGGTTACTTTGAATGTTTTAATACCAGTTTGTTGAAATCCACACTTATTTCCATGGCCAACAGGCCCAGCCTGGTCTTGCCAGCACCCTTCTGCACCATCCTCATCTCTTGCTTCCCCGTGCCCACTCTGCTCTAGTCACATTGGCATCTCTATTCCTTGCTAAGCCCTTTTGGCCTCTGGAATTGTCCTTTTTATTCTTTTTTTAAAGATTTATTTATTTATTTATACAAGCACCGGGTACAGTCAGAAGCGCAGGAGGGTGAGAGAATTCACCAGAGCCAGAGCGGGGAGCAGAACGGGCAGAAGGACCAAAGTACACTGCTGAGGGGAGCAGCGGGCGGCAGGAGAGGTCTGCGCACCATGTGGGACCCTCGCTGGTGGCCAGGGATCGAACCAGTGCTGCAGAGGCTGTGGGTAACTTCGCAGCCCAGTGCTCAACTGCTGTGCCACTGGGGAGGCCCAATTCTTTATAGAATGTCTTTCCCATGGCTAACTCATTTTTCAGATTTTGGGGCAATATCAACTTTTTGAAGAGAGCTCTGATCACTCTACTGCAAAAGACGCATTCCTTTTCATCACACCTTTGCACAACCTTCTATTTACCTCCTCGTAACACTTAATAAAGTTACAAGAGGTATTATTTGTGTGCTCTTTTATTGTTGTTTCTGAGACCAAGACATAAATTTCAGGAGAAAAAGGATTTGTTTGAACTCTCTTTTATACATACAAAGCCAGTCTGAGTCTTTGTTAGGAAGAAAGCTGAAATTCACAACCTGTAAAGAGTATAGGGGAGAGCTTGGAGGCAGAGTACTCAATTTACCTGATTTGAAAAATTTAATCAAACTGCTTTGTTGGGGCCTTTGAAAGAATCTGTTCTTCTTTCTATGATACAGAAGCCAGTTGAGAAATTCATTTGGGAAGGGCGTCACAGGGAAATTTTCCAGATTCTGGATTAGACACAAAGGAAGCTATTACCTTATGTATATTCTTGGTACCTAAGATTTCTGTCTCACTATCAAATTATCACCTCCTTTATCCATGGAAGGGGAAGAGGGACATGGGAAGTAGATGGAAAGCTCATTGTTCATAATTTTTATCTGCTGCTCTAAAGGCTGTAATGTTTACTTAAAGGGGTATTTTCTCTACTTTTTAAAAGCTAAACAAATTGGGAATATCATGAGAAAAATGCTTCATTGTAACTCATGGGCCATAACTGGATGATCCAGATTAGAATCTGTTCAGTGCCAAAGGAAGATAGTCCCCAAGTCCTTGGAGCAAAGAAGTGGTAAAACTAAACAAGATACAGAAAGATCAAGAATCCATGTTTTCCATTTCTAAGACCTCAGAAACCCATAAAAGCGTTCATTTTATGGGAACACTTAGCAAAGTACTGCCCAAGTCCATTTTAAAGGCTTGAAATCCTTTGACATATGGCAATCATTATCTGTGCTCAGCCATCTATCTTGCACAATGCTTTCTTCTTCCCTCCCCCAAAGAAAGCATTTCTAAGACCCCGCATTTACCATATTTTACAAGAAGCACTTAGTGGCAAGCAAGGCTCGGAAGCAGTCTCAGGAAGGACAGCCCTGGCTGCAAGCTCCTGGGGCACCACAGCATTTTGTCTCAAGATGGAAGCCTTGAGGCGAAGCTGTTTCCGATTAGAATGGGCATACATTCCTAGCTGGGTTTTTCTTTAGAAAAAGGTTTAATGACTCAGATGTCCTAGGCAGCAAAATGGAACACATTGTTTTGCTTGGCCTTTTCCAAAAAACAAGAGGATATTTGGGGCTTATTGGTCTGGTGGGATATGTTAGGGTTTCCTAAAGTCAGGTAATGGAGATGACAGAAAAACAGGTCAAGGTGAAATTACTCTCCCAGTAAGTCTCTGTGGTTGACTTTGTTTCAGAGGATGGTGTATTCCTCAGCACCAGCAGGCTCATGGGAAGGGCCTCTGAGCTTTGGGGAAGAGCAGGTGAACACTTTTCACCATCACCTCTTCCTCCATCCTTACTGTGGAGGACTGTAAGAACAATCCTGGTAGATACGTATGGATATGTTGGTAGAACATATCCATACTGCATTCTTGGACAAACCTCCCCAATCCTGCTTTTATGTGGTTCTTCTCAGGAAAACCATGCAAAATATCCCCAGGAAATAAAAATAGTTGATCCAAGTGTATAAGGCGGTGCAGTCCAAATTCAGCTCAACTATGGAAGCCATGTATGTTCTCAAAATTTCTACTTGATCTTGACCCAAACCAGGATAGGCGAGACCTACAAGAAACATGCAATGCCCCACTTTGGAATTTGCCATGTGCCACTAAAATCTACCCTCCACACCAAAATGCCTGGAATGAAATTCCCATGGACATATGCTTTCTTAAATGTTCAGAGTGTCTATCAAAAGAGCACACAACACACTTTGATTTTCTGCTAGTGGAAGTTCACATTTCCATAGTCCTGGACATCATGGTTATTTTTTAGAAGCACATACTTTTTAAATCATTAATTTTACTTCCCAAATCTTTTCCTGAGGATATCTAACTGAACTAAGTGAACAAGGTGAGGCTGTAGTGCTTTTCTTGTTTCCTATCAAATTCAGAATCCCCCAAAGAAAAAGAAGTTCAACTCCAAAGACTGAGTGCTAACGTGTTGCTTTTTGAAGTTTCTCAGTGAGATGACAAGGGATATGAACCATGCTGTGGGCAATAAAATATAGCTCCTCTTGGGGCATCCACCTTCTAACATCTCATGTATCACCTTTGGAGTTCTCACCCAAATCTATCCCTCAAAATACCAAGTTTCTTCCCCAGCCAGCTCCTCAAAACTTTCCCTTTCTTTTAAATTTATTTATTTATTTATATGTATTTTACATCTCTGGTATCTCTTCAGATCGTATAAATCCTTCACCCTTTCCCTGTTTTCTTGAGTAGTTACTTGTCTTCTTTGAAAAAGTTAATCCTTACAAAAGTTCAATTAAAAATTAATTTGGTTCATTTCTCTTCTTTCAATTCTTTTCTCTATTATCTTCTTCAGCACAATTAGCTAGGCAGCAAAGCCTTAGAATGCAGGATGAAGGAAAAGGCTGTGAATGTTCTCAATAATGTCTATATATTGGGGCCTCCCTGGTGGCAAAGGGACTAAGCACAGCACTGTGAAGCTATCCTCAGCCTCTGCAGCACAAGTTCAATCCCCTGCCAGGGAGGTGACCCACATGGCACAGCAGACCTCTCCTGCCTTGCCCGCTACTCCCCTCAGCAGTGTATTTCAGTCACTCTGCCTGTTCTGTTCCCCACTCTGTCTCTGGTTAATCCTCTCACCCCCCCCCCACCACACCTCTGGCCTGTACTCCAGTACTTGGATGCATGAATAAGTGAATCTTCAAAAAATAAAAAATAGGGCCTCTCTAGTGGCGCAGTGGTTGAGCGCTAGGTTGCAAAGCTGCCCGCAGCCTCCGCAGCGCCAGTTCAATCCCCGGCTGCTCCCCGGCCACCGGAGCAGGGTCCCACGTGGCGCACAGACCTCTCCTGCCGCCTGCTGCTCCCCTCAGCAGTGTACTTCGGTCCTTCTGCCTGCTCTGCTCCCCGCTCTGGCTCTGGTGAATTCTCTCACCCTCCCGCACTTCTGACTGTACCCAATGCTTGTAAAATAAATAAATAAATCTTTAAAAAAAAAAAAAAGAATGAATGAACCTGGCTTTAAAAAATAAATAAATAAATAAATAATAAAAAATAATGTCTATATATTTCTCACAATTTCTTTGAGACACAAATATTTAACATATATGTTCTTTGCTGTGTCATCTATAATAGTGAAAAATTAGAAATAAATTAAATGTCTCTTAATCAAGGATTGTTTGAATAAGTTACACTAACTTCATATAAATGAATGTTAAAAGTGGAGTTTCAAGTGATTTTCATGACTTGAACGTGGATATGGTATTAAGTGGAAAAATAAAAGCAAGATAAAACCTAAGTAAATATTACATTACTAACTATGAATAAGTTTACTTAGAAAAAAGGAAGGAATTATATCAACATTTTGAGTGATTATCTTTGGACTGTAAGATTATTAATACATTTTTTAGACTAAATATTTTACATTTTCCTAGTTTGCTAATTTTTTCCATCATTTTCATCAGTTATTCTATGTACTAATATCGCTCTAGGTGTTGCAGACACAAACATGAACCAAGAAGACACAGTCTATGCTTATTTTTTAATGTAACAAATTCCTTGAGAGTAGTGTCTCTCTCTGACCTAATGTGATGTACTCTTATGTTGCACTAATGTGCACTTTTGCCTAGTATTTATTCACCTTTTCTATGAAAGCAATACCTTAATTTTTTTCTTGGAAATTCAATTCTTTACTACTGTCTGTTGGGTAGTTTATGGGGAGTTGAGTCAACTCTAAGTTCCAGAAGCAAGCCTTGATTAGCTTCAACCATCACTCTCTCCATCCAAAACCCCATGACTAACCTACAGAGAAGTATGTGGTACCATCTAAGGAAGTGACTTATAGGAATAAGTCTTATAAGTCCTATAAGAGAGAGTTATAAGCCATTAAGAGAGAGTTTCTATTCCTCTGAACTCGGTGGTATAAAGACAGGAACTTCTAAAACCATAGGTGAACTGCCTGGAAGGGACAGAATGGTCACTATGTGGCAAATGACAATATCATACAAGTGAGAGCTGAATTAAGCCCTGCCTTAAGCTATCCTCTGGATTTTTCCATGACTCGAGATTGTGTAATCCTAATAAATTTCCTTCATTGTGTAATCCAATTTAAGTTAGTTTTCCATTGATTATAACCTAAGGAAATCTGATAGACCTGTGTAAAGCCAATTGCTGAATGTAGTGACAAGCTCACTGGAGGAGGACTCAGGAGACCGTAGCGCAAAATTCTAGTATCTCTTTAAATGGCAACCTCACCTGAGGCAAATCCCAGCCCCATCCTGAACCAGGGTCTGCAGAATGAAGTAACTGGAGCACACTAGGACTTTCCAAACTCTCCTTAGACAGGCAAGGTTGGTCAATAAAAACATGTCTACTAGTCCTCAGTTTTGGAAGAAAAATAAGGAGACTATTATAGGTACAAAATACATTTATATGTAAGGGACAATGCTTTGCTGTGAGGTTATACAAGAGTAGAGATAGTGTTTACATTTTTTGCCCTTCATTGGCAAAATTAAAAATTATAAATTTCTTCAGTTCTCTCCAAGTTAAATCATTGAATTGCTTCTCACCCATGAAATCTCCAGTCTGGAGATCACTGCACTGAATAATATTTTAAGGAAACATTTATTTTCTTTTATTATTATTATTATTATTATTATTATTATTGTTGTTGTTATTACTTTGCATAGAAGAACCGGGTTTAGGCCAGAATTGTGAGGGATGAGAGGGTTCACCAGAGACAGAGTGGGGAACAAAACATGCAGATCTACTGAAATATACTGCTGAGGGAGCAATGGGTGGGACAGGAGAGGTGGCTAGGCCATGTGGGTTACTTCCCTGTCTGGGGATCAAACTCAGGCCATCATGGTGCTAAGGGCTGAGACTTAGGCTACCCTAGGGGAGACCCACCCTATTTTAAGGAAACATTTAATGATATGCATTCAATATGTCTTCTATTTTATGAAAAGTATGCATTCAATGACTGTAAATCATGTAACATAATTCAATTTAATTTTTAAAGTATTTATAAAATGTGTATATTTCACAATAGTTATCAAAATACTGAGATAAAAATGTCAGAAAAAAAGGCTCTTCTGAACAACTTTTGCTGGACTAGCTTCCTTCATAGAGCAAACACTTGGCTTAGCTAGCAAATCAGAATCTGTTTCTCCAGGGGCTTTATTTCACAATACTGGAGTTAGTAATAATTGGTGTAGAAAAATTTAAATCTCTTTTCTGTTTTCTTGAGATAATAGTCTGGATGTTAAGATTTGATAATATGTTTCTTTGCTTTTATCCGTAGCATGTAATACTCACCCTGAATTCATATGGAATTTCTTTTTAAGTTTTACCTTACTTTGGAGGTAAAGTAAATCCCATGTAAGGAGTAAGGCAAAAATCAAAAGTAAGGAGTTACTATTGAAGTACTTCCACAAAAAAATAAATTACAACCATCTACAAATAAGGGAAAAGACAGTTAAAACTCTATGATCTATCAGAGTTTTTAAGATTCAGCTTAATTCTGGGTCTGTAAAAATAAAACCACATTTTTAATATGTATGTTTTTCTTCACTTTAAAACTATTTTTGAAACAATCACAAGCTACAGAAAAGTTTTTAACTTGGGTGCAAGAACATTTCCCTGAACCATTTGAGATTCAGTAGCCAAACTGATACCCTAGCACTCTGGTATCTCTTTCCTACTGATAAGGAAAACTTACAAGGACACATCACTATCATCTAACCTCAGATCCCATTCAAGTTATGCCAAGGAACTTACATTCAAACCCCAGTGATGTTATTTATGGCAAAGAGATCCATTTTATATTTCTTTAAATTTTTTATATATATTTTTTACATCATTTGTTCATTTTTAAACAATATTTGTTTACCCCCACCCCCTCAGGTGTAGTCCCCATAGAGTTTCCTTCACCAATGCACCCGTGCACCAGCACCTCAGTCCCCTGTGTTCCTCCCTCCCTCCCTCTGATCCCTCTCCCTCCACCTCCCCTGCAGTATGTCTCTGGTTTATAATTGTCCATTTTTGTTTTGTTGTGTTTTGTACTGTTGTTATTTTTTTACACTGATGTCTTATTTGGTTCCCCTATATACCTGCTGTAAGTGAAACTATCCGATATTTTTCTTTTCCCTTCTGGTTTATTTCACTGAGCATAATTCCTTCTAGCTCCATCCACCACATTGCTGGAAAATGCAAATTAAAATCACATTGAGATACCACCTTACACCAGTAAGAATGGCACATATCAAAAAAAAAAAAAAACAAACAAGCAACAACAAATGTTGGCGAGGATGTGGTGAAAAAGGAACTCTCCTACATTGCTGCTAAGAATGCATACTGGTCCAACCACTACGGAAAGCTGTCTTGAGGTTCCTCAGTCTACTAAAAAGAGATCCATTTTAGAATCACACATAAGATTCAGTTGTTTTGGGCCTCCTCAGTGGCATAGTCTGTTGAGCGCAACGCTGTGAAGCTGTCCGCAGCCTCTGCAGTGCTGGTTGGATCCCCGCAGGCTGCAGAGCCACCCACATGGCACGGCAGACCTCTCCTGTCTCGCCCACTGCTCACCTCAGCAGTGTATTTCAGTCATTCTGCCTGTTCTGCAACCCCGCTCTGTCTCTGGTGAATCCTCTCATTCTCCTGCACATCTGTCCTGTACCCCGGTTCTTGTATTAAAAAAAAAAAGTACATTTTCTTAAAAAAAAAAAAACTCAGTTGTTTCTTAGTTTGGAAAATGCGCGCAATCTTGTCTTGACTTTCACGACCATATACTTTTGCAGGTTACAGGCCAATAACATTGTAGAGTGCCCTCCTTTGAGCTGGCTGGTATTTCCTGGGATCAGGTTGCAGTGAAGCAGTCAGGGCAGGAGCAGCAGGGAAGTGATGCTGCATTCTCACTGCATCCCATCAGGTGGCATGCAATTTCAATTTGTCTCATTATCAGTAATGTTCACGTTGATTACTTGATTATATTATCTGCCTTAATGGTTTTCCCATTTCTAATTAATAAATATTTTTCAAGAAGATGCATTAAATTATGTAAACAGTTTATTTCTAATCAACCTTTTGATCTACTTATTTATTTTTATAAGTATAGATTGTTTTCTATTAAATTCAAGGGGTTATAAAAATAAGCATTATCTAGATAATTGATTTGCCCTCAACTAGGCTGTACAAGCTATCTTTGGTGTCTATTTAGTCTTCCCCATTATTCTTTGAATAATTTTTCACTTTGTGGCATAGTAAGATGTTCTAGATTCATCTTGTCCTTTTGGCTCCATTACAGGAGTTAGTCATATCTCTAAGAAGCCCTTTTCCTTTAGAAGGAATGGTGAAAAGAAGCCAAGTGCTAGTCAGGTTCATTGGAATTTTGCTATTACCAAGTGTTATCAATGGACAGAATTAGGGACTAAGAGCTAGGGAATATATGAGTACATATAAATGTATGTGCACATATTTATGAACACACATTTGTATACATAAATATATGCACAGACATGGATTATATATCCATATCCACAAACATACACACATATATACACATCATACATACACCTCAGTGAATGAACACACATAACATACACACATATAATATAGGCACATGTATGAATGCACACATGTATACACAAGCATATACACATCTATATTTAATTCCACCTTTGTATATTGAAACCTGTGAGTTCACACCTTCAAAATTTCCAATTTGAATCCGCTACCTCAGGGTCTATGGTTTCAAGAAAACTATCAATAGTTTTTCCTCCTATATTTGTAATTCACTTTAACAGATAGCCTTAATATATTCACTGATTTTATCTATTTCCTTTTTGTAACTAGTCAGTCAGCAGCAGTACTGATGTCCAAGCTTGCCTCACCCCATCTGGGGTATGGCACACTGCCTCAAGCTAACGCGCAATAATGCCCCTCATTCTGCTCAGACTTTAGCCCCCGAGTAGGGCTTCCCTTCCATGTGGACTGAGGACACTCTCTTCCCCAGCCCAGGCTCTGCCATCCCACACCATAGCCCCTCTCCGTGTGGAAGTACTCCTCACAGGCTGGTATGCTGGTCCTTCTCTGTGGGCAGCCCCAGCATGGCCACAATCCCCACCCTGCTGCCTCTCAGTGTCAGGAGAATGATCACCAAGAGACTATACACTTGTGTGTTTAGTGGAGTAGTTGATAGAGGTTTCACACACTAAGAATAGAGAATATACGTCTACATGTTTGGAGCAAAACCATTTCACAGAGGTAAAATTAATTAATTAATTAAACTGTCACTTACTGATATATGCCAGACCCCTTACTGGTTTCCTAGTCCACTGTTGTCAGTCTAGAGCCATTATCTCTAGGAAGAGTAGGGTGATCTCATTACAACCAAAAATCCTGAAATGGTGTCCCCTCCTTCTTGGAATAAAAAGCAAACACCCAATTGTGGCCTGTAAGACCATGATCAGGCTGCTGGCCTTTGCAAATAATGTCTCTTCCCCTTGACCCTGCTCCCCGAACGGCACAGACCCTCTTTCTGTTCCTGACCCACTCACAGAGCCTCCGCACTTGCTGGGTTTTTCTCCAGAAGGTGGCACACTGACTTCTCACCTTCTAATGTGAGATCCATGAGGCAGCTTTGGCCACTCACAGTTGCCAAGGAGCTGCCTCGCTCCTTCTTACTCTCTAGCAAATCACCTTGTTGCAGGGGCTTTGAAGTCCTTACCTACACCTGAAGCTCTGCATGTGATTTGCTTGCTCACATCAGCAGGAACCTGGTCTCTTTCTTACAGCACTAAACCATTAGGCTACAGGGTATGACCCCAATTTAGTGCTCAGTGGGGGTGGCCTGGGTAAAGAAACAACCACCTAACAACATGAGAAAAGTACAAAAAGTGTGGGCTGGAGGCACTGCCTCCCGGGCTTTGATTCTTGCCTGTGTGTCATCAGGCTAGTGCCTCCACTTTTCTGGACTTCAGATTTTTCACCTTCAAAGTGGGACTAATGCCCAATGAGTAGGGTTGTTGTGGAGATGATACACCCACATCCACATAGGGTTCACCCACATTGGCACATGGTTGGAAGATGAAGAAATGTCCCTCTAGCGGGGGACCTGGTGCAGTGAGATAGGCATAGCAGTTCAGTGTCCCGCTGTCGTAAGCTTTACTGTGTAGCACAGGCACATTGGGGTTTCTCAGTACAGCTGACCATTCCTTTTGATCAAATGCTCTGCTTTTCCTTGGGAGTGAGTAACAGCCCCATCAATGAAAGAAAAGCTTTCTGTGAGCCATGCCACATGAAAAATAAAGCTTCAAAATGAGTTATAAAGGAAAATGTGTTCCCTGGCCGGCACGGGGAAGAACATTTCAGGGCCAAGAGAGCTGCCTCTGCTGGAGGCTTAAGGGTCTTATCAACCCAGCCTAAGTGCAAGTAAAAAGAACAGAGAGAAAGGAAGGAAACCCCAAAGTTGGCTTGTTACTCCTGGATGAAAGACCATTTTATCTGTGGTGAGAGGCCTGGTTAGCTAGATGTCAGAGCTGCAGACAGAGAAGATGACCTCACTGGGAAAGGGAGTGGCGACCCTCTCTTGGATTTGGGAATATGTGCACTAGACAAATGATTTTGAGTCAGCTAAGCTAACTTACAGATGATATAAGCCCAATCGGTTCCCCATTTTTCATGCTAATAGATGCAGAGTTAGGCTGGGGAGGAGAGGCCGATGAGGGTGGCTGGGGGCCAAGTCCCCTTCAGAAGATCCCATCAGCCGGTGGACTCTCTCTCGTAAAGATTTCCCTGTCCCAGAGGAGCAGCCAGTTCTTGTGAACTTGAGCGATAGTCATTGTTACAAAACTCTAGGTTATCAAACAAGACACAGAGGAGTTTGCTGCTTTGGAAAGAGACTGATGACTGCAAATAAGAGGAACGCGGGCTTACAGTTTACTCAGAGACAATCACTGGGTTGCAGTCTCAGAGCTGAGCATTTCTGCAACTCATTGACAGCTACTCTTCCATTCTCTGACACTTGATACTTAACTGCACAAAAAGCTGGCAAATCGGCAAAACTTGGTATTATTGCTACTCATAATATTTAATTCTTCACAGTTCTCAAGGAATCTTCACATTCATGGTTTCATTTGTTCCCACTCTGGGAGGTAGGTTGGGCACGTATTATCATTGCCCTCCCCTTAGAAACTAAGAAACTGAAGCTCAAGGAAGCTAAGTGACTTGTCCCAGAACAAACAGCTAAATAATGGGAGCCCTGGGATTTGAATCCAGGTCTAGAGCCAGAACCCATGCTGCCTTCTGTACCACAAGTGACATTCTTGTTGATGAGTTCTGTGCCATCAAGTCTTTCTTTTAAAGAAAAAAAAAATTAAAACTTGAATCATAATTGTCATCTGAGATGTCAGATGTGACTAAAAATATCACAAAGTCACCCTGTTTGAGAGCCAAATTGGACAAGCCACTTGGGGATTTGGGGACCATTGGTCACTTGCCATATACTCCTGACTCACAGAAAGCAGCTTTTGCAGCATGACCACTATCTGGAAACTTAAAAGGAGGAAGATGACCTCTTCTAAAAACTAGAAATTCCGTGTGAAGTGCCAGCTGGGAGTGCTCTTCTCCTGCATCCCTTTGTAACTAAAGTGACTCACCCTTCCACGTTTTTGTCAAGACCCCCCAGGCAGTGCACTCAACACATTCATTATCATATGGCGAAAATGCACATTTGTTTAAAAAGTCAGGTTCTTTAACTTCTCTCACTCTTACAACTTCCTGAAGACCCCCAGGCTCAATGTCGAACTGAAGAACCAAATTAGACTTAATATGACCTAATGCAAAGGTCTGAATTATGCCTTGAATATACTTTCTGAGAGATGAAAGGAATAATATGCTTATAAAGTTCTATTACTCTTTAAAAAAGACTTTTAAAATGTTGCAAGTACCTCCTGGCTAGGGAATGGATTAGATGCCCTGCTTTCAATTCATTACTTCTAATATAAACACTCAGTATCCCCAGTGTTCAGCATCGGTTGACTGTCTTTATACAAACTGAACAGATGGAAGGCCTTGGCCTTTGTCTCTGAAGTAAGTTTAATGACTCCGGCAAAGAGAGATGTTTTGTCTGATTAAAGGTTCTGTTTTCCAAAGCCATACCTTCTTCCATTTGGCAAATGGCATTGTTTATGGTGCCCCATACCCAGTTGGTGAAAGGATGAAGCAGATAGCAGGCAAATATCTCTTTATGCCAGAAATTACCAGTCCTGGTAAGAAGGAGAAACCCAGGTGGTCCATATGCCAGAATTTGATGCAAGCCCAATGGTGTATAAAAATCTGATTGGAAGCAAGCTACCAGATACAGGCATAAGATGTGCTGGTTCAAATAAGCACAAAGGTATGCTACTTATATTTTCAAAATATTTATTTATGTATTTGCACAGTTTTTTTTTAATCAATAAAAGAAATCATACAAAAATAATTAGGGTAAAATTTTTACTGCTAGGATATTTTGAATGAATTTTAAATTGTATATGTTCATGTGCATGTGTATTACATCCATATAGTATGTATATTTATACACATGCACATATGGATATATATATGCAAATACTTACATTCACACATATTTACCTGCTATTAAACCTTTACTTAAATTTTTATGTGCAGTTTGATGTCTACATTTCCGATTTTTAAAAGTACTATGTTCATTACAGAAATTTCAAAAATGTAGAAATGCAAAAACAGGAAATATCACCCCTCATCTTGCAAACAAGAAGTCAACACAATTATCTTTTTGTCATATATCCTTATCTGCTTCTTTAATTCTCCAAGTGTTTAATAAAGCACTTCTAAAAAAAAATTGAGATCCTGTAGATTGTATGGCTTCCTTTTCCCCTACTTACCAAAACAATGCAATTTTTTGTCAGTCAGTGATAATAGGAAGGAGACCAGGATGAATATGCCTTCCTAAGAGATCTATGAATTTGCACTCTTCACAAATTAACTTTTAACCAACTCTTCTTGCTAAAAATCACTGTAACACTGGTCACTATGTTTTGATCTCACATCAAGAAAATGCACTCATTATGGGCATGAAGAACTGAGAATAACAGTATTCAGGTCCCTTTAACCCCTCAGGGAAACTGAGGCAATCTGGACACCAAGAAGCCAAGAAAGGAGTAGAGTAACCAGATCTGGGCATGTGTGAAAAGGACTCTCCATAGGAAATACTGCATGGTGTGAGGCAAAATCAGTGAAGACAGCCGGAAGCACTGGGACTGGGGCTGCCTTGGGCACTTGGGAGGATTTAATTAGGTGGAACAAAGGAGAAGGAAGTCATCTAATCCATTCCCTGTGGAA